>NW_028324303.1:2633333-2979166 GCF_058129835.1 Hydra viridissima
ACCATCATTACAATACAAAAAAATGCTTAAAAGTCAGCACCTATTAGACTTAGATGATTGAGCATGTTCATTAGTAAACTCTTGTCCAAGATTCATTTGTTGCATGGAGTTTATAATGCGTGCCTCAGTGATAAGTTGTTTAGTAACAGGATGAAAAGTGCTGTATAGTGATAAAAGACACAAATAATTTATTTGATAATTTTAATAAAGAGAAAACAATATAACTATCATCAGAGCAGAAAACTACACAGAAGTATACCTTTCATTGGACCCTTTTCTCTTACCATGACTTGATTGATGAAAACTGATTAAAAAAAAAAAATGATAATAACAAATACTCGCTCAAAACTTAGACTGCTCTTATTGACATGATATAACATTATATAACTGCAGGTTTTTTTTAATTTTGTTTTCATTTTTTAACAGGCTTTTTAATGTAATGAGTAAAGATCACAATAATCATCTGGACAGTAACAATCCATGTTGTATTAACTATATTAACAAGCATTGAGTACGCACTTCATAAAAGAAGAACTTTTACTGTACAATTAAATATTAAACACAAAAGTCATTTGTTCCTCACATAGAATAGTTTGCATTAATAAATTGAGTTAAGAACTTTATTAGATTAATCTGAATAATCTGAAGGTTCTCACTCATTTTCAGATTAAATGAGTTCAAAAATCATTTTTAACAAAAAGAGTCACTTAATAACAGTACTGTATACTTGTTTTTCTGATTATACCTTTGGTTATAAGGATTTTGTACTTGCCAAGCTTGATTGATACTTTGAGAATCATTTAATAGATTGATACTGTGAACTGCTTCATCTCCGCCCCATGAAAATGAGGAAAATTGGTTTTCTGAGCTCTTAAACCAACTTGTTTCATTATTCATAGCTAAATATGTTTATCTTTATTCATCTAAAAGATAATAAAAATTTGTCTAGATTGTAGAATAATATGCCAGAGACAGAGTTCTACAATTAAATTCAGACATTATTCATACTAGCAATAGTACCTTGAACTTCTACATATCAAGTGATTTTATGATTAAAAAAAACATGATTTTTTTAGCCCCTCAAACTTAAATTAATTATGACATCAATCATATAAAATTAAAAAAAAAAAAAAAAAAAAAAAAAAACAGAACTAAATACATAAATTTGATATTTTGCTTTATGCTTTTATTTACATTTTTATTTTATTTTCTTTGTTTTATGACTTACAACTTTAGCTGAGTTCAATTTTGACAAAATTTTGTGAAGATTTAAACTTGGCAAAATTATTTATTTTGATTGATTGATATTTCAAGATGTGAATGAATTACAGTTTAATTGAAAATTTACTTTTCTCAATTGCTTTGACTGTAGTGATCTCTAATAGCTTCAAATAAATCATCAGTAAAACTTTCTGTTATTGTACCAACATACTTATTACAAAGATTGGGACCAAACAAGTGAGACCAAGGACATCTATTGATACATAAGTGCTATTTGCACTTATAAAAATTTTTTTCTAGAAAAGTATTTATATAAATTTGATTATGCAAATGTTGAAAAAGGGAAAAAGTAAGGAACTCACATTTTAATTTTTTAAGATCATATAATGATGAACAAAGTTAATTAAGCATTTAACCAATCATCAAGCTTGTATTTTACTAGTGGTGGTGTAAATAATTTGTAGTTAAAAAATGATCAGTCTTTTTTTGGTTGACCATTTTGAAGAAGTGAAAATAAAAAAAAGAAATAGAAAAGTCACAAATAAATGTGTAACATACTAGTTTGAAAATTGTAAAGAATTATTAGTGCTAATGAAGGTCATAAAGAAATACTAAATAGATTTTTATTTATTATTTGCTAAACATCTTTTTTAATTAAAAAAAAATCTAGTTTTTTAGCTTTTCAAAGCTTTTTTCTAGCCTGTGCGGACACCATGATTTAGTATGACTTGTGTGTGTTAACCTCAATATAAGGTAAACATTAGTTTTTTTTCCTAACAAATGACAGCACTTTTACAAGAATACCTTCTAGAATCAGTATGAAAAGATTTACCATTAATTATTCTGATCAAAAGCATAAAGGTAATATTTATTAGTTAAGTAATAATAGCCAGTGTTGGAGACTATTATTTTAAAAATACTTGATTACTATTAGTGTTACTTTACATTAAAAATAATGGACTAATAGAGATTACTTAAAAGGGTTGTTATGATAACCAATTACATGCAATTCATTAGTCCCTAGCTCTGATAAGGGCAGGGAACTAATTTATCTCTTCAACTTGAGCAATAAACAAAGTAGAAGTGGATGTTTAGCTTACCAATACCAAATGTAAAAATTAAAAAATATATACAAAAAAAAACTAATAAAAAGTTATCAATTCATTTATATTTAAATTAGAAAATTGTTCAAAAAAACCATTTATTAAAAATAAATAGATTGTAAGATTTTATCTCAAATTTGCATCCTATTTAGTAAGTTTGTTAAAAATTATACATTTAATACTGGTAATAAATTCTTTAATTTATTTTTAGATGAACCAGACAAAACAGAAAAAAACTTTATGCTTAGCTTCATTACAGTTTGTGAAATCATTGATTTCTGTTTTTGTATTCTTTTTTTCAGGTCTTTTTGTTTTTGATTGCTGATCATTGAAGATAGCAATAAGAAATTACAGCCTGACAACCTGTATAACTTCCTGAAATTTTAATTGCAACGATAAGATAAATTGTACGGAATTATTATATATTCATATTCAAGTCAACTTGATACGAATAAAGAATTTTAAAAACGTCATGCTAGAGGCAATGAAAAAGGCACATTGAATGCTATACATGTACATATTACGTATGAGCCAGATAGTGAATGTCTTGATTCACGCGTCTGGTACCATTAGGTACCAAATATTTTCAATAAAACTTTTATAGAGCAACATCTATTCTCGTCAAGTCCGCACTGAGATCACTATCAAAATCTCTTGTTGTTTTAATTTGACTTTGAAACATTTTAAGTTCTATTCTTTTTACTTTAGTTAGTCTTATTTAGAAAATTTGCTTTGTGTTTAGAAACTTTTATTTGTACTTAGAAATTTTGCTTTGTAACTTGGGAATTTTTCCGTAGAAGATGAAACTTTTAAAGAGGTAGAGCTGCTAATTCTAAACATGTCTCGGAATTTTCTTCTCCGATACTGAAACCGGAATTTGCTTCTCCGATACTGAAACCGATACTTGACAGTTATTGATATCATTTAAACCGAGACAAAACGAGACTTAAAAAACTTCAACTCCTTAAAATGATACGAGACGAAACGAGAAATTACGATCCTTTTCCCCTAGTTTAGACGAGGCTAGGCGATACTTTACCAATACTTTTTTACGACTTTTAGATAATGCTAAATAATACTTTTTTTCTCAATTTAAAAATTTAACCAAGAGCTACTTTGCCAATAGTTTTTAATAATGTTTTTGAAATGCTTTTTTTTTTAATGTCTTAAAAATCTTTTGGATGGACATTTTGAGATGTTTTCTCAATCCAGTCGAGTTATGGTCTTTCACCTGAAACAGTTTTTTGCAAAAGTTGCATTTTGTTGAATTTTTTTCGCCATCAACTTTAGGGGTAAAGTGCTCCCAGATGACTTCACGATGTCACGGTATTGTATTAGATTTTATTGTGAAACAAAAATAATCTAAAATGGCCTCAAAAATTTCCTGTTTGATTTGGAAAGCAGATTCTTTTGCATTAATAAGATGCTAAAATATATTTTTAGTGCTTACCTTATAGTGATAAAAAAAAAAAAAAAAGTACGATATTATATAATATAAATATTTGCCAGATTTTACTGCAACATTTAGACTCTGTTGTGTTATCCTCTTTTAATTTACAAGCTGTTTATATTAAAATTATAAAAAATTAGGATTAAATTAAGACTTCTTGCGGTGATGTGCACGCCTTCATTTAAATGCTTTTACTATTAGTTAAAAATTTTGGTATTTTCATGATAGTTTTATGAAAAAGTGATATTTTCATGATAATTATGATAATGTATTTAGCGCAATGAAAACACAAGTCTGTTGAACTCTTTTCTGATTTCTTATCAAGTACCTTTTCCTCATATTAGACTTTTAGATATAATTTGACATGTGAGATATGTTTGATGTTGTATAAGTATAAGCTGAAATAGTTTTACTAGCCTTTCCTAATCGGCATTTTAGGTATAGTTAGATGTGTAAGAAACGTTAAATGGCCAAATGTTTTACTGGAAAGTTTCGTTTTGCAGTTATTCCGAGAAAAGTACCGTTTTAATTTATTTCGAGAAAAGTATCGGCATTTCTCATGATAAGCGGGACTAAACAAGCAAGACCAAATAAGACTGGTATCGTTTCAAACGAGAAGTAATGATATCAGGGCCAACTTTGACTTTTCTATGTAAATACTAACTTCTCGTCTGTAGCAATACTTTTTGTTTCGAGGCGCAGATGCTTGATTAATACTGAATGTTGTTTATAATTGGATTGATTTTATACTTGCAGCTTTTAACATTGATTGGGTTTACTAGCTTAATGCGAACGTTGATGGTTATCTTGCTAAGTTTATCATTTATTTTAAAAAAATTTCGAAAAAGGTTTGTAGTATATTTTAGATTAAGCATCTGCTTTGCACCTATGCGTGGCCCACATTAAACCGTTTTACAAAAATTTCAACTCAGGTAGTTTCTTTACATATCTGCGCCTCTGTTCTGCAATTAATTTTTTTTTCAGCTTCCGCCAACTGTAAAGTATGCCTTCCAGCTTCTCTGCAGCATTCTTTCTTCAGCATTTTATGCTATTGAAATAAAACGCAGACCTGAAGGTAAATTGGAAGTTGAGCTCCATGTCCTTTTTTTGCAAAAAAAATTTTTAAGATTAAAGCTGTGAGATTTTATTACTGCTAAAAAAAAAAAAAAAAAAATATTTATAATAAGTGAAACTGGCAACAACAATTTTTAGATTTTTACTTTAAAGAAAAAAAATTACGTCACTCTTTTTACTTACAGAAAAAAATACGTCACTCTTTTTTTTATGTTAACAGCAAAAAAAAACTAGTGTTTGGTTATGATTTTCACGACAAAAGAATCGTAAATTTTTTTATATAGAGTTTTTATTATACTGAGTAGTTTGATACTACAATCAATAAATCAATATCAATATATTTCGTGTTAAGGATGTTACAAAAAACACAGGCCATCGCAAATAGTAATTCACTAATAAAACGCAATGACCTAAATAAGATGAAAAAAGACAAGAGAAAATCATAAGAAATAAACTAGTCACATAGTAAAAGTAGAACTTTACAAAAATTTATAAGTAAAACTTTTAAAACTGACTTAAAATATAGGTCAAATTGTTATTATAATGTCTTCACATATACATACATATATACACATATACACAAATAAGAAATTATAAAATGTACAAAAGTTATAAAGTTGTAAAGTTAAGCGTAACTTTTTAGGTAGAAATGATGGAGTGGCTTTAAGAACAGATTCTTGGATCTAAGGATAAAATCTATTTTAAGGGTGTACGGAAGAGTGTTCCAAAAAAGGATACACTGATATGTAATGGAATTTATTCCATGTTTAGCTGTCTGTTTTTGTGGGATGGTTAAGTTGTTAAAAGTGACTGATCTTAGGTTATGCCCACATGTTGTCCTACTATTAAAGTAGATACAAAATATGGAAGGAAGGAGACCGTGTTGTTGATCCCAGATAAATGAACAATTTAGAAACTGGATTAAATCGTAGAAACGAAAAACTTTGAATGTAAGATACAGGATATCAGTAGGGAAGTTTCTTGGACAGAAATGAATTATTCTTATTGCTCTATTTTGAAGCGAAACAATTTTAGAAAGACAGAGGGTTTTAGATTGCCCAAAAACTTAGCATGCATATTGTAAATGTGAACCAGAAATTGCGTGATATATAGATAGTAATGTTTCAAAACTAGCATAGTGTCGAATTTTTGCTAATATGCCGTTGGAACGGTTTAATTTGAGAGTAAGGTTATTTATGTGTGTTTTAAATTAAAGTTTCTCATCTATCATAACACCAAGATAAGTTATGTAACTAGACAAAGGCAGCTTTTGGCCACTTATTCTAAAGTTCAACTATTTTGGAAGATTCTTGTTAGTTTTTTTAGAAAGGTTAGTATATTGCGTCTTAGTATGACTATTTCTGTTTTTTTAGTATTAAATGAGATTTTATTTGTTCGGAGCCATTGAACAAGACTGGCCATATCCTTATTAATATATTTATTTAGTTTTTTGAGGGAGATGTCATTAATTGAAGATTTGTATCATCGGCAAAATGATACGTTTACTAGAACGTTTGCTAGAAAGATTAAACACGCTTAACTACGTTTCCCACATTTGAAACTGGACGGAAATTTAAATATTAGGAGTTTAAGTATTTTTAATTAAGTTTTTGTAAGTTTTTTTTCTATATTTTTTTTCAAACCGTCTCAATCGTCCTCATTTTTTTTTAGTTTTCTGCTAGAGTTGACGGGAATTAAAGCTAGTCACATTGAAACAAACTTTCTGTTATCGAGAGCAAATACATCAGTACTAGTACTGGTAATCAGAGTATATTCAATCAGTGCATCGTTTCCTATATACAAGATAACTATTATATTTTACAAAAACAGCAGTGTTGATGTTGTACATGAGTTGATTTTCCTACAATCGATTCTGCATTATAACAATTCTTTTCACTTAACTAAATGTATTGCCGTCGTCTGTCAGAGTAATTTGAACTACTATTTATTGTGAATATGAGATGCTTTGAATCGTGAATCTATTGATTCACGATTCAATATTATTATGTTAATTAATTAATATCAAAATTAATTAACATAATTATGTTAATTAATTTTGATAATGTCTGTTTTGATCAAGTTATCAGTTAAATCAAATACTCTCATTAGGCATTACTTCAATTCTCATGTATTATCATATATCATGTATAATCCCAATGGGTATCGTTCCGTTTCCTAGTTAGATTTATTTAATAGCATCGTTGGAGGTATTTCTGGTAGAAACTATCGTTTTGGCATCTTGCATTACTCATTTTCCATGCATTTTGGTGCATCTTATCAGAAAATTCATCAGAAAATTTACTTGAACAGTGTTCAATAATAAAGTAACTTCTTTTCAATTATCTGAAGACGCTGACTTTACCTTGTTTTGTTTGTTTTAATTTGTCTTCATCTATCAAATGATTTGAGTCTTTTAAAGAACTATATCCTACACAACTTTATTTCGATGGCATCCTTTTAAGTGTGAATGTTATCTCGCATAGGCTGGCGAAAACACGAGTAAGGAATGTGTGAACAGGCAAAAAAAAAGCCGTAAATTTTTTGAAAGAACTGTATCCTACACAACTTTATCTAGATGGCATCCTTTTAAGTGTGAATGTTATGCATAGGCTGGCGAAAACACGAGTAAGGAATGTGTGAACAGGGAAAAAAAAAAAAAAAAGCCGTAAATTTTTTGAAAGGATTTGAAAAGTATGGTTTAGAATGAGCATCGGTGTTTGGTTTTTAAATCAGTCTTTTAAGATCAATAGAATTTTTTCGGAATTTGTTAAATTTTTTTATGTGATTAAAACAGCAAATTTGCTGTAATAAATTTATATTCATGCACATTTTGATATTTTTTCAATATTAAGTTAATATTAACACACTTAATCGAATAGCATTTTTGTGTGATGTCTTGAAGGTTTTAAAAAAATAATAATAGTACAAGGTATGCGAGGCAAACAAATAATATAAGGTAAGTGAGGTATCTGAGGCATCACGAAACTTTTTCTAAAATATTACGACTTAGTACGTCTAAATAGATATACTATTTTCAATTCCATTTATTTCAAATGACCGGTATAGAAATTTGTACTTAACTTGTCATTAACGGAAAAAACAAAATGCCGCAGTTTATATTACAGTTACAATTACCCAATCTTTTTCTCTCCAAAAACCACAAACAAAAATGGCATTACTGCGTGCTGTATTAGTAATGACTACATCAGAAACTACATCAAAAACAACATCAAAAAAAGCTTCTATTAAATTTAAAAACTTTGCAATATAGCTATAATAATTCATAATATAATTTATTAGATAACATAGTAAAATATTCTTATTTAAAAATTGGAAATATTGCATTACTATATCAACGCTGTTTTTAATTGTCGACACACCTCTATTTTTACTAAATCCGGTCATAAACTCATATTTCATTTAAACACAATTTATATTGCGCAAGTTCCCACAGATAGTTCAAATCCTAAAGTAATATTACGTCACGAAAAAAACACCACAGTGAAGCAACTTGTCTTGATCAAAAGTTTTTCTCATTCATTTTGACTTCTGTTTTTGTGCCTTTTCTTGATTTTTCTTTTGTATTGAATGAAAGGATTATCTTTTACTTTTACACAGTCTGTAAATATTGATGGGCTTCATTTATCTGATATCTTAGCTGTAGCTTCTTGATCAAGGCACTCCACAGGCTCCAAGAGATCATGGAGTGGAGTACATCAAGAGATGTACTCCACAGATCCAAGAGATCCACGAGATCAGAGAGTAACAAGACAAAAAACAAAAGTTATCAAATTTTTTTTTTTTTTTTTTTTTTTTTTTTATAGAATACAAGTTGGCCGAGTATACGCCTCGAGTTTTAGCTAGAAATAAAAACATTAGAAATTGAGATATTGTTTAAGTAAATATTTAAATATAACTTTTTGATTTATTTTTGTCTGTGTTTCAAATAATTTTGTAAATAGCATAACAAGAATTGATTGCTAAAAAAAAGCCATTTTTATCATTAAAAAATAAAAATAAATTGCATAACGTTTTTTCTTAAAATTGCAGTAAAAAATTGAATGAATTTTTTATTTGTATTTAAAAGTATAATAAATGACTTACTATGTGTCACTTTTTGGACAGTTTGAACATCATCTTTGAATTCATTATCTGACAATCAATAAATAATTTTTTGAAATCAATTCTGTATCACTACTGTTTATTAGGGTGACTCTTAAAATGACATTTTTGAAAACAACCTACTCCTTTAATTTGTTCCATGTAATACTAAAACACTGAATTTAAAATTTTTTTGAACAAAAAATATATTCAGGGGTAGCTCAAGACCCTTAAAAATTTGACATGTCCCTAATGTATTGAAAAAAAACGTTTTTCTAAAGTATGTCAACCTGGTACTCAAAAGAAGCGAAATTATATAAAAACCTTCAAAAATAATAATTAATTTACCTAAAAAAAATATGTTTAAAAAAATTCTCAAAAAACTTTCAATATATTGACTTTTTTTTCTCAGCTAAAAAACAATAGCTTTTATGCATTTATATCTGTAAAAATTATTTTTATGAAATATGATTTCCATTTTTGAATTTTTTATATAATTTTGTATACTACTGTGTATTTCTCTTAAATAGAATTTAAAGAAACAAAAAACAAAAACAAAAAAAGAAAGATTTTATAATAGGTAAAGAAAAATATTCCTACATTCAACTAAAAAATAAACAAATATTAAGTAACTAATATTAAGTCGCTGTTAATTAGAATTTCGTTAGGATTCGATTAGATTTTGGCTTGTTACCAGGGCGGACAGCAAGAGACAGTTTCTGGAAGTTATAGCTACCTCATCATTTATCAAATTGAATTCGTTTTATGATCCGGAAAATATCTCATTGAGAGTTCTTACTAAAATTTTCATTTGCATGAGTTTAGTTCATCATACTTCCGCGATTAAATTTAGAACGAATTGACTAAATATAATGTATGTTGTTTGGATTTAAACTTTGTTTGTATTTGTATTTAACTATGCAAATAATTTGGGATCAAGTTTTTGCGGTAATTTTTATTTTTCTGCTCACCTAGGCTATTGGTGGACAGTGATGCTTGCCAACCAAATGAAGATTTTTTTTGTGTAACTATGTTTGTAAGAAATACGTCATAGAGCGTATATCTTTTGTGTTATTCGTGTTTATTTTCTACAGATAGTACATATACAACGTAATTGTTTCTTGAAGTGATGTTTGTTTGTTTTAAGTATGAGTCATGAAACGGTAAACACTTTTCTTTGTTAACGTGTGATTTTTCTGAACTTTGCCATTGAGAAAAAATGTTCACGCATTTGCAATTCATAATTTAAAAAATGGAATGTATTTACACAGGCCGGTGGGCCGGTGGGCCAAATCTAGCTGATGGTCAGGCGCTGAACTGTTAAACTTTTTTTTTTGGCGTATGACTTTTCTCAATTTTCCCATTTAGAAAAATGAATTTGCAACTAAAAGTTAAAAAAATGTGTGGTCTTACACACATTCTTAGACGCAAACAAACCTGTATTTGAGGCTCAGGCATTGAGTTGTGTTGTGTAACTAAAGATAAACAGACCTGCATTTGAGACTCAGGCGTTGAACTATGTTGTGTAACTAAGATAAATGGACACACAAAAAATATCAGTTTTATCTCAATTATATTCTTTACAACCGTAAAGGACCCTCATCCTAATTGTAACTGGAAAATAAATAATAAATAAGCGAAGGAATTACAATATAAATTTAAAATTTTATCATATAAACAGCAATTTGTCATTTGATGGGCGCAATTTAGAAATATAAAACGGTGCTAAAAATGCTTCTTATAATCGGCTCATTAACAAGAAAGAAATCGCTGTATAGAAAAGGAGAGAAAAAAAAAAAAAAGAAAAAAAGAAAAACGTCAGAACCATATTTACAAACCAACAAGATAATACTTTGAACAAGTACTTGAAAAATTTTTCGTTTAAAAAATAACAAAACAAAAAAAAAACAAAAAAAACAACAGAAAAACACATTCAACTTTTGGAACTTTATAAAATAAGATTTAGTAAAAAATCGTAATTCTTAGTTATAAAGTTTATTCAATATAAAAACAGCTTTTTAACAAGTATGAACAGAATGCTTTAAACAAATAAGCATGTGAAAACTACACATGCAAGCACACGCAAATTCAAAAAACTGGTTCCATGATGCTCTACATGAAATTCTTAAAAATAATAGTTCTGAAATCAAATGGGAAAGGTAATTAAATATTCCATAATTTATACCGTAAATTTAAAAAAAAAAAAAAAAAAAAAAAGACACTGATTAGTTAAATTAAAACTAAAAACTTTTTTAAAAAAGAGAATAAAATTGATGAAGTCATATATTTACATTTTCAGAAATAATTAAACAAGTCACGAAATACTGCATATATAGTTTTTTCAGCAAATAACCTCACAAAAATAGATAATTCAGAACCAATACAAAATGATCAGCTACATTACAAAAGTGACATTAAAAAGAATGTCAAAAACACAGAATTTCAAAAACAGAATTTAAAACACATTTATAAAAACCCCTTTATTTAGGTTAGTAAAAAAATAAAATAAATAAAGTTAAATGAAAACCCTGAATATATGTATAATTTATATCATATATTTATAAATCCTGCATCATATAGCTATTTATGAAAAATATTTCCTTGTACTAAAACAAATCATCTGATGCAGACAGTTAATAGAAATCTTGCAAAATTATCGAAAAACCTTGTGTGAAATACGCTCATGTTCAAGCAAATGATGCCTCATTCTAAACCTTTTATTACATAAAGTGCATGAGTGTGGTCGCTCACCAGTGTGTAACATAACATGACCCTGGAGATGATGTTTTTGACGAAATCTCTGGCTACAAAACTGACATTGAAAAGGTTTTATACCCCTATGAATCATCATATGTCTTTCAAGAGCAGCACGTTTTTTAAAAGTCTGAAAACACTCAGCACACTGAGGTCTCTGTTCACCATTTTCATTTACAACGTGGAGAGAAGTAATAGGTTTCATGGAAGATCCATTTTTGGGTAAAGCTATGCTTCTTTTACCCTCTCCATTCGATGCTTTAAACACAGAAAAAACTTGTGGTGGAGAATTAACCAAAGGAGGAGTTGTAGCAGATAATTTTAGAAGTAAATGTGATGGTTGTACAGGTTTTGTAACTGAATCATCAAAAGAAACTTTGTTTATACCATCACATTCAAGTTTTGCAGGTGTGATCCTTTCACCAACATATGAATTTGGAAGAGAGCCATTCCTCAGAGAGTAAGTAGTCCTTACCTCACACACACCATGCGGTTGATTAAAACTGCTTAAGCTACTGTCTAAATTATAAGAAACATGTGAAGTTGGATGAGATTTATCATTTAAATTTAAAATGGTCATCTTAAGTGACCCTGGTAGTTCTACATCTTTATTTGGAAGCAAGGATTTTTCAGATTGTTCTAATATCTTGTCAGAAGAACGATATGTCTTGTGTGGTAGTTCAATGTCACAGCTAATTTTAGAAGAGTCTTGTGGTGATCCAACTCTATCTTCATTTGCCTTTTAATATAAAATGAATTTAAAATTAGAGTGAAACAGCATTCAAAAATATAAAAATTATTAAATCATGATTACTACCATTCACCTGTATTTCAGCAAGTGGTTCAGCATAAACATCTGAATCTCTGATAATTAAAACAGGATACTCTTCAACTGGTCTACAATCTGGTATATCAACAATTAGTTCTTCATTTGAGAAAGGTTCAAAATCTTGGAAAGTTTGATTTTGACCATTTTCCATGCCAATAAATTTTTTTGGGTGACTTTTCCTGCGACCTGATGTAATATTACATTTATAATTGGGTAGGCTTTGCTTGCTTTCAAAGTTTTTTTTCTTGTTCACATTTTTTTCCTGTAACAAAAAAGTCAGTAAAATAACAAATAATTAGAAGAATATTATCTTTTCTTGAAATAAATTTGGAGAATAGTATACCTTCTCTAAATTAGCCCAAAACTCCTTAATAACTCTTTCACATGCAACAAGGAGATCTTCTCTCTCCCAGGTATCTCTCCAAGCAACTTTATAATATCTAACACCATCCTAACAAATAAAATTATGAGATTACACACACACAAACACATACTTGCATGCATGCTTACATACATACGTACATACATACATACATACATACATACATACATACATACATACATACATACATACATACATAAATACATACATACATACATACATACATACATACATACATACATACATACATACATACATACATACATACATACATAAATACATACATACATACATACATACATACATACATACATACATACATACATACATACATACATACAAACACACACCTACGTACATACATAAATACATACATACATACATACATACATACATACATACATACATACATACATACATACATACATACATACATACATACATACATACAAACACACACCTACGTACATACATAAATACATACATACATACATACATACATACATACATACATACATACATACATACATACATACATACATACATACATACATACATACATACATACATACATACATACATACATACATACATACACCAACTAATTCAATAAAAAAACATCAGTTTATGAAACTTTTAAAAGGATATTCCACTTTTTAAGAAGCAATCTATGCATAATTTCACAACTCCAAAAACTTTTTTACCTTTCTTACGCATGTATCAAGAACACACTCAACTTTATCAGCGATGCTTTTATTTTCTGTCCTTCCGAGTTTCTCCACTACATCTCCGAAAGCCATCGCGCGGGTATGATGTGAACTCACGGGAAGTAAAGGTAATATTTTGAAAGTTATTTTTATCATATATTTACTAGCGGTCCGGAAAATGTTAAATTTTTGTTTTGTTTTGACAGAAGAGAGGGCGGGGCGGTATTTTAACGATCAGAAAAAAAAATCATGCTTCGTTGCTGAAGATCTCACAGCAACTAACTTAAGCAGTTGACAAAATAATGAGTTTATTAGAACAATTGGTTATATTTGTAATCTGTTAAATAAAAAAAAATACTCTCTAAAATTCACCTACTCAATACAAAGAGTTAGATATATGGAACCATAGTTGTTTCTGGTTACGTCATGATATAAAAGTCTATTTAAATAATTTGTGAGGGTTCCAAAATAAAACTAACTATTATTTAAACATTAATTTGATTCCTAATGTTTTTATTACATAAATTCAAAATTTAAAATTTGACTATTTTTTTGTGGGTTTTTTTTTTTCAGTATGAATTTATGTTTCGTGTTTAAAAGGTTTTTAAATTCTTATAAGTAGAAAAAATATTTCGTTTATCTACTTTTAATTTTTAATCGACTAAAAATGAAATTAATTTTAATACGCTTAATAACGTAAGATAAAGCAAAGCTTTGTTTATCTAAAAAATCGCTTTTTAATTGAATATAAACGTGAATACTTTAAAAACGGCGCTATTTTTGCAAATCTTTGCTAATAGAAGAATTTTCACTCGCACTCGCTTCAAGTTATGCATGCACACAAAGGAAGAGGGATGGGCATGAAGCTGTTATTTACTGCATATGTTGACCCAGCGTGAGTTTTAATAAGGCGAAGATCAAACAATTTTAATGTGAGAGTTTTTGTTTTTCTTAAAGTTGTGTTTCGCAACATTTTTTTGTAAACAGCGCATGGTTTTTATCTAAAATTTTATAAACGAATGTCGTTCTATTGTATTGTACCTAAAGCACTTTTCAAAGTCACAAGCAACACAAAACAATGCATCCGCTGTGATTCGCACACTGCATGCTTCTTTTAATTACTAAGATAGAATTATTTTTTTTTAAAAGAAAAAGCCTCTCATCTCGAGAGAGAAAAAAAACGCGAAAAATTTTGCTTTTGCTCACAAATTGCACAAACAACTCACGAAGAAATTAACTTGCGTAACCAAATAAGAGATTAACTTGCGTTTAACTCCAAAGAAGAAGTCAAGTTGCGTTTAACAGAAGAAGAATTTTATTTGCATAAAATTTATGCATATTACTAAAAAGGAGTGCAAGAAGAAAAATTTTAGAAGTGAAAACAACTTAATTCTGTTGAAACTGAAAATATTTCTAAATTTTCTAAATGTGGTAGGAAATTTCTTTCCGAGTATCTTTAACAATTAGGTTTGGAAAATTTTTTTTTTTTAAAAAAAAAAAACCTTTTACGCTTTAAATTGCGCTACACGCAAATACATCGCGCCAAACATCAGTAAAAATTATTTATGACGTCACGTTCTCTCATTGACTCTCAATATTTCAATATTAGTGTAATATCAAACACCAATACGGAGATCGCTAATTAGAAAGTATTGACACGACATTCAATTACAAGAAATCCTCTCACATTGCAACTTAAGCGAACAGGAAATGAGTTTAAACAGTCGGCTCACAATTATTGAAGTTAACAATGTTACGTAATCAAAGGTATTTAACGTTTGGAAGAGGATAGCGAGTTATTTTTTGAGCACTCATTATAAATAAAGTATTACCTTACTTCCCATTTTTATTTCCGTGTAGGATTTAATTCGAGAGAATTAATTAGTTTTAGGAAGTTTTATATTTTCATGTAACATTAATATTATGGGGTTGAAAGAATGTTTATACATTCAATAAAAATGTTTGTCAACTTGTTTTTTTTTTTACGAAGTATTTCAAACCCGGTGGATTCTGCTCACCCAACAATTTATTTTCAAGTTTAAAATTCGCATTACTTAATCTTCCGTAAACAAAGGTATTCAAATCTGGCTTTTGTTAACTATAAACAAAAAAAATTTACGAGCTAAACCAATAGCATTACCACACCTATCTCAGTTATTATCGAGTTAAAAAACCGAATCCATTTTCTCTTTAAAAAACAACATATCTCACAAAGAAGACGTCACTTTTTCAAGTATTTGATTTGGCTGAAAACCAGATGACTTATTGATGCCATGATGTCTTTTATAATAAACAATTGTCCTAAACACTTTAAATTAGGAAATAGAATCAAATCAATCTTACAAAATTTATAGGCAAATTAGAAAGCCTTTCTTCTATGTGACTTTTATGAAACAAGCTGCCGTTATCAACTTGAAGTATTTATTGCTTAAATCTAAAATGCATTAAACAAATATGAAAAAAAAAATGAGCCTTTGATAACTAATAGTTATCAACGCGTTAAAAGTCTGTTTTTTAGGCCCGATACTCTCTAGGTATGGTTTTTCAGCAGTCAGTCTCAAATAGAATGTTAAAACAAATTTAAAATTCAGTTGTCAAGATTTAGCTAATGTTTGACAGAAACACATATTGTTTCCATTTCCGATATGCTCTTTATATCACCTAGTTAGAATCAAGACTGAAGATGGAATTAAACCTAATTCCCGTAGTGTTTTAGCCATATCGCCTTCGCTAAACACTTTTCGTGGAAACGATGTGGATAAGCTAAACGGAAGATTCCCATCAGTTCGATTTGATGCAATGAAGTCGCGAACAGCATTCAATGTTTCGTCGGCACTGAAGCTTGATTTAATCGTCACCCCATTCGTTAGACGAAACTAAAAGAAATGATTTGCTTTAAATAAGAAATTGATTTTAAAAAAATCATCCATATAAAAAAAAAAATTTCAGCCATCCATTTAAACAAACAAATGACACTCGAATATCCATTTGTGATTTTCAAAGTATTTTTAAATTGACAGAAATTTTTGTGACGTTTCACTGCAAATAGAAAAAAACAAAAAAACATGGGATTTGGGAGATAAATGTTTCATTTGAATTGATTATCCCTTTGAGTTTTGATATAAAAAGAGTTAGGTGTGACAAAAATTTCCCGATGACAAAAAGAAGTATGATCTAGATTAAGAATCGCGTAGGAACAGAAATGTTTCAGAATGTTTTTTAAAAATGACATTTAGAAAATACACCCTTGTTTATATATTTTTAACACGGAATAACTATAATTCTGAAATTCTAAGGATATTTAAAAAAAAAAAAAAAAAAATTGGAATTTTCACCACCATCAACAAAATTTTATTCGTAATTTTTATAGAAAACAAACTAAATGGCTTTCGTTAGCTTTTCAAGAGATGTCTTACAGTTCATTCATCGTCCAGATAAGGTTAATAAACGAAGATCTTTTGGATAAATTTAGGAAATTGAAGAAAATAATTTTGGTTTAAAAGGCAACTCAAGTTTTTTTCTTTCTTTCGCAATCAAGTCATTTCTTGAAAAGTACGGCGTTTTCTTTTGAGAGTGTATGGCGACAACAATTTCTATAAGCTAAATAACTACGAATACTTGTAAAATATTTGTATAAATAATAGCTTCTAATATGTTCTGTCTCTCTTTTTTTTTTTTCTTCTTTCCCTTTTTTGAAAGACAAAAATCTCTTTTTGAGAGACTTTTAGGTGTCCGTATTCTATCTTTTCATCAAAAAATATAAAAGTAATTTTTTTTTTTTCTGTTTTAATTTCTAGTCAAACTATTCAGAAGGAAACACATTTTTCTTCCTTTTAAAAAAATTTTCATGATCTATTTTTAAGAAATTTTTCAAGGGGAAGGATGTTTTTGCAAACTTCTAAAAATAAAACAGTTTTTCTTAGTTTAAACATTTTTGAGGTAGCAACACTGTGCAGAATACCAAGATTAAGGTACTTTCCCTTTGAAATTTGAACATACACATCCACATTAATACTTAGCATGGGATATAGGAAACAGCATTTAATTTTTTTTCATAAATAATATTAATTTTTTTTCATAAATAATATTTATTTTTTAGAAACCAAATTTTAGGGTTTTACCCCCTGAAACATAAAACTTGTAAAAAAAAAAAATCTTACATCTCGTTTATAACAGCATTATTGATTACTATATTACATTATTTTAAAGATAGTTTTACTAAATTTCAATCAATATTTTGCTCCATATTTTCAATTTTTAATTTGTCAAGTTACCCCTGATTCGATTTAACAAAAGTTTTGACTTTTTTTTGTTTAAATTTAGTTCAAATATTTTTCAATCATCTCTGAAAATTTAATTGTCTAAAACGTATTGTAAAATAAATGGTAGACAATAGAGAAAAATGTTGTTGTTTTCTGGATTATATGGCTACTTTAAGCACTTTTTCTTCGACTTAAAACCACGGTACATTAAAAATGTTATGAGCCAAATTTGTTTCGACTTACAAGTTAAAAATAATCCTAATAAATTGCGTTAAGTATCTCGAAAATATTTGTTAAAGTTTAAACCAAAATGCATTGAAATCACCTAAATAAGATTAAAAAAAAAAAAAAGGTTCAAAAACAGGTTAAACAGGTTATAAAAAGTTTACTCAACTTTTGGTTAAAATGTTAATTTATAAAAGAATATTTATAAAATAACAATTAGCTACAAACTGTTATATTACGTGAAAGTGTTCAAAGACATTTGAGCGGGAAATTTTTCTAAACAAGAAATCTTCATTTTAATGTTTTTCTTAAATCATCATTTGCTGAACAATCTAAAAAACAGAATCATCAACACTCAGCTGTTTGCTTAAAATGCTTTGAAAAACTGAGTATTTATTTGGCGATTCCTTAAATTAAATGTATTTTAGACAATAAAAACACGAGATTATATCAGAAATACAACAAATGCTTCAACTAGACAAGCCAGTGTTTTTCTAGCATAATTGTAAATCTTTCTTTTCAGCATCTACTATTTTAATTTTTTAGAGTAATTTATGACAAGTTTTCAGAAAAAGTAAAAATAAAACGGTCTACTTGTATCGCGCAAACTTTACACTCTTTTTTCTCATGCAGAACAATAGGCGAAGTGACTTGATCGCTCTTCAATGGTGAAGTTGTCTAAAACAAATTACAACACTATAGTCATAATGGTTTTATTATACATATAAATATTTTTAAGATTCTACTATCTCTATAGATACTATTGTTTTAATATGCTTCAACTTGTTTTCATTTTCTATTATTATTAGCACATACATTTTAAGATTAAAAATATGATTAAAAATAGTTAACTTAATGTTTTCAAAAGATAACATAAATTTATATAACTTCAGATGGTGATAAAAAACATACAATAAAAATAATAACAATAACAACAACAACAACAATGATGATGATGATGATGATGATGATAATGATGATGATGATGATGATGATGATGATGATGATGATGATGATGATGATGATGATGATGATGATGATGATGATGATGATGATGATGATGATGATGATGATGATGATGGTGGTGATAGAAAACAACAAAAATAACAACAATAATAATAATAACAATGATAATATTAACAATAATAATAACAATGTTAATAATAATTAAATAACAGCAACAATATTAAAAAACAATGAAAACAATAATAGTAAAACTTTTATCAAAAATTTTAAATTAATTTCCATTAGTAACCTTATTTTGCTTTGCTTTAAAATCAGCTCTATCTTTTGCAATATCTTCTTTTAACTTTTCTCTGCAAATAAATGAAAAAGTTCAACAAATGTCAAATTTGTAAATAAATAATCATTTGACATTTTAAGTTCTCTATCAATCAACATTGTTGAAATTCATTTTCTTTTACTTACATTTTACTTCGTTATTTGGCACTAAATAATGTATGATGCATTATTATTTTCAGACTTTTTACAAAGAAAAAACCTTAATCTTTTTTCTTCCATCCTCTCCTTTCGTCTTTCCTCAGCAATTCGCTTCATTTCTCTTTGAGCTAATCTTAAAATGAAACTGATCATTTTTAGTTAAAACTTATTAAAAATTTAAAATTTAAATCAATAAGAGTAAAATATGAAGAAAAAAATCTTAATTACAAGTAGCTTACTCTTCTTTCGCATTTGTTATTTCTTTACCAATTCTCCTACGAGCTAACTCTTGAGTTCTGATTTTCTTTAAACAAAAGAAAAAAAAAGGAAAGAAGTTATATTTAAAATAATTATTATTATTTTATTTATACTATAATATACCTATATAATAAAAACTCTTTATTAATTCAATTTTCCTACAAGCTAACTCTGGAGTTCTAATTTTCTTTAAACAAAAGAAGAAAAAAGAAATTATTTAAAAATATTACTGTTATATTTATGCTGTAATATATACACATATAATAAAAATTCTTTACATTTTTCAAATACATATTTTCAGGAATCAAAAAATCAATACAAAAACTGATTACAGAAGTAATATTGACAACATATTAGAATGATCTAGTAACCTTTTTGGTTAAAAAAGATGACTTAAAACAGATTTCTTTTTAAATCTTATTTCTGCAGCTCTTTCTGTCTGATTTATAAATGAATAAAAAAATCTCATAGTTCCATCTCATCTTTTCAAATCTTATGCAACTTGTTTAAAAATGCACTATTAAGATTTTAATGTAATAATTACTAGTTTTCTAAAACCTCTTTTTCTTCAACTTCTCTTAGCTTCCGTCTTTCTTCAAGTTTCTTCTGAAGCCTGAAATTAAAAATTTTTTAAAAAACAGTTCATTTAACAGTTTTTTTTTTTAACCATACGAAATTTAGAAAGAATGGTGTTTTCAATTATAACGCCAAATTTTTAAAAAAAAATTATTTAGAGTATTAATTTAGATCTCTGGGCTCCGGTTTTAATATTTTAATCTGAGAAGATTATTTATTCACTGCATTAGTGCATAAGTGTAAATTATTGGAGTTGTTGCTAGCTTAAAAAAGTTATTGCATTTGCAGCTTGAAAATAAATTAAATGAAAAACTAACATAAGAACCTTTGCTTCTGTTCAGCTTTTTCTTCATCAGTTAACGGCTTTATATGTTCCGATGACTCAGCAAAGTTTTGATGCCCTGTTCTTGCAGCATGTGCCTAAAATGAATAAGATTTACAGATACAGTAATAGTAAAGCAAATAAAGAGAAAAAGTTTGTTACAGTAATGCATAGTTGAACATAAATAGACATGGTCAAACATAAATAGACAAGTGTATGTAAAAAATATAGAAAAAAAGTTAAACCTATTATAAGAAGGAAAAATTAGGAAACATTTTTTCTAAAATTCTCAAAAACCAACTGAACTTTTATTGAAGCCCAAATTAAATGGCGTTAGCAATAATAGTTTAGTACTATATATAGCAACAAAAAAATTCAAAAATAGGTCTTTTTATAATGCCTAGTTAAAGTTTTCAGCTTTTTCTTTTAGATCCAAAATTTTTTTTTTACCTGAGCATCTATTTCAGTTTGAAGCATCTTGCCACAACTATCAAAAGAATTGAAATTTTAAATGAAAATTTAAAGTTTAAGCAGTCATATAAAACAAAGATTGATTGAGTATACATAAAAAACTTTTCCTAAAAACGAAAGATATCAATCAATAATGTACCAGTCCAATGCACTATTTCCTATAGTTTAAATTCTTTTGCTACACACTCTGCATGCTAGTCTTTTGAAAAATAATGTTTGGGATGGCTAGCAGATATTTTGGATTTCTTATAAAAATCAATTGTGCCATAAATTGTACATAATGACTTTTTCAAATTTAAAGTTTACAAAAACTATAAAAATTTTAAAAAATATAATTCATTTACACAGTTTTCGTTTAGAAACCTTTTTAAATAAGTTTAATATTTTCATTTAGAATTTCATTTGTTGAAGAAACAAATTTTTATAAACATTTTGAAACTGAATTTCATAAGCAAAATAATAAGGTAAATAAATTAATACATATATATCAGAGAAAGATGCTTGTTATTGATTTCTTCAGGACCTAAATCCTGCAGATTTTAAAAGTTCTAAACGCATTCACATAAATGGTGATATAAAAAAAAATATATACAAATTTTAATTTCTTCTTATGGTAAATTGATTTCAACAAATGAATTTCAAATAGTTAATTGATTTCAACACATGAATTTCAAAATTGTGAAAAAGAATTTTGTAAGAATTATTATGAGATTTACAACCAAATGAAATCAAAATAACACACAAATATAAGCATTGATACATACTCTTCACACTTCAGAGAGTGCACACTATCTTGAATACCTGTAGAAAAAAGATTGCAAATTAAAGAACTTTAAATTAGCACCTCAAATACACTATTTATAATTACAAGATATACTACATAATTTTAGTATATACATTACTATAGAACTTATTTCTCAGAACTAAATTTTATGAACTTTTTTTTACTAGCTTCTGAGGTGGAACAAGATTGTGATAACACTTCTGAGTCTGCTTCAGTTGGGATGCTGCCAAGCTTTTGAGCAGTAGCAGTGTCGTCATCAACAGGATGACTAAATAACCTTTAAAGAAAGTCATTGAACTAATAATAGTGAAGAACCTTCATTATTGTCTAAAAACAAAATTGCACTGGCTCCTATCTTGTACTTAAACTTTAATTGTATTTCATACAGCTACAGTTACATACAGTTAAGAATGCGACTTATCATTTGTTTAACAGCAGAATATATAATTGCATATGAACCTAGCAGTGAGGAGAAAAGTAATTTCTCTTCCTGTTCAGATGATTATTTTACAGGCATTGTTTTTAGCTTACTGGAAAAGGGATAATACATCCCTTTATTTGCTCAATATTAGGAATATAGAGAATTAAATTATGTAAAAAGACCATAAATAAGATGCATTATCTTATAATTTAAAGTTTTTTGATTTAAAATTTTCTTAGACATTCTTTTACATTTTCATTTGTAATATTTTCTTAAATTTTCTTAGTTTACAACTTTTTTTTGTTTTTTTAGATTTTCTTTAACTATTAAAACGTAAACTTTTATTTCAGGATAAGTTTTTTTTTTTTCATCTTTCTTAAAAAAACATTTCAAATAAACAACCTTTAATAGAAAACTTGTATTCACATCACTGCAGGTTGATCATGATTCCAATGTTTATTTTCCATGGCAAAAAATATTTTAATTTCATTATCTTAAAATGGTCATGATTTTTAGAGTTTACGAAAATATCTTAAATTTTTTTAGCATTATTAAAAACACTAAAAATCATAATAAAAATAAATAAAAATGATTATTAGAAGGAAAAAAAAAAAGTAAAAAAGTTGTTTGATACCATTCTAATGCTAATGGTATGCCTTGATTTCTTGTTGCATTTAATGCTTGTATGCTGAAAAAAAATGCATCTAGTATGTAGACAAATGCTGAATTTGTGAAAACAAGCAAAATGATAAGAAACACCTCAGTGTGAAGGAAATATTTCCTATATGCTAATGTGTTAAGAATGTAATTAAGATTATGTAATAAACAAAAATTTGACATACACACGCTCTTTACAAAACCCCATGTTAACCAACACTTCAATATCCATATAATTATCAAGTGAAGATGCCATTCTAACAAAATGTATTTTTTACAAAAATTCTTTGATATTGGAAAACCTGCATTTATATCAGAAACACTGGAATAATGTGTAATAATGTGATTGTAAAAAAAAAAAAAAAATTACATTATTTTATTCAGAAAGTCAGTATATTGCTTGGAGATTAAGAAAGTCATAAAGAAACAGAGTAAGTATAAATGATTAACTTTATTATAAACTTTGCTATGAATTTCTTGATTAAAAAATACTGTCCTTAACTTCTAAATATTGAAAAAAAAAAAAATCAAAAAGAACGATTAAGTGACTCCTAGGCCATGTGCTAAACTTTTTTCAGTTTGTTCAATTAGCTTCTGCAACGCAGTATCAAATAAATCACAACGAATAGGCATCTCTAAAGAATAGAAGGGATTCTTTAGAGCAAAGTCTGAGTATATCTCATACATCTTTTTTAAAAAAGCATCCATATTCGACACTCGAGTGTTTGTCAGGACTAAGAACTTCACACCTGTAATAGACTGGAAACAATGAAGTTTAAATGAATTAGTTTCCATAACTTCAATTCCAGATGATTTTTCCACAGGTGATAATTTACAAGATATAGCAAACAATGAATGAAACATAGAGGCCAACATAATTCTCTCATTAGTACTTAACTTTGGTTTACCAAACTTTAAAGAAATTGGAAAGTTATTCTCATTGCTTAGATGCTTTAAAATTGATGTTCCATCTGCAAGCATTTTTCCATTGACATTTTGTCCATTTACAGATAATAATGAATACCCAACCTTGATACCATCTTTCTCCCCAAATGTAACAACAACTTTATCATCAATTTCTTTTAACACAAACCCAAGAGGGTATCCAAATGTTTTTTCTGTCTCTATTTCATTTAACCAATTGTCACGCTGGTAAACCAAACCACCAGCTTTGTTAATCAAATAAACACTTGATATGTATGAAGCCATTGTTTTAATTAACCTTACTATATTTTATATATTTATAAACTCCTTTAAAAAAAGAAAAAAACCTTAACATATGCAAAAAAAAAAGTCATATTAACAAACACACAATGAAATTTGTCACTGTTTAAAAAATATGTACATTTTTTTAAAAATCATATTTCTTATAAAGAAAGTTTAACAAATTATGGAAAAAGTACAGAATAGTAGTAGTTTTGATTATTTTTAAACATTTATGAACTGTAGTTTTATAGGATTATTGAAGCAATTATTACTTAAATTCGACAGAAATTAAGGAGCTTTATTATTCGATTAATTTTTTGTTGTAACTTTCTCCTTTAAATATGGCTTTATTCCAATTAATAACTTTACACAGCCATGATTGTGTATTTCCAAAGTAAAAAATAACAGTTAATTTTAAGAGATTATTATATGTCATTATAGTTTAAAGGAGGAAGAGGGAAATGGATGGAAAGATAAAGGCTTTATTGGCTTTTTGGGTTTATGTCGGATCAGAATAAATTTTTTCAAGGGCTATTTTCTTTGAAAGTCTTACATTTTCAGAAACAGCATTGGCTATGGGAGTTTTCAGGATTACAATTGTAGAGAAACAATTTTTTTTTAATTTTAAATTTTTCTTATAATTTATTGGTAAACATAATGTAAACGATTTATCCAGTAGGTGTGTTTTTAGGAGTAAATATATTTCTAGTGCACACCCATGCCCAGAACAGTCTAAATTTACTTAACTTACTTTTTAAAGCAACTTCTAAATAAACAAATAGAAAAATCAAAGTTTTAAAATTAGTTATACTCTGTGCTAACAAACACAGAGAAGGAAAACCATTGAATTTTTTCATCTAGTTGAAAAACTAAAAATAGTGGAAAAGTATAATTAAGAAATTTACACTATCTGTTTTTCTAAAAACTCTTAACAATTTCCCTTGATCTTTAAATCAAAACATTTTCTTAGAAATGTTTATCTGTCCTCTTTCGGACACCTCTTTTGCCCTCGACGTTCTATCGGCGTTTTTTATCCTGTTTGTTATGGACGGTGACGTCACCAATATTTCAAAATGACAAATAAATGCCATGTCTAAAATGCCGAATTTTCTAACACTTACAGTACCTTTATTTTCATTTGAAGGTTATTGTACATCAGCAGAATAGTACAATTACGAGAAAAACATGCTTTAGAAGTGATTTATTCACAGAAGAAGGAAAAAAAACGAACGACTTTTTCACCAAAATTTTACACGAATTCATGTTCTCTAATGGTGAGAAATCATGTCAAATAAAGTACAGCAAAAAAAAGAAGAGCGAGTTTTTTTTGCAATAAATCACACACAAAAACAATTTCTCCTTCCATGGTAGCTTATCCTTCCTGGAAGGGACTCGCTGGATAACCCATAAATATCAGGTTTAGTTCTGTAATGCGCAATAATCACTCTACAACATGTTATACATCAAAATAAGGACGTTTTGAATAAAGGAAATTAACGTTATTGTTTAAAAAAGTAAATATGCACACTGTAAATATTCTCATACATGGCGCGTACCATCAATTACCCGCACTTTATTGTTTAAAAAGGTAAAATGCAAACTGTAAATATCTCATACATGGCGCGTACCATCAATCACCCGCACTTTACAAACATACAGTATTAGAATTTGTTGATGGAAAAAAATATCAAATCATAAATCATAAGTTATTTGCTTGTCCCATCTTACACCTTTAGAAAAATCACATCTCTAAGAACAGTCACTATCGTGCGAATATTACAATGTTTTCATTCTAATTTTCAACTTTCAAAGGTCAAATTTATCAAACCAATTTTTTTTTTATTATTATTAGTTGCAAAGTTAATGAAATAAATACTCAAGAAAAAAAAACAAGAATCCTATTTCTTACACCAACTATATTCAAACAAGTCCTGTTTCGTTTATTTGAATTTTAATAGTATGTTTTCGTTCTTATAGCGTTGTATGAAGATTCTTCAGTAGTGAAGATAAGGTTACACATAAAGTTTATCTTTTATTGTTTTAGTAATTTTATTCCTACTTTCAGTTACTTCTTTTTTGTGATAAAATATGTTAATGTTTCAAATGATATTATGGTATGGTTACTTGACATTATTTTGAGTTCCTAAATAAAAAAAAATCTCGAACAAGTTCGGAACTTATTTTTCATTGTTATTTGTTATACCTACGCCATTGATCTCCTTATCAGAAGGAAAGTCGAAAAACTTAAATCTTCGTGTCATAATTTTTTTTTTTTTTGCATTTACACAAGGTTAGATAATTCTCGAAAGAAAGAAAAAAAAAAAACAGTTGCACCACAGATATCATCCACAGATATCATCCACAGATATCATCCACAGATATCATCCAAACATTTGTTTTGATATCCGAGTTTAGTAAAAGAAGAAGAAAAAAATTGCCTTAAAGAAATGTTTAATGAAGGGAATATTACAGACAAAAAAAATTGGTTTGGTTAAGTAAATAAAGTAATTTTACTAAACTTGTTAAACTAATTAAAATAAACTTGTTAAAATAATTAGCTTCAGTAATAAGTAAAAATTATTTTTATTCGAGCTTAATCTTTTAATCTACACTTATTTATTATAATCATCATTTTCAATATTTTTTTAAAAACTATTTTTATCTTTAAAAAACGAATAAGACGCTTAAAACAATACCATAAAAGCCATAAAAATGAGGTAGTATCCCGAATGTCAAGCCATTCAAAATCAAAAAATGTCACGCTCCAAAAATCAAATGACTCCATTTGACCACGATGATATTTACGGTCAAAATGTTTCAAATTGTCAATCTCAACATCTACAGGATCTCCATTCTCATTTGAGCCTCCAAATTAATGTGGATTTTCTTCTAAACTGTGCTCACAAATTCCAATCATAAAATTGCACCAATCTATAACGGATTTTCTGGAGAGGCGAAGCCCTCGAATGACTTTTACCTGTGTAAATCTAAGCATCACATGTACAATAGCAAAGTTAGAGTTTTCAGAGGCAGATGACATTTTTCAAAAAATGAACGAAGGCACACAGCTTGAGTAAAATTCTCTCATTACAACAGTATCTCCATTCAACTTGGTTTTGACTTTATTTGTTTGATGTGGATGACATATTGGAAATTGAATAATTTATATTGTGTGCCACTAATCGGTGCCTGGCGAATATTGCAGAATAGAAAAAATAATAATATTGAATGTTCAATTTTTGCTAATTGCAATTTACTCTTTCCTATTTTGATCTCTTGTTCCACAACCCCTGTCATCATTTACCAGCAAAAACAATGAATTATTTTGCATTTATAGCATATATATTATATATCATATTATATATAGCATATATATTAGCTCTATATTTTGCATTTAGAGCATCAAATGTATAGAGGTTATCTTAGTGATAGAAAAAAAAAAGGCATTAATTAATTAATTAAAAAAACATAATTTCTTTGGTGAAATACCTAAAAAATTATACCTTGGATTTGAAAAAAAAAAATTCTTATTGAACTTTGAATTTTTTTAATTGTTTCTCTTTTTTCCATATTCTCTCTGATCGAGGCTCTCTTTCTTTATTGCTTATTACGCTTACATGTATCATCTTGAAGTAGCAGCTTGTTGATTGCTTCAATTGGATTAATTTTATTAGTTTCAAAACTATCGCCATCTTTTTTATTTTTTCATCAATGTCTTCTTTATTACCGTCTTCTTCATAGTTATGACCAAGCTTGCTTAAGCAATTTGGTATATTGCTCTGCTGTGATATCATACTGCTGTGATACCATAGAATGCGCCTTAAATAAAGACTTCGCTATTGGATGTGATATCACAGTGAACTTATCATTTAAATCGTCATCGTTGCTGTTTAATGTACAGATTAGTTTCAGTTGCACTCTAGAAGCAGAGGGGTTGTCACTTTCACTACCTTCCAAAAAGAGTCCGCCACGAAAATTCAAATTTTCTCAACACAAAAATCGTTTAATACACTTTTTAAATTTATATACTTTTACAAATAATGATCATTTAATTTTTTAGTATAAAACCAATTTAGTTTCAAAATAGTTTGGCAATAAATTCTAATTCATTTAAACATGGCATTTTTTCCATCAAACTTCCAAGAATTTTGATTTTAATGTTGTTGAATGTTGTTGTTGAATGTTGTTGTTGAATGTTGTTGTTGAATGTTGTTGTTGAATTTTGATTTCAAATCTCACTGCATGAAACTTGTAGCATTTTCCAAAAATCAAATTTTGATTCTGAAGTTTGGTACAAATGGTTTGTTCTCGATAACCCATGGCTACTCGATGATATTTAAACTGCGATTGAAGCGACAATTCGAAGAGTGGAGTTGTTATCTTCATGAAATACAAATTTATGTTCAATAAACGTTTCCCTGACGACAGTGCATTCTACTTTAAGATGTCACGTTACCCCTCTTTACTTTAAGAGTTCTTTTGAATTTAATTAAATCAACAATAAAATTCAATTGTAAAATTAATTAAAAAAAAACATAATTGGAACCTACTGCTACTCAACAAGACCTGTTACATGTTTAATTGTCATGTGTTTAACTTGAATTGTCACGTGTTTAACTATAGTTGAATAGTACATCCAATAACATTAACCAGGCATGTTCGGCATTCATAATTTAAAAAAAACAAACAATTGAAGTTCACATTAAAAAACCTTCTTTTTAATGGTTGTGTCTTGAACCTCAGAATGATTACTTAAGTTATACACATTGGCTTTTATAACGTTGTTTCTTGTTTACAAAGAAATTTGGTCTCCCCTTATTGGCGAAGAAAGCGTGAAATGCATAAAGCAATTGCTATAAACCATAGCAATCTATGCAAAAATTTGAATTAGTTTTTCTATTTAAACACAATTTCTTTAGCCTGGAAAAAGTAGTTATTTAGAAAAAATGTATGAAAACTTTAAGATATAACTAATATGCGTTGGTGATAAAAAAAAACTGATATCAGTTTATTGATCTTAAACGACAAGTATCATCGGCTATAAAGATAACTAGTATAATCTTTCCCTTCAAGAACCTTGTTCCCAAATCCAAAAAAATTTAGATTACAGATGACAGCATTCCTGAAACCTAATTGTACACGTGACTTGATATACTTTATATCAAATGATCATCCCTTATTAATCAGTTAACTCGTTTCAAAACACGCCGAATAACCAATAGATTTTTTTGTTTCCTGAAAAATTGGCTATTTGTGATTTGGTATCTTTAAGAAACAAGGTTCACAACTCTGCTTTAATTTTGATCATAAACCGGATAATTGGTCGCGTCTCAATTAGAATTAAAAAAATTGCGACCTGTTGGTCTGTAGTTAAGTATCAACTTGTTTCCATCAGATAAAATAAACATTTTGGCTTCCGTAAAATCATCAATGAGTTACTTTGTTTTGTAATATTTCCTGATTCGGCCTCCGTGAAACTTAATGACTTGTTTTGTTTTGTATTTTGCCAACAATAGGTTATCTCTTTAGAGACAATTTTGTCAAGAAAATTTAGTAGTAATTTATCTTTAAAGTCTATAAACATTCAAAATTTTAATTATTATTTTATTAAAGTTGATGAATATAAGATCTTTAACTATACTGCCATAGACATCTGTAGTTAGCATCCATAATAAAACATGGAGTATGCTGTAGCACTTCACATTATACAATAATAATTTACTTACCTGATTTTATCTTATTTTTGTTGTAAAATTAAATTAAAATTGTTTATGCTGTTAGTGTGTGTTATGGAAGCTTATTCTGTTTATGAAATGAGTTAAGCTTATTTAATACACAGAAAATGTTAATAGCCATAATCCTGTTCAATTTGTCGTTAACTTATTGAGCATTCTAAGTATTTTACTTGCAACTTTTTTTTAGTAAGTTAAACTTAAGTTGTTCATAATATGATAATCAAAGCATCATCAAGAAATGATAAGAAAGAAAAGATAAGTAATATAAAAAACTACTAGATGGAAGAACAGAGTGATCTTCTTCAAGTTGGTGAATATGTGAAACAAAGATGGAAAGTTGTATGCAACTCTTTTAAATTTTTTAAACTTTTTCTGTAAACTTTTTTATAGTTTAGTTCTAATTACTATATATTTAAAGTTGTTATTTTTTCTAATAGGTTAAAAAGATTGGTGGAGGAGGATTTGGTAAGTATTTAGTTTGTTATGATTTTCTGCTTTTGATAAAACAATCTTAAACTTTAAAAACAAAAAAAGTTATGAAACTCAAATACTTTTACTTCAGCAATCCATTAGATCATCAATCTAATGAATGTAAAAGTTAAAAGTTTGAAACAAAGTTCAATTCACAAAAAAAAAAAGTCATTTAGGGTTAATGATCTTTTAAAGTAATCTCTACAACTGTAGCTTTACAATCCTTTAACTAGATATTTAATATTGTAATTTCATTAGTAACAATCAGAAACTAAAAAAAATTCTTGTTTAAATTTACATTTACACCAGCAGCTATAAAGCAATTTGGTTTGATTGTTATGAAACATCTATCTATAATTCAGATCTTTCTAGTAAATAGTATGTGTTATGCAATCTGCGATCAATAACAATCAGCGGTGAAGAAAAGTACTAATTTTTAGCATACACCTACATGTTGCTGCTTGTTATTATGTCTGTTTCAAATCATTAAATAAAACTTATACATCTAATTTAGGTGAGATATATCAAGGTCATGACACAGTTACCCAAGAAATGGTTGCACTAAAGCTCGAGGCAGCTAACACATCTAAGCAAGTACTGAAGATGGAAGTAGCTGTGTTAAAGAAACTTCAAGGTTTAGATTCATAAGAAATTATTACTATCAAACATTTTCTTTGATAAGTTGTTTAAATTATTATTTATCATTCCTGAAATTTTAAATTTTTAGTGTTTTAGTATTGTGGTTGTTCTAAAAAGTAAAAGTCACTTGAATCTTTAAGTTATTTGTTTATAAGCCCTTCTAAATCCTAATTGTAAATGAATGTTAGTTAAATAATAAAAGAGTATTAAAATGTAATAATGTATTTGGGGAAAGTTGCTTAATTTTTAAAAAAGTTAATTCTTTTTTAAAAATATTATATAATTCTTATTAAATCTAAAAAAATGCTGCTTTACCAATTAAACTTCAAAATTTCATATATGATATAGATATTCATGTGAAGTTACATTTTCTTAACTGAAATTACTCTCTTGTGTTTAACTTTAACAAATTTTGATTAAGGGCGGGATCATGTTACTCATTTTATTGCATGTGGCCGTAATGATCGTTTCAACTATGTTGTAATGGCTTTGGTTGGGCAAAATCTTGCAGAACTACGGCGCAGTCAAACAAGAGGGGCATTTTCAATGGGTACTATGCTTAGGTTGGGTATACAGGTGCTTAATGGAATAGAAGCAATTCATGATTGTGGATTTCTTCATAGAGATGTCAAACCGGTACATATTTATCTTGTATAATTTTTTTAATACAAATTTCAACTTTAGAAAGACTGATTATAAAGCCACTTCTAAATGCTAGCTAACCCATCTTGTATCTAGCATCTTACTGCAAAGTTGCTAGATTCAAGCTCTAAGGTTTAAGTTACGGAATTTCATCTTATTTTTCTTTCCTGTTATGTTAATTTCTTTTTACAGATATTGGGAGTTACTGGTTGTAATATTTAAAATAATTATTAATTTGAAGTCTTGAAATTCAATCTAAATTATATCATTTCAGTCAAACTTTGCAATGGGTAATAATAAGAATACTTGCAGAACTGTTTACATGTTAGATTATGGTTTAGCAAGACAATATGTGAATAATGAAGGCAATGTCAGGGCTGTGAGTTGACTTTTACATGTACTTGTTTGTTTTTTATATTGAAGTTTTAGTATATTACGTTTACCAATTAGGGTTACATAAGCTATATTGTATTAAAAAACCTTTTTTTTAAGCCTCGCACAGTAGCTGGATTCCGTGGTACTGTCCGTTATGCTGCTATAACTGCTCATGAAAATAAGGTCCAATTTCCTATTGTAAATTCTTTTTATAAGATAGTTAAATAAGAAATAAATTGAATAAAATAAATCTTTTCAATGGAATAAAATGAAGAAAGTATATAACTGAAAAAAAAAAAAAAAAAAAAAAAAAAACTCAAAAAATCTAGTTAACCAAAAGGTATCTGTTAGGCTTAAAGAAACCTTCTTATCTTCTTAGGATGTTTATGTGATCTTCTTAGGATGTTTATGTGATCTTCTTAGGATGTTTATGTGATCTTCTTAGGATGTTTATGTGAACATGTTAGATTATGGTCTTAGACAATTAGGAAATTTTAGCTCTTCTTAAATAACTAACAATTCTAAAGATGAACCAAGTTATTTATTTTTTTACAGGAGATGTCTCGACGAGATGATCTCTGGTCTGTGTTTTATATGCTAGTTGAGTTTTCACAAGGAAGTTTGCCATGGCGCAAATATAAGGAAAAGGTAAACTTATATGAGAAAAAAGTTATTCCTACTGTGAGTTTCTAGTGTGTATGTTAAAACTAGTTTTGGAATCATTTTTCATAATGAAGATGGCAATTTATATCATCAAAATTCTGTTTCTTTTTTAAATTTAAAGTATATTTTAATTTAGGAGGAAGTTGGTAACTTTAAAAAAGCTTATGACCATGAACTTTTATTAAAACACATGCCTTCAGAATTCAAAATTTTTCTTCAGCACATCCAAAGTCTAAAATATGCTGACAGGCCAGATTATGATGTAAGCTAAAATGTTTGTTTTTAAAGTAGTATTTTACTTGTACAAGCATAAAAATCAATTTCTAAAAAATAATTAAATAATGCTTTATGAAGAAGTTGATAAAGCATGTTAAGATAAATGAACACTGCTTCCTACTTAGAAACTACGAGGGTGTTGTCAAGCTGCCCTTAATAAGAGAGGAATTCGGCCAACTGACCCATATGACTGGGAAAAAACTTCAACTGAGGGATCAACTACTACAACTAATACCACAAGTACATCCCGATATCAAGTAACACCACATGGTTTGAAACCAGACCAGGCATTAAACAATCCTTCAGATTTACCACGATCTAATACTGCACTTCCTATGGGAGATGATAGCCTGCAATTTGATGAAGAAGATAATGTTATAAATGTACAAGTTCCTGAGGGGCGACCACCTGAAGTTATTAACAAAAAGGTTCTTATAGATTTTATTGGATTTAAGTAATGAAATAAAAGTTATCATGTCAGAGTATTGATTTTATGAGTCTTATTGACATAAATCTTTAAAAATACTTCTATATAATACTTATTCTTTAGGAGGCAGCTGCACCAGTTAAATTACCAAAGGCTTTCTTACAAGCGATGAAAGAGAATATTTTGACTGATACTCGCTACAAAGACTTTGCTAAACCAAATGGTACCATAGATAAGCAAAAAATGAACAAATCTGTTGTAATCTCAAACAAAGGTGTTTCTCTAAACAAGTTGTCCCCTCAAGATAATGAGAGTAACAGTAACAAAGATGATGCAAAGAATTCTAGTTCTATGCAAAACAATTCAAAGCTCTCAGATCAAAACAAAAGTGAAAATAAAAAGAATCTTGAAGCTTGTGATCCGAAATCGAATCAAAGCATGAAAAACTCGACAGACAATTTCAGTGCCAAGTTTAATGCAGTTAGCAATGATGCAAAAGAAGATAAAAATATTTCTTTGAATCAACAACACCAACAAAATCATGAAACAATAATTGAGAAACTTATGAAGCAGCTCAGCAATACAGAGAATAAAAGTGAAACTCATAACGATGCAATAAATATTTTAAATGAACTTAATGACAAAAAACAACCTGATGTGAACTTAAAATCAGGTGAGGCTATTAGTGATAAAAAAAAATCTACAGAACTGAGTTTAAAAAATAATTCAGCTGAAATGAGTCCAAAAATATTAGTTAACACTCCATTAGTGAACACTGCAGTTGACTCTGAAAAATCTTATCTACAAGATAAAAATATAAATAAAAGTATTGATTGTAAAATGGATGAAAAAATTACTCAAACTGGTTTAAAGACTGAATACCAGCAAAAATCACAAGAAAACTTCAATTCTGATATCCATGACAAAGAATCTGAAAACAAGGTAAAACATAAGATGGTAAACCATCAGGGTGTATTTTATGAAAATACTGAGAAGTTTGTTAGTCGAAGCAAAGATAGTTTTGACGAAGATAACAATTTTAAAAAAGAAAAACAGCAACAGGTTGCTGGAGATAAAAATGGCAAAAAGCAAAATGTTGGGTGTACTTTAAATGAAAGTGGCATATTTCAAGAGTTTGATGTAATTGTGAAGAAGCCTCCCAGTTCTTATCTTAGAAAGTCAGTTAGTTTACAAAATCTTCAGTCATCTTCTGAAGATAACCAAGCCAATGAGGATGATTCAAGAAAAAAAACTCGAGGAGTCATAAACTATTTTAGTAGCATTTATGGAGATATGCGCACAAAAGCGAAATCCAAATTGATGGGAAGCACTGGGAGTCTTAACAAAAAGAAATCTAAAAAAAATGAAGCAGATTACAACAGTCCCATGATTAGCTGCAAGACATTAAGTCAGTCCATGCATTGTTTGGATTCAAACATTCTAGATTCTGCAATAAAACGCTATAATAGTTCAGAATATTTACACAATAGGCATATAGCTGTTACAAACTCAATTGATCGTGTGTTTGGAGATAAGATTGATTATGTTGGCAACATATCTTCTGCCTGCTCTGAAAGCATGCCTTCAAGACAAAGCTTACTTGGTGACACTGGAGAAGAAAGTTTAAAAATAAAACTCAAACGTTTTAAATATCGTTCTAATGTTCAAGATGTTTTTGATAAAAATGAATCTGTCTCTTTAAATCAAAGAGTAACTCCCAATAAGTTTGTTGCTGAGAAAACTGAAAGCATAAATTATTTAGAAGAAGAATTTGAACAGTTTTTAAGTGAAAAGGAAAATATAAATGGTAATGGAAAAAGTGAAGTAAAAATGTCAAATCCAACCTCTAACAATATATACCAGGACACAAAGTCAATGTATGAATCTTACAAAAAAATAGCTACACAAAACAATCAACAAATTGCACACACCAACAACCAACAAACCACACCATTAAATGTTCGAATCAACCTTAAAAAACACAATAAAAAAGATGATCTGCCAGCTGGCAAAGATAGTGCATGCTCTCTTGATTATTATGAAAGAAGAAATGGAAACTATAAAAGTAATGGACATTTTGAATATGGGCATGCAGAAAAAATCAACCAAGGAAAAACCAAAATGTGTAATGATAAATATTGCAAGGAGTATAACCATAAATATTGTAGTGACTCCCTTATCAGTGATAGTGGTTGTGATGATCTTTCTTCTTCCAGTCATCTGCCAAAACCTCCTCAAATAGGTAGAAGGAACACCAAGATTGAGTCACGGTATTATTATTCATGTTTTGTTTTTTTGTTGTTTTTTTTTAAATTAAATTTGAAAGTTGTATTTTTTTTAAAAAAAGCTGTTATATTTATTACATTTATGTAAAGTTTAACATTATTTATATAAAATTTGATCTTTTATTTTTATCATTCCATTAATTATTATAGATTTTTTCTCTCATTCTTTTGCTTAAGGTTCAGACGCTATAAAATGTACATGATTAGGAACCCTAAAGGAGCCTCCTGATTGGTCAAGAAAAATACCACTAAATCTATCTCTGTATCAAATACATGCACCTCAAATGATATTGTCGTCAGTTTAGCATTGATTAGAGAATATTTGAGGAAGCTTCCAGTTAACAATGCTTCACCAAGTATGAATATATTCGCATTAATAATTGAATTGTTGCAAGAAAACCTTATAAAAGTAATAAATCTAAAGAGACCTTCGACTTGTAGAACATTGCATCCTTTCGAATGTTTTTTTTTTTTAAATTTTAGTTTGTTTGAATAACAATAAAATTCATCTTGCAGACTTTACTCATGTTGCTATTATTTTACTCTGAGTTTTTTTTATTACCGTTTTTATCATAAATTGCACTGGGCTTTGAGGAATCGAAGAGCAGCAATTCTTCCTATTTTTTTTGTTGTTGTTATGAGATGCAGCCTTTGTGGAAGTGATGAGGTTTTTAACGATTTTTGTTCTAATTTTACATGTACATAATATTACAAATTAACTTATTGTTAGAAAATATATATTGTAAAAAAAGATATTTTTTAATATTCTGTTTAAACATTTTCAAAAACTGTAATTTTTATTACAAAGACATATTAAACGAGCTTTCAAAGTTTTGTTTTAAAATTATTGTCGTTACATTTTATTTGTAATAAGTTTTATTGTCATCGATTCTCGCCATACGCGTTAAATTTTGTTCGCAATAAGATTTTATTTCATCGATTTTAAAATAAACAAAAAACGCGCTCAAGTTACACAGAAAACGCATAAGTTGCAAAGCCCTTTTTTTTAAACAAATTTAAGTTAACGATCTTTTACGATTGTTGAATGATAACAACAAGCAGCAATCAACTCATAACTCTTGTTTTTCTCTGCTGTACTGATAAAAATTCTTTACATTATTGTTTAATTTTTTTTATAATTTTTAAATTTTTAGTTAAGTTTTTTCAGTAGAAGGTTTTTGGTCTTTCATGGAGTTTGTCCTACATCCTTTTGCCATTGGCATATTTTAAATTTATTTTTGGTAACCTGACCGTATTTTGTTTTTCCCTTCGATGGTTCTTGTTTTTTCTAACAGTTGTCATATAAATATCACATGCATCTATAATCATATACCCACTTATATATATCATATAACTACTTACATATATCATATAACTACTTACATAAATCATATACCTACTTACATATATCTATAATCTCGCCATTTTTGTTACTTCTTTTTTTAGAAAAATAATAAATATGGGATTGATGACAATTTTGAAAAAGATGAAAGAAAAAGAAAAGGAAATGAGAATACTTATGCTGTATCTTTTGATTGGACCAAAAATAAGGAATTAAAATTTTGTTTCATTTAACGCTAATTACATCATATTAGTTTGATCTTTAATTTGATATAATGATGTACAACATTAATTTGATATTAATAACGTACATAATATCATATACATAGTAATAAAATTCATCATAGATGTATTAAAAATCTTGACTCATCTTTCAATTAAAAGAGGACTTGATAATGCTGGCAAAACAACAATTTTGAAAAAGTTCAACGGTGAAGAGATTGATACTATATCTCCCACACTTGGCTTTAACATAAAAACTTTGGAACACAATCAGTAAGTAGATTTTCAATAGTTTGGTAAAAATATTTTTTGCGTCGTTTCAAGTTTATTTAGTTTTAAGTTTATATAGTTTTGTTAAAATAGTTTATAGTTATAAGTAATAGTTTATAGTTTTAATAGTTTGGTAAACATTTCTTTACGTCGTTTCAAGGTTATTTAATTTTAAGTTAAAAGTGCTCTGCTAAGAAAAGCTACGAAAATGTAAATAAACTTTAATTGGTTTTAAAACCTGCTAAAAACTCAAGGTTCAAGTTAAACATTTGGGATGTCGGAGGTCAGAAATCTTTACGGTCCTACTGGCGTAACTATTTTGAATGTACCGACGGATTGGTGTGGGTAGTGGATAGTGCAGATAAATGGAGGTTAGAAGATTGTAAAAAGGAGTTGAAGACGCTACTTGCGGAAGAGGTAAACTTTAAATAGGTCAAGCATCTTCTTTAAAGCGTGAGTGTTTTTTAAACTTTATTAACCTAATTTGTTTAGAGGTTATCTGGCGCAACTCTTCTCGTGTTCGCAAACAAGCAAGATTTAGATGGCGCTTTGACTGCCGAGGAAATCAAAGAGGTATGCTTTATGAAGCTATACTGTTTTAATAGCTTAATAGTTTTTTTAGATTCACTCACAATTTTTGTTCGTTTCACTTTTTTTTGTGAGCGTTAAAGTTTAGGTCCTGGAACTAGATTCTATAAAAAGTCATCATTGGCAAATTCTTGGATGCAGTGCTGTTACCGGTCTGAAACTTCTCGATGGAGTGAATTGGTTAGTTGCTGATATTGCTTCTAGAATATTTACGATGGATTAGTAGACGCAACTCTTAAATTCTTCTCTTGCAGCTTCTTATGAGTTTTGCATGATATTTTAAGTTTAAGTCCACTCAGAAAAACTATTTCCCAGGCCAAGATTTATATTCATAATGGTGGCAACTGTTTACATTATATTTAAAGAAATAAAAATCTTCAGAAACAATAGTTGATTTAGAGTTTGGTGAGGCATGTTTACAGAAAATAAATATATGGTTTTTCTTACTCTCGATAACATATATATATATGTGATTTTTCACAAGAATTTTTTTTTATTTTTGTAAGGGGGTTGTGTAAAGCATGTTTATTTAAAAAAAAGCTCAAAAGAACCCAAAAATTGATTTAAGTTAAAATTCCATAATCATCATTTAAGTAGAACACTCCTGAGTGAATGTTATTTAAATTTCGAAATATTTTGTGAACCTGTGTTGGATTGTGTTGGGTGAAGATAATTCATTCCGATTTATCGTCGATGGTTCGTTCGTACGATGGCATTTAGGGCAGTTTCGTTATTCATGCAATGTTATATGTAGTTGAAAGTAAATTTTTTTTCTCTCTTCATTTTATTGTTCTTTTTTTAAAGGTAACTCTAGACCTATAATAAAATACTTAGTTGGTGTGAATAAAAATATTCTGAAAAAATAGAGAATTCATTTTATGTAAACACATGTATTGACAATAAGTTTCACCCACAAAAAATGGTTAGGGGATACTCTACCATTTTGAGAAATATTGAAAAAGCTTCAAGCATCAATATTAAAACAGTTGACTTGCCATTACTATGTGTTTTTAACTAAGTTTCTTAAATGTTTTTGTTTCCCCCAATTTTTTTTTTTTTTTTTTTTCAAGATTTTGGAAGGAATGTGAAAAGAATTAAACCTGGTCGACCATTTTTCATGGAATTTTATTGGAGAGGACCATAAGGAACGACCAGGTCGATCGTTTCATTATTTTACCAAATAGGTTATTTGGTAATATACTGAAACCAACATCGCATTTAAATGCAATTGTTATCCTATATCAAATCCTCATTTAAACTTATGTATATGCAAGTTATGTAATAACATCATGTACTTTCCACTTGTGCTAAAAGAGTTTTAACATTCTTTTGGCTCAGTGTGTTTGATGAGAAAGATTAAAGAAAATTGGAAACAGAAACAAAATGTATTACTTGTGAACAGCATATCCAATTATATACAATTTTAAATTCTGTTAATGTAACACGGATGGTAGAGCACATTCTCTCAGGTTGCAATGAGGAATGCAAATTAAATTATACAGTTAAGAACGATGGGCTTAAAAAATGACATGAAGAAAACTGTATAGGTTATAAGTTATTGCAGACTCAGATTTTTAAAAAAACTACAAAGTGGGTTGATACAACTTTTGCTGATGTGTTTTTATTAAAAGAAAATAATACTATAGCACGGATTGTATGCTGCATCGTATGTTATAAAGCAAAATCTACTTGACTAGGTTGTCTTTATCATGAAGCTTTTAATGTAATATCAACTAACAGAAAACTCTTTTTGAGACGAATTATTTTTAGTCCAAAAAAAAGTTTGAGTTTTTATCGTTGGTGATAACGAACTTTTATACTAAGCATATGGAAACACCATTCTTTTATTTGCTTTTTTTTGGACTAAGGAGCCATTGAAGCATTGATGAGTTACTTCTGTAAAACATACCATAACGAGTCCATTACGCCATATTGTTATAAGAAAATATGTAAATTAAGTTACCAAATCACGGGTTTAAAAAGCTTTTTTGCGTTAACACGCCTTTTTGAAAATGTAACTGAAAAAAATATTTGTTAATGTGCATGCCCACAATTAAGTACCATTTCGAAACTGTCGTGTGTTGGGTAGAAAAAAGGAAATTTTTTTTCAATAAGATCAGAGAAGTAAAACAACATTGAAAATTCTTTTCTTAGTAATTTTTCATACCTTGAAAATAATCGTTCTAGAAAATAGTGAAGCAACAAAGAGACAAATCGGGGGGTACCGATAATAACCCAACGTTTTAAAAACGTTTTAAATGAAAAAACGAAAGACAATTATTTTTGAAAATAAAAACTCAATAAAATAAATAAAACACTGTTAAATTTATCCATTTCAAAAATATGAAATTTTTACATGATTAGAAAAATATCTGGACTGTAACAATGAACCAACGTAATTTACAAATAAAACAAAATATTTACAAAGATGTAAACACAACAAGAAAACAGACTACAGGTTCACTTGTGGATTTTTCTCAAAGAGAAATTCAGCCTAAAAAAAAAAAAAAAAAAATACGCAATAATTAAAAATATCAAAAAATGTAAAGTTTTATCACAAACATAGAATCTTGAACCTAAAAAAATAAATAAGTAAAAACTCAAATGAATCAATAATCACTTTCAAAGTATTAATTATTTTTTTCTATGAGCAAGAAAGAATAAAAAACATTAATAAAATTAATAATGAAACAAGAAAAAATATACTGTCTTTTGAGTAGTTCCAGTTTAACCTAATTGAGGTAACGACTATGCTCTTTCAATATATGTCGAAATTCTTTCCTGTAATATCCTCTTTCTTTTACTCAAAATCGCACACGCGCATTATAACTGTCTGTCGTATTTCTAATAATATTCTAACTTCATAATAACATTATACTCACGAGAAAGTCTACAGGATCATCTGGTCTTAGCTTGCAGCATTCAATTAATCCTTCGGTTAAAGTTGGCATAACGTGTTTCATCAGGTAATTACGCAGAGGAATGGACTGCGTCTCGAGCATCTCTTGCTCTTGTCGTTTAATTTCTTTTAATTGAGATCTCTAAACATATTTTTTTTGCTATTAACAGTTACTACAAAATTGGATCGGTAGACTAAAGTTAAAACAAAAAATTCGACATTGTCAATATATAAAACCTTTTTTTAAATAAACGGTTAGACATTTGAAGGAAATCCCTACCCACTCCTCTAGCTTCTTAGCCCGATCTCTTGCTTCTTCAGCCTCTAATCTTTCTCGCTCTTTTTTCTTATGACAAATTTCTTCTAACTAAACAGACACATGATTAGTATTTAAAAAGGGTCGGACTGAGGTGCAATAACCACAACTCATGTAAGAACAAACAACAATAATTATTTTTCTTATGAGATGAGCGCATGAGACAATTGTCATTTAAAATATTGTGCTTGTGAGTGAAAATGATAAAAATGAACCATTTTTTCACTTTCTCTTCTCTTTTTTTCTTCCATTTCTTCTGATGTCATTCCTAAAATAAAATTGGAAGTCTCTGATATATGTTGTGTTAATTAACATTCGGTAAGTAAATGTCATTGCTGGTCAGATCTTCATGATATTTCATTATGCAGATCCCTATACTTTGAAGGAAAACACGCAGGGCTATTGAATTTATTTGTTGTAGTGTGTTTTCTCTCTGATCTCAGCAAAGCGTGCATTTTTTGTGTTATTATTTTTTTGGTTTAGTATTGTTGCTATTAAATCAGCTATCAACATCTGCTAACTCAGGTACTTATAACAAGTACACTAAAAAACACTGATTATAAACTTAACCAAATCCAAATCTTTTTTTAATTACTTTTTGTAAACACACAACAAACTTTTATCCAGTCAGTTTTTTAAAGGGATCAAATATTCTATGATACATTAATATGTTATGTTCACAATATTGTAATACTAGCCATCTAACAGTTACAAGTAATAGGTTTCCACCTGTTGGTTGTAGCTGTTGGGTGTCCTGCTAATAAGCCTCAAAATGGCTGTAACTTTGAAATGCAGTCAATTTCGATGTTATTTTTTAATTTACCTGAAAACACTTGTTCAACTTGATTGCTTCCCAGATTTATAGCAAGAAAAACCAGATTTTGTTACAGCAAATGAAGTAGAGGTCTTTTAAATGTGCTCAGGTGCTAACATTGAGCAGCATTTTTCACACAGCTTTGAGTTATTTGGTGAAACAGATATGCTTGGTTTGCTTTACATGATCTGATCCAGTTTTTTAATGTTTAAAATTTTTTAAATTTAATTTTTAGCCTTTTGCAATTTATAGCTTACAGCTTTGTGGCAATCAAAAATGACAATGGTTAAGCTGCATGCTTTGACCTTTTTAACCATAAATATTTAGTATCTGATACTTTTACTATCACACAAAAGTAAAACACTTTAGTTACCATAGTTGCGTTGTTTCCCCATAATTTTAATGATCTTTTCTACTGTCTGTGCCATGTCATATGAATAGTCTTGAGTAATGTCTAAAAGAGTTCAGATTGAAAATGAGATAAAAGCTACATTTATGCATCTTTTTAACTTCAAAAATAAAACAAAAATGGATTTATATTTTAAAAATTATCGTTTACCAATGAATTCAGGATGAATTTCCAACTCATCAAAGTAGGTTAATACTGACTCCTCTTCGGTATTTAAAATACGATATTCAGCTAAACGACGGTGCCATCCTTCTTCAGTGTTATGAGTGCCACTTACAACAGACTCAGGTAGATTTATCACTCGATTGCGAAGAAATTCATCATAAGCATTTAACGAGATCAAGAATTCTTAAATAGAAAAAAATCATAAATTTAGAAACTTTAACACACTATAAGCCTGATGGCACTTTTAATAGAAAAAAATATATGTTAAATTTAAATTATAGAAAATCTGTGAGTACCAAAAAGTGAGGAAAAAAAAAGCTCATAATACTATAACTAGCATAACATATATGCATATACTTGTATATATTAACATAATTATACATAACTTAGCACTGTACCTATATTTTAAAAATAAATCATTTGCACCTGGTTTATCAATCTCTATAGATTGGTTTTCATTTAAATCCTCGTGATTTTCTTCCACTAAAGGCAATGTAAATAATTGATCTATTTAAGTACTGTTATACTGTTTATGTATTCTGAATTCTATAAAAGGAACTGATAAATGTTAACTCATTAGAATTTTAACTAATGACTTTGCACTAGGGAATTAAACATTTTATAATTTAACATAATATAATTTTAACTTTAATTTTTTGAAAAACATTCGAATATATTAAGCCTTAAGAACACTTAATACCTGTAAATAACAGTCGTGCTTGATCAATTGATTTTGGATAACCATCGAGTATGTAACCCTAAGGAGAAAAAAATAGGGTAATCAAATATTTATTCTTAACAGCTTTAAATTTTAAGTCATGAGAAAAACATGCTGAAAAAAGAAACTCTTCTTCTTACTTGATTTTGACATGGCATTGAGCTTAACTTTTCTTTATAAAACCTCACAATAAATTCATCATCCAGGCGTCCTAAAAAAAATCTTGTTGCTCTTTACATAATATATTACCCCCCACCTATTTTCAATATATATCCAATGATTGCAATGATCCAGTAAATATAATGGGTCCAAAACATGCTTTACTAACAAAACTATAAAGACAACCACCCTGAGAAAAATTGACAATCAATCATCATTCTTCTATGGGAAGGGGGCTTTTCTAAGTGCCAACTTTTCAGGGGCTATTCTCCTAAAAGCTATTTACAAGTAAAGAGCTTTTTAAGTCCCTTTTTCCTGCTTTTATAACGACATCAAATCCATATCATTGATACAGTAAACCATTATACCACCAAAATGTTAGTAAACCCTTATGCCCTGGTAATTAATACAGTTGTAATTCATATAAGATAAAACAAATTACTATTTAATAACAAATAGTAATAAATTTGATATTTTTATAAATGTATTGTAGTAAATTGTAAATGTTATAATTATTCTTTAGAAACTGTAATTTATGTTTTAAAAAAATTTGATATTTAAATTTTTAAAATATTTTTTACTAAGTGATGAAATTTATATTTTCTGAGCTGCAGAAATGATGATGATTGAAATGACAGATGATGATTAAAATGACAGATGATGATTGAAAAGTTGATAACCTGTTAAAGTTTTATGCCTAGGTAAGTATCTAAAATAAATTTTAAATGATTTTTTTGTTTTGTTAAAGATTCAAAAAAATATAAACACCGACTAATCTTACTACCAAAAGTAACAGTTTATTATGACAGTGAATATTTATTATGAACAGAAAATTATATTTAACTACTATATTATATAGCTGTTATGTAATTAAATAGAAGAATTTTAATTACAACATAAGTATTGTTCACTATGATAACTATGATAGGAACAGTTAAATGATATTTGTTTACCATTGTTCTTCACTTTACACTCATCAATATCGTTTAGCAACTTCTCAGCATCTTGTGCTCTCAAATCATCATCTTCATCTTCGTCTTCATTTTTATCAGCCCTTGCTGCAATTGTTTTCTTCAAAGATTAAAAAATTTGATTTTTTATTTACATCCAACAAATAATGACAACTTTTACAGGTTTGATAAACACAATTAAAAAATTTTTTCAGTGCTTTAAGGAACTTTATTTAAAATCTCAAGAAATCTTTTAAATGAAATCAAATAAATATAAAATCAACTTAATAAACTAACTAAATGGTTATTTTGTGATTTTATCAATTTGCACTTTCTTTTTTAAAAATAAAATCAGATTTGCTAAAGTTAAAAAAATAATAAAGCCTACAAGATTTCCTATGGATTCCTCTATGACATCTTGAATCTTGATGTGATGAATTTTATAGTGCTCACATAACTGTTTAGCTACCGTTGTTTTGCCTACTGCTGGTGGACCAAGAATACAAGCACGCAGGGGCTGAAAAGTAAAACATTTTGTAGTTAATTTTATAGGAATTATGTATAAACATCTTTTGTTTTCTCTTGAGTAAAAAATCTCTTATAAATTTGTTAAACAAATACGTTTTTTAATCACTTCATTATTTGATAAATGTTGAATGTTGAATGTTGAATGATGAATGATGAATGATAAATGTTGGATGATGAATGTTGAATGATGAATGATGAATGTTGAATGATGAATGATGAATGTTGAATGATGAATATTGAATGATGAATATTAAATGATGAATGATGAATGTTGAATGATGAATATTGAATGATGAATATTGAATGGTGAATGATGAATGTTGAATGATGAATGATGGATGATGAATGATAGATGATGAATGTAGTCTTTTAAAAGTAAAGTTTTGAAGAAGTTGCTGAATTTTTATTTTTTAAAATAAGCAATAGGCTACCATTAAACTGCGAGTTGCCTTGAACTCTTTAATAACTTGATGAATATTTTCAACCAAACCATTCTATTAAAAAAAAAATGAATTTAAAAAAGAACTAATAAGAAAAAATATTTTTACCAATAATTGAAACACTTTTACCTCTGAGACCCATGCAATGTTCATGTTTTCTTTAATAAATGTTGCATCCATACGTAAATTCACAGAAAGTAAATCAAAGTCTAGCTGCTATACAAAACAAATTTAAAAAAAAAGTCAAATTTCAGTAATTTATTTAGTTACTCTTATTGTTACAATCATCATTAGCATATGACTTACAGTTATGCTGCTGTCAAGTAGAGCATCTTCAATGTTTACAAATTCCACTTTTTTATTACCTAAGTTTTTTGAGATGGCCTAAGATAAGTTAAAAAAGGAATTCTATCAGGATAATATTATTAATATGATAAAATTCATATCTTTTACTATTTTCATATGAATTTAAACAATGGTTTTTTGAATAATAAAAAACAGAGAGACATTTTTAAAAAAAAAAAATCTTAGATGAATTACAAAAAAAAACAGATGAATTAAAAAAAAAACATCACAAACTTTAATGATTCCTGATAAAAATAAAAACTTTAAGCAAAGAGGGCTAACTTCAAATTCTGAATATGAAATTTTATAAAAAAATGAACCCATTTTGTTTTCTAAAATATATCATTATTAAACTATAATGTAAACATTTATTTGTTAACAAAATAGTTTTTTTTTTACCCGTGTAACTTCTTCGAGTGACGATTTTGATTCATCTACAGCAAGCAAATATCGAACACTAGGTTTTAGCTCACACAAGCTGCAAATAGCAGAAGATAAATCATTAACATGTATCATAGGAAGAATATTTTTCCCGCTACCAAATATTGGTAATGGTTTCTCTCCTCCAAGCCATGCTTGCTTGAATAGGAAATGGAAGATGTTTTCTCCTGAACCATATAAAAGACCAGCAATAACAACATATGTCATAAACATAGATTTATTCACTTTGCCACTTTTTATCACTAATTTTTCACAATTCAAATGTGATTTATAGTTTAGATGCGATCTTCTCTTCCTATAGTCATCTTCTGTAAATGGCATTTCTGGATCCTCCTAAAAAGTATAGAGAAACAATGAGCCTGTTTTTAAATACACATTTAGTTCAAAAGGTTCGGATACCCTAAATTTTTTATAATATTTCTAATATTGCAAAAGTTTTAAAATAAAAATTTTAACCTTAAATTGTAATAGTTTTATTCATTTTTCTAAATGTGAGCTATCTATACAACCTGGATTTCTCAGTTTAAAACATTAAAACAACAAAGATAAAACTTAGTAAACACACTGGATCTATTGGCTTTGTCTTTGACCATGTAAGAACTGTGGAGATGCATATGAAAACTTTTTGAGCAGTGAAAGTTGGAATTTCAGTTGTAAGAGCTAAATGTCCAAGCAAAATGCAAATCAACATCATTAAAATAAAAAGGTAGTTAAATATTGTTAATTATTAATCATCATCATTTATGATTAATCATCATTATTTATGATTAATCATCACCTGTCACCATCCATACAGCTTCTTCAACTTGAGATGAACTAGAAAAAATATCATAGATAATAACATCGCATGTTTTCAGCTGCAATAGTAATTCTTCTTTTGTTTCATTCTAAAAAAAAACAACAATTAAATCATGGAGAAAAATTCAAAAGACAACAAAGAGCAAGTAAAATATTTATAATCAATAAACAAATTTATTTTCACATCAGTAATATGGTATTTTTTGCCACAAAAACTTATAAAACCTCAACCATAAAATGTATACTTAATTATAAGATGGCAACAATAATTTAATAAAATAAAATTTTCTCTAATTTTAAATAACATTTTTGGACCTCTTTTTAAAGTTACCTCAAAAATTTCATAAACCCAATCAGGTTTTTTATCATTTTTATTCTTTAATGTTCCGTAAATTTGGTAGTAGTTCTTAGTTGGGAGCACAGATTCAATACTATTTTCTGCAACTTTATCTTCTTGGCTGTTTGACAGAGGACTAGTTGTAGCTAAAGATAAAGCCTAAAAAAAGCGAAATATATTTTAAAAAGTGTAAAACTCATTCACTAAAAAAATTGCTCAATAAAAAAAATTTGGTTAGACTATTTCAATTTACTTGAGAAGTTGATTATTCCACATTTAAAATGTACAAAAAACAGGTTAGTAATTTAGTGCTATGTTAAATGAGACACAAGGTATCTGAGATCATTTATAACTAGAAACACAAAGCTTGAAAGAATTAATACAATACATATTTTATATCTGCTTTTATCACTTGAAATTACTTAAATAACATATTGTATAACTTAAAACTAATCTAAAAAATTGTAAAAGAAACAATTTACAGAGAGAAGTACATTTTAAATTTATAAAAAAAAAAAAATTTCAACATTCTAATAATTAGGTAATTTATTTGTATAAAATATTACTTAATCTATATTTCACCTACATTTTAAAGTTCTTTATTTCTATATCTACATCTTTTTGAACTACATATGTAAATAAGCTTAAGTATTTCAATTTTAACAAACCAATATTTATTGAAATTATTTAAGATATTAAACATAAAATTAATCACAATGCTCTGTAAGGATTTTAAAATGAGTAAAATCTATTTTCAAAAGAGATAAAGAGAAAATGACGCTAAAGGAGATATTTTCAACAGGCAGAGAACAACTTACAGAAACAGAATGATAGATATCTGATAAAAAATCAAGAAATGAACAAGAGATATCTGATAAATAATCTTTTTAATGTTTTAAAATATGATTAAATCTTTTAAATTGAATAGAGCTTTTTATTTACAAAAAATCCAAAATAAAAATTAACGAAACAATTTTATAAAAGTCAACAAGAAAATCAGCTAGTGATACACTAAAATTCTATCTTAAGTTATAAAACCTGGTTATCATAAATTTTTATTAGATTTTCTACACAAATGCATATTTTCATTCTACTATTGTATATTTAATTTTTTAAAAAGCTGTTTGCAAAAGAGTAAATTTCAATATATATCTTTTTATTAAGCAAAAGAGCAAACTTTAATTTTTATTACACTGATATATATTTTTAACTACCCAAAGGAAACTGATTTTATGAAATGCAACTTAATTATGTCAATATTAATAATTCATTGGTTAATTCAGCTAAAACATTTGGCAAATATACAGTAGTTGTTCCTGCTTCATGATTACTTATTGACAGTGAAATACACTGAAATATACATACACTATGTAGATGTTAGTAGATAAAGACACCAAATAAAAGTGAATAGTTTATGAAAACCAGATACCTTGCTGATAGAATTACTGTTAAATGTATCAACAAAGTTAACGAAAACTTTTATGAGACTAGGAAATTCTTTATCAACCATGTTTTTGATTTCTCTTTTCCTAATTGGCAGCGGTCACATTTTTAAAATAATGAACATGCGTTTTCTAATTCAATTTTTAAAAACTTGTGAGACCAGGCATAAACAAAATTAAAAGTACGGTAAAACAAAGCGATTTTAGCTGAATACCAAAAATTGTTACAATACTTTTTGAAAGTACAGTGAAAAAAGAGGGGAAAGTTTTATATAAAGTCAATCACAAATGTCTAAAATATCCTACAAAATCCGTATTTATATAAAAAAATACAGAATGTATACTGCACATGAAGATGAAAATGTTTATTGCAAAGAAAAAAGTTTATGGTTTGCAAAGTTCCCACCACAAAAGTCTACATCCAAAGTCCTGCTTGAAAACTAACCAGTTCGGTGAAATTTAAAATGGTGCGTATTAGGATTATCAAAAATTGTGAATTTTTGTTAACTTTAACTTATAGGGCGTGGCAAATTAAAAGGGACATTACATGAAATATAACAACACATTTCTTTATCACTTTGTTAATTTGCATAATTAACTTTAATTAGTAATTTAAAATGCATAATTTATCGAGCATAATTGGTTTATATAAAATAGTAAAGTCGGTTTAAGTTCTATCGGCTCAATTTATCATTTTTTATTTAAGAAAGAGAAGCATTTCAAGTGTTGATGTGTTTATCCGACAACGTTCCTGTTGGCAAAACAAGACATACTGAAAAAATGCGTTCATTTGGCGCCTGGAATTGCAATTAATTTTTTAATTAGTTTTACTTTCTTTGGAAATATTTTTTTAATCGTGTATACCTACTGTGTCAGTTATTTAATTGGTATACTACTCCAGTTCATTCTCTAAAACGGACAAGATTCTAAGCACTTGCGCCAAAGTCAATTGTCAAATCTAAAATTAGCTGTAGTCGCATTTAAAAACCAAAATAGAATTTATCTTAGAAAGCATTCTTCAACCAATCTATTCTAATGAAACTAATTCTTAAGAAATTTTATCTTTAGTATCCTACCCAAAGGGATGAGGGGCGTGATTTTTTTTCATAATTAGTTTATAATTGAAATTGTAGAAATATTTTGTATTTATCTTTCGTGGTTATTCGTCGTCTATCGCGGTCGTCTATCGTGGTCTAGACTAATCAGAAGTCAGTACTGTGACTAAGAGAAATTGTGTTCAAAAACTAGTTTAAGATGGAAAAAGGGGAAATACCAACTATATTATATCAACTTGTGCAGTGTGGTCAGCTTGCCAACGAAAAAACGTTTCAAGCAACAACAGAACGTAGTGTATTTAATTGTTGTATTTTATTGTTAGAGATGTTGGCAAAACATCGAATCATTCGCACTTTACCCATGGATAATTTCCGCATTTTATCCTCGTTTTAACAAAGTTCACGGTGTTTGTCTAAATTTAAATATCATAAAGTATATTTAAAATAAAGAATCTATTTTAGGCGTGTATTCGGCAAACGTAAAACTGGCTAGGGTAGAAATGGCATGCAGGATAGAAACCAACCGTATAAAAAAAAGTATTAGAACCGAGTAAAGAACAGTATTAACAAACATGCTAAAAGAATTTTTTAAATAAATTTTCTGATACAAAAAAACGAAAATTACGATTTTAGTTTTAAAAGTATTCTTTGTTATATTTCAGCTTTTTAAAAAGTTTGTTTGTGGAATTTTTTTTTATTTTCGTTTCATAAGTTAATTTTGTAATTTAAAAAAATTGGGCTTATACTATCCTCTAATTAAAGTGTAAAGTATCTTGGAGTAACTTGGAGTATTTTGGAGTATCATAGAGTATAGATGAAGCTTTTATAATTATAGTCATTTGTGTATGACTACGTCCAGAAAAAACACCAGAAAGTAGATATATCTATGTGCATGAGTAAAAGCTGAAAAAATACCAGAAAGTGTCCGATCACAAAATGTATATCAATCACCAAAATTTATTGTCTAATCCACTTCAGAGTAGAATATCTAATGCTTAAGAATGTTAGTCCCAAATTGTACGAAAAAACTTCCATCTGGTAGCCTGATCATTTGGACCCACAAAGTGGCTTAAGTAAGGAAAAGCTCCTTTACCTCCCGAGTTGGAATCAAGATACTGGTTTGCGTCATTGCTTTCAAATCTGCCTTTATTTTGCAAGTGAAACAAATCACTTCCTTCGATAGGAACAAGTCTCCATCTCTTGTAAGTACTTTCAACAGCAGTATCAGACACATACAGTATTCCATCACCTGCGTTAGCATCAAGATACTTGTTCTGTGCTCGATTTAACATTAAAAACCACCCATCAGCATCTCGATGCACTAGTTTCCACGTTGTGCAGTCGTTATCTGCATGATTCATATATGGGCGATCTGTTGGACGATTGCTGGCATCCAGAGCACTATTCCCAAGAAGTGGAGACACAAGTTTAAACCAACCTGGGACTGCATCGCAAGGAAATCGTATATTAGAAACAATATGTGATCTGGGAAGAAAACTTCCATATCTGTTGTAAAAATCCATCACAATTATACCAAACCGTCCGAATGGCATGCGCTGAAGTGTCTGCTCGTGTCCGTGGTTAAGTTTTTCTGCCATTTGTCTAGGTGTAGTTGGAACTCCATCAGCATTTATCACTTGATCAAGAAATCCAAGAGATGTATAGCCTAAGCAGCTGATGTGGTTAATCCAAAAGTCGTTCTTCTCCAGACTGCATTGAGCTTTTACCATTGTCTCATCAACTACTTCACTTTTGTGTTTACCGTCCGTTGCCACGTTACAGTAATCCTGAATGTGATACGGAGGATTAGGGGAGCCTGCATTACAGGAGTTAAATGCCCATGTAGGAGCTGCGCCGTTTGTTGTTAAAAGCCTTCGGTTATCAGACCCCACCTTGGACAAAAGATAAAACTTTCCTCTAAGGTCTTTGAGTTTAGGAGCATTAAGATCACCTCTATACCATGGATAGCGATTACTTCGAATACCATAGTTATTCTCCCAAGTTTGAACAAACCTATCTTTGTCACCATGCTCAATGCTGACACAGATTACAATGGTCTCACCATCATTGGTTAAAAGAAAATTCCGACAATCATCAAGAGCGTCATCCATCCAGTAATCAAGGCAAAAGTCACCATGTGCAAGACCCAACCTATTTGATCCATTTTCATATCCTCTCAAGTCCAAATATCTAATCCCATCTGTTAGCTGTTCAGAAATAGTGCGGTCTTGACAGCGGACGTACTCAGCTTTGAAAGCAGCTTGTGTGGAGTCACTCATACGAGCAAATGTTGCCGAGTCGTGAGTCCCAGTAATTGTCAGTTCATTCAATTGAACCTCACCGGGGATGTATTTCATCCAATCGTTGGTCGTAATTCCCCAATATTTTGTCATCTTTTTTTTTTTTGAAACTAATAACAATAAAAGCAAATTTATAGACCCAACAGCAAATAATAAACCTTCGCCAAAGAAATCTCAGAGTTAGCAATACCATAATAAAAAGATAAATATTTTGAAAGGAATAATCATTTCACGTTTCACGAGGTGAATATTCAAAAAAAAAAAAAAAAAGAAAAGACGCCCATTTTTCTCATACAGTTAACAAATCAAAAAATATTGTTCGGCATAATTTTGATGTGTTTCGGATCCTGTTGAAGTTAAAGGTTATCATCAATAATATCGTGGAAGACAATGATCCTGTCAAAGCTTTAATTACTTTTATTTATTCAGTTCCTCATCAATTTTAATTTAATTCTCTGGTTTATTTTTTCGAATACAACTGGACCAGTGTTCTTCCTCCGTAATGTTTGATAAATTGCACCGTACACTCTTTTAGAGCACTTCTATTTGAACGTCGAACGAATACTCTCTTATTGCTACTAAAAGTTCTAAACTTGGACTTTTCCATTGTTCAACTATCCAATCGTTATGGATTTTTGTCCAAGTTTGTCTATTTTTCTTATGCCTTGATGTTAATTTAGGTTTCTTTGCGTGTTTCGCGTTTCCTTACCAACGTGTAATACAGGGGTGGGCACGCATGAGGTCAATGATAGTCGCATCCCGGTTTGTCATGTATTACAAAGAGTCATACTTTTTTTATAAAGTGTTAAATACACATATTCAAACTTAATTTGGTTAATATGATTACAAATCCTGCATAAGTGCTATGTAAAGTGTTACATATGAGAAAATAGAACTAAGAGAAAGAATATACAAAACAGTTATTTCAAACTTTTATGATAAAAATGTAAAAAAAACTCCATTAAAAAAATCTGTTTTACAAAAAATTTGTTACCATCTTAAAATAATTTAAAAAAACAAACAAACAAAAAAAAACAACAAACAAACAAAAAAAACAAAGCTAAAGTCTCAATGGGAGCAGCAATTAACTCGATGAATAACAAAGTACACTTTTTTTTTCTCTGCGCTGTAATTAAACATGAAACCTGTTAAAAGTGACAGTAAAAAATTGGTAATTGTAAAGGAGGATGTTGAAAGTAATATTTATTTTTTAACTATTGTGAGTGTTATTAAATGTGGCATTTGTAACCTAATTATTGTTATTATTGCTAATGGTTAATTTAATGGTGCGTGTTCTCCACAGACCTCTTTTTTATTCTATTGGTGGAGCAGCATAGTCACTTTTTGTATTTTGTACTAGTTTACATAGTCTCTCCAAAAGATCAGTTTTCAATCCTCGAGATTTTACAAAACCTAACACCTCGAAAAACAAAATGTAAGATTTGACATAGAGTTTAGGAAAGCTAAAATTTGCTGAAACCTGTGCTTTCTTTGTTCTGCTTAGATTTAAATTTTTAAATAAATATTTTCGATAAATGCAAAATAATATCTCGCAAAAAAATTATTTGAAATAAATTAGTTGTTTTTTTTTTGTTAAAAAAATGTGCATGATGGTAAACCTCGTGCTAGGTCCTGAGAATCATAAAAAGAATCATCAAAAGAAGATGAAGAAGTACATCAGCAAGCATAAAAAAAAAATTTAACAAAATTTTTTTAAAAAATGAAAATTGACATGTTGCAATAATTGCAGTCAGAAATTATTTTTTAGTATTATAATTATTTTATTTATTTTCTCTTGAAAATAAGAAAAAAGAAGAAATAGGAAAAAATTATGAGTGAAAAAAGCTGTATGTTTTAGAATAGCCTGTTATACACTCTGTAATCTATGTAATAAACTCGGTAATTCATCTAACTAAACATTTTTTAAATAACGCTGATTTTAGATAACGCTCAACGCTATTAAAGAGACTTAACTAAGCAATTGATCCGAGATGCATCCAGCAATTGATCCGATTTGACTTTCCAAGTAAAAGCAGTTTTTTTATGATGTTTTCTTGAAATATTTCTTAACATATTGCAGACTGATTCATTTTCTGTACCAAAGTAATGTTACTCAGATAATCAGTAGAAACATGAAGTTTCTACATATTAAAAAGAAAAAATTAGACCACATCTACTGTTGAAAAACTAAATCTGCTTTTTGTACACAAAGTTCTTTTATAGAAATCACCCTCCTTAAAACATAACTATTTACAGTAAAGAATAGGGCAATATGAAAAATGTATAAAATGTATTTTTCTGCCGTCTTTGTCTATGAGATTAATTTAAATACCTATCAATGCTTCTTCAATAAGCAAACATTCTTGGGTAATACAGTAGTTAAGCGGCGTAAAATAATTTACAATTTTCGCTTGAATAAACTCTACGGTGGTGAAAATGAAAACAATTAATCTGAAAGTGACGTTGCGAAACGTAAAAGAAAACTCAAATTCGAAATATAGAAAAATTCGAAACGTATAAAAAAAAGAAAAGAAAAGAATAGAAAAACCTGAAACAAAAGATAAATAAAAGTAATAATCGTTGTTAAATTGTTTTATTTTTTCGTTTATATTATATATTATGCATTATAATTATGTATGTAAAAATCATTTTTATTAACTAATTATGCACTGAATAATTAGTTTATATTATGTAAATAGTTTTTCTTAATTAACATGGACTAGGTAAATCTTTGTTTAGATGGCTATACAACGTGTTGGTCGTGGGAGACCAAGTGTTCCACGACCAACACGTTGTATAGCCATCTAAACATCCATTGTTGTATAGTCACATCTTTTAAAAACATTGGCAAGAACAATAGTTGTAGTATCCTGTATTCTATAATATATTATAGAATATATTTAATAATATATTATATAATGTATTCTTATAACAATTATGTAAACAATCTGATGTTAAAATACAGAAGTTAGAATATTTTTACTTAGTTAATAATATAATAAATAAATATTAATGACATAAATGATAATTAAATTTTAAAATAGAAACAAATAAAAAATATAATAAACAAAAGCGTATTTAAAAAAAACAAAAAAAAACAAGCAATTAACTACTGGGGTATTCCATGAGAAAGTGGGACAGGCATGTAACCCACCATCTCAGATTTTCTTCATACTTTGTCAAAATGATCACCAACATCTCATAGATTACCTTGTAAAGTTTCAGCATTGTAATCAAATTGGTTTTCGAGATATCGTTATTTCAAAATCACCTATTTTGGAGGATTTTTTTCATTTGGCAGCCATCTTGGTTTTCGTGTTGTTTTTGTTTTGCATGTTATTGTAAAACCATACATGTGTTCAAACTGAAATTTTGCACCTTAATAGTTTTGAAGATGAGGAATCAGAATATAATGTTTATTTTATGTAAAAGCAATGGAAACTAAGTCAAATTGAGGATTTTTTTTTTTTATATAATTTATCTCTAAAATTGTAATAGACCAAGAAAAGAGGTCGTTAACCAAGGTAGCCCATTTCTTTTGTCATTTTTTTTTTTTTTTTTGTTATCAAAATACATGTTCTAAAGAATGCTTTTGTAAAAAACTGAGATGTGGTTTTTTGTGGATTTGTTATAAAAATATAGGAAAATTATGTGAAAAAATGATTAAAAGTGTTGTGGGTATGTGTTGGTTATTCCTTTTTCTTAATCAAATCAGAAGACTTTTACAAAAGAAAAGTTGGTGAAACTTATTTCACCTATTCCTATTAAAACTATATTCGCCTATTTTTATTCAAATCATCAAATGTTTGCTTCCTTTTAGATACTACTGACATACTTAGTCAGTTAGTTTTTTACTAAATCAAATAAAATAATGAACATTTAAACTGAAAGACTTAGGATTAGTCAGATCATTAGTCATCTGACCAGCTGTTGTTTTTTTCCCCTAGTTAACTGTTAAATTACAAAATAAGCCTTTCAATAAAAATTGTGAAACATATTCAATATATAAAAATGTTAATGATAATGACACTGTTTATCAATCAGTGTTAATTTGTGTTTATTTACAGTTTACTCATAAAAAGTAGTATCTAAAATGAGCAAGGACTTTTGTACAGTTGGTATTTTATCAAATGATCAATGCCATAAAATGGTATACACTAAATCAACTGGATTGACAGATATTTCAAGTTATTCAGAGAGAGATAGAAATTTATTATTATGGCGATCTGGTTTATCAATATTAAATGTTAATGTTAAAGTCTGTTTTCATCATGAACAACTTTTACTTAACAGATTTGCTAATTCCCAAAAGAAATGTTTTGACCCGTTTAAAAGGCATAAAACCAATATAAAAGGTAAAATCATTTGTTTTTAACTAACTATGAAACTACTTTTTACAAAGAGCACATACAATATGCTTTTAAATAGTTTAACAATTTTTTAATTTCCTTTTCTCAGTTCCTAAATCATACTTCTTAATGTTGTAGACCTTTTTTACTCTTAATAATTATAGGTGGTTTGAGAGAAATCAATATTCAACTGGCAAAAGATATGTGTTCAATTGGTGTGGTAACAACACCTGGTTTTAAAATTTGTCCTTCCTGTCGAAAAGAAGTGGTACAAAAAATAGATGATTGGTCCGCATTACAGGACCACAATGGTGAAGATGACTCTCTGGAACAAACTTTTTTTAACGAAGAGATTGAAGTTTCACAAGAAAAAGAATTTATAAACAGCAGTTTTGATATTTTAGAAATATCACCAGTAAAATTACATGGGATCCCACAACATGTCAAAAAAGCTATCAGATATTCTTAATGTTAATATAGCAGACTTGAGAAGTGAAGTTACTCAAGTACCCAATGTTGAATATCAGAAGAAAGCTGATGATCTTGATAAGTTAATATTTTCAATGCAAGAAAAACTAAAAACTGCAAACAGAAGGGAAAAGATTCAAGTTTTGACTTTGATCCCTGATTCATGGCCTTTAAATAAAGCAGCTGAAGTATTTAATACATCAAAGTCAACCATAACTAAAGCAAGGAAACTTAAAGCTGAAAAGGGATATTTGCACTTCCAGAAAAAACTAATATTGTTAGAATTAACCCAGATGTCATAGGTAAAGTGGAAAGCTTTTACTGCAATGATCAGTTCAGTCGGCAATTGCCAGGTAAAAAGGATTTTGTAAGTATATCCAAAAATAAACATGTATCAAAACGATTACTTCTTTGCAATATTAAAGAATTATATGCTGAATTTAAACTACAAAATCCTCAGTCCAAAATAGGATTTTCCAAATTTGCTCAGTTGAAGCCAAAATGGTGTATATATGCTGGGCAAAAAGGTACCCATGCTGTATGCGTCTGTACGATACACCAGAACCTAAAGCTTATGCTTAGTGCAGTTCAGCTGGAGAAAAGCTACCATGAGTTTATTGAGAAGATTGTTTGTAGTAGAGAGTCAAGGGAATGCATGGTTCATCGATGCAATAGTTGCCCTGGAATTCAGAGTGCTATCAATTATGTAACCTCAAAGTTATTACAAAATGAAAGACAACTTGAAGAGAATGTCGAAGTTTATGAAGATAAAAAAATTGAGTATAAACAGTGGACTACAACAGATAGAGCAGAGCTTTTAAGTTACACATGTACATTAGGTGAATTTATAGAAAGTCTTTGTGAGAAGCCTGATATTATAACATCCCACTCTTATATTGCTAAAGCACAAGGCAAATATTTGAATAAATTAAAGTCATCCATACCACCAAATGAAATTATTGTTTTAGTTGACTTTGCAGAAAATTTTAAATTTGTCATACAAGACGAAATCCAGAGTTACCACTGGAACCAACAACAATGCACACTACACCCTGTAGTTATTTATAAAAAACATGATAAGGGTGCTACTGAAAGTCAACCATCATCTTTATGTATTATATCTGATGACTTAGCACATGATGTTGGATTTGTTTATTGTGTCATAAAAAGAACTGTTACATTTGTACAAGAAATGTTCCCCAATACAAATAAAATCCACTATTTTTCTGATGGTTGTGCTGGCCAGTACAAAAATTGCAAGCATTTCTTAAATTTATGTTATCATGCTAAAGATTTCGGGGTGCAATGTGAATGGAATTTCTTTGCAACATTACATGGAAAGTCACCATGTGATGGCATTGGTGGGACGGTTAAAAGACTTGTTTCCAATGCAAGTCTTCAACTTCCAACTGGGTTACAAATTCAGAATGCTGAAGAAATGTTTAACTTTTCTAAAGACAACATATCTGGCATCCACTCTATTTTTTTAAAGGCTGAAGATATTTGCTCAGTTCGTAAATCTTTGACTCCCCAATTCAGTAATGCAAAGACTTTACCTGGTACAAGAAGTTTCCATCAATTTATTCCACAGGATGCAAAAAACATAAGTGTCAAAAGAGTCTCTGAGCAGGAGGAATTTAATTTAACATTCAACCTTACAGGCTCAATACAATATCTTCAAGAAATTAGAGCAGGAAAATGTTATATCTGCAAATACGATATGCTTTAGTGGGTCGGCTTGGTATTAGAAGTTGATGAAAACAATGAAGATGCCCTTTTAAAGTTTATGCATCCTCATTTACCCAACACTTTTTTCAATTGGCCCAGCAGAGATGATTGTTGTTGGGTTCCTAAACCTCATATTCTAATCATGCTAAAAACACTGTCATTTTCAACAACAAGCCACAAATACCAGATAGACGCAGAAGATTTGCCTAAGGTCCATTCTTTAATTTAACTCAGCCATAGTAGTAGTACACCATTGATAATGGATAAGATTCAAGAATTTTTAAAGAAGTATTTATCTAACATCCAAACTTTTTTTATTACTCAAATCTGTTTCATCGTTTATAAAAAAAAACTCAAAAAACCCACCTCTTATTTTTTCAACAAAAGGCTCATTAAAATATGCATTTAAAAAAAACAAAAACAAATTGATAAAATTATAATGCTATCTTAGTTCCCAGGCTACCCTTCTTGGTCAATTAAATTTTTCCTGATAGACTATAGGTGAAATACAAATCTTATTTTTACTTTGTTTCCATTGCTTTTATATAAAATAAAATTATATTCTGATTCCTCATCTTCAAAACTATTAAGGTGCAAAATTTCAGTTTGAACACATGTATGGTTTTACAATAACATGCAAAACAAAAACAACACGAAAACCAAGACAGCCGCCAAATGAAAAAAATCCTCCAAAATAGGTGATTAAGAAAAAGGAATGACCAACACATACCCACAATACTTTCAATCATTTTTTCACATAATTTTCCTATATTTTTATAACAAATCCACAAAAAACCACATCTCAGTTTTTTACAAAAGCATTCTTTAGAACATGTATTTTGATAACAAAAAAAAAAAAAATGACAAAAGAAATGGGCTACCTTGGTTAACGACCTCTTTTCTTGGTCTATTACAATTTTAGAGATAAATTATAAAAGAAAAAAAATCCTCAGTTTGACTTAGTTTCCATTGTTTTTACATAAAATAAACATTATATTCTGATTCCTCATCTTCAAAACTATTAAGGTGCAAAATTTCAGTTTGAACACATGTATGGTTTTACAATAACATGCAAAACAAAAACAACACGAAAACCAAGATGGCCGCCAAATGAAAATAATCCTCCAAAATAGGTGATTTTGAAATAACGATATCTCGAAAACCAATTTGATTACAATGCTGAAATTTTACAAGGTAATCTATGAGATGTTGGTGATCATTTTGACAAAGTATGAAGAAAATCTAAGATGGTGGGTTACTTGTCTAGAATATTTCAACACTTTCTCATGGAATACCCCTACTTTGGTTTTAGAAACTATTTTATGTAAGAAATCTTTAAGTCTCTACGAACGAGAGGCTAAAAGAGAAAATTATAAACAATGATATATATTAACTAGAAGTCAAACTTCACAAAAATTCCGTAAAAAAAAGTGAAGCAAGTTTTTAAAGCTTTTAATGCCGGTAGCCGTTTTATTTAAACTGACAATACTTCATTTTTGTTTTGCTTTTATTTATAATTGCGTCATTTCAGGCTGGCAAAACAAACCTAGGCTGGCAAAACAAACCTGGGCTGGCAAAAAATTTGCTTCACTGCGGAAGCGCGAGTTAGATATCTAGTTAATATATATCATTAATTATAAATTACGCCGCTTAACTGCAGGATTACCAGCCTCACAAATTTTTGGGTTGAAGTATGGATTTTATTCGTTCAGAAGTTCCAATTCCAAGAAGCATTTAGAAGTTCTGCTAGGGGAGGATTGGGAACACAAAGTGGCCCAGGACCAGTTTACTAATTTTTTTTTTCTGACTTTTTATTTCGATAATAAAGTCAGAAAAAATGATGATGTGTATACAGAATACAAAAACCTTCGTGAATTCGTCTACGTTAATAACCAGTTTTTAAGCTGTTAGTAACAATGATATATTATATATACTACATGTCTAACTTCGATCCGAAAAGTGAAGCCGTGGAAGCCATTTCTAAATCGGGCAAAAACATGCATTTTTTAACTTTTATTTCGCACGTCGGATATAGTTTTTGCCCTTATTACAAATGGCGGATTCAATTTGTAAACAAAAAAAGCGGCTTCACTTTTCGTCCAATAAAATCCCGCAAGTTAGACATCTAGTATATGTAATATATCATTGCTTAGTAATGTTTCGGTAACTTAATTTTATGAGGAAGTAAGTAAAATGAAAGGGGAATATTATTTTATGATTGAAGAGGATCTACCTAAAAAAACTTTTTCCTTGATTTGTTTACAAATTTGGAAGTCTTTTTACTTTTTTTTTTGAGCGGTAAAACTTAAAAGTTTTTATACTTTTACTTATATCAATCTTTTAACTTTTTATTACTTATAATCTTAGCACTCAATTTTTTTTGTTGTTCAAAATTTACATCTAACCTTTGTCCTAAATTGACAACATTTTATTTATATCGTTTGTGAAATAAATATTGTCATTATGTGTAAAAAAATTTGACTAAATGTTTCTATTAATTTTAAATAAAATCTGTTCACCCATCTAAAATTTGTCAAAAACGTTATGATACCGTAAAGAATATGATCAAAAGAATGAAATCAACAACACTTCTTTTAAATACGAACTGGAAATCTCATTGTGATGAATGCTATTGCTGTCAGCAGGTAGAAAAACTCAGTAAAGGTTTAAATGTTACTAAATCACTAAAACAAAATAAAAAGCTTTTGGTTGCCCTGGTATTGGTAAAAAAGTGTGGTCATTTTCCATGATTGCTACCATTAAAAAAAGCATTGTGACAGCATATGACTCGGAAATAGATATTGAAGAACTAAAAAATGAAATCAATCCTCATTTACAGCTTTGTCAGTAATTTATGTGGTAAAATACCAAAACAACCAGCAACTCTAAAAAAATGTGAACACTTATTTTCTTTTTTCTGTCTTGTGGAAAATATAGAGGTTAACCAACTCAATGAAACAAAAATATAAAGAGCTTATTTTACCTGAAGATTTGATTTCCAATATTAAAACAAATTCTCTTTTAATTATGTTGACTGTTGCAAAAAAGTTTAATTCAATCAAAGAATATGATTTATATATTATTCATTAGTGCATCTGCCTTGATAAATCATTATTAATAACACAATCAGCCCCATCGTTATCATCATCAATATCCTCATTTGCATCTAATTTGGTTTCATAATCATCTTTTTCAGTGTCATGATCATCAATCATGATCATCAGTCATCATCATCAGTCATCATCATTATCATCATCATTATCATCATCATCATCATCACCATCATCATCACTATCATCATCATCATCATCATCATCAATCATCATCATCATCATCATTTAACAACAACATTTCTAATTTTAATTTAGGCTTTTAATATGCATTTATTGTCAATAAAATTACTGAATAATCTAATTAGGCGTAGTTATATTCTCAATAACTGCCTCTACATTACTTAACTAGAAACCAAGATTGCTGTGGCAAAGGCATAACTATGATGAGGAAAACACACACATAGCCTTGTCAAAACCAATTAATGAAAAAAAGAGTTTTTTGTCACAGTTTGATATTATTTATCTTCTCAATTGCTATTGATGTTAGAATATAATTTGATGAATTGGTAATTTGTTTGCTTAAGCAGAGGTTTAAACAAACCAATAGCAGGAAGCTCCTTACTCTTCCAGGTTTTTTTGCAAACTGCCCTTCCTTTTGCTTCATATTCATGAACAACCTCTATGTATTGATCCAATGTTTCATCAGCTGCTTGGCAACTTTTCAATAGTCCACTATATATACATATACATACATACATACATACATACATACATACATACATACATACATACATACATACATACATACATACATACATACATACATACATACATACATACATACATACATACATACATACATACATACATACATACATACATACATACATATATATATATATATATATATATATATATATATATATATATATATATATATATATATATATATAAATTGGTAATAGATAAAATTTGAGCTTGTATTTATTGTGTTAAAAGATAAACTTGTTTTATCATGTTATATATACAAATATATTTTGAAAATATTTGAAAAACATTCTTGTATTTTAAAAATATAATGAAAGTTCTGGTATCATGTCAAATATTAAAAAGAAAAAAAAAAAAAGACTAATCACATAATTCAGTGAAAAATGTTGAAAATGTTTTAAAGAAAAAATAAACCACTCTGTTGAGAGCACATTTTTTATCTAATTTGACCAAAATTGTAACTCAAGGAAACATCAAGCTATTTAAAAAAAATTTAATCTTTCAAGTAAATCAGTAAGAAGTTGCCAAACAGCTGAAAACATTGCACAAATATGTCCTTAATCCTAAAATAGCACACAAATGTTTGTTGTAATAACAAACAATAAAGAGGCCACTTATGAATAAAAAGCAAAGTAAACAAGGATTATGAAATAAACCTGTAAGAGAGAAGTAACTTAGATAAAAATAAAAAAAAACTGAAAAACTAAACAATTCTTTCTATTGGTTTACCTAAGCAGAGTCTAAGGAAACAAATAGCAATCAAACCCAATTCAAAAGGTAAAAAATATCAAAATGTAAAAGAAAAAATATATATATGTATGTGTGTGTGTATATATATAAATATATATATATATATATATATATATATACACATATACATGTATATATATACATATGCATATATATATATACATATATGCATATACATATATACATATATGCGTATACATGTGCGTGTGTGTGTGTCTGTGTGTCTGTGTTTGTATGTGTATTTACAAGAAGAAAAAATTGATCTGATAAAATAAGATCTGATAAAAGTGTTAAATACCGTAAAAATTCATCTATATTTAAAAAAAAAAAATTAATTAATTTCTACGCTCAGATAATTAGATTATGTGTTTTTGATATAATTTTTATCTTATTTGAATCATTTTCTTATGCAACTAAGATATGCTTATCATGATTTCAGTTTTAGAAAGAATTTAAAATGTTGATTAATATCGAAACATGTAAATAATCAGTCAACAAATTAAAAAAATTCGTTGCTATGGCCATTATTAAAACTTGAATTCTTTTAAGTTACTACTGCGCTTGCGTATAATAACCTGTTGCTTCTGAACGACCGTGGCTAATATAAACTAATTATTCAGTGCAGAATTAGTTAATAAAATTGATTTTAACATACATAATTACAATGCATAATATATTATATAAACGAAAAAATAAAACAATTTAGCAATGATCATTGCTTTTACTTATCTTTTGTATCAGGCTTTTCTTTTCTTTTTTTTATACATTTTGATTTTTTCTAAATTTCGAATTTGAGTTTTCTTTTACGTTTCGTAACGTCACTTTCAGATTAATTGTTTTCATTTTCACCACCGTAGAGTTTATTCAAGTGAAAATTATACATTATTTTACGCCGCTAAACTGCATGATCCGTGTAATCCTGCACTTAATGTGTTGTATAAATTGTTAAGCAACAAATAGTATGAAAACAAGATAAAGTCGATTAAATTCTATCATTTTCTTAAAAAACATTTTTATACAAATCTAGTTACGTAATATTTTACGTAATAGCATCACTGCTTTCGTGCAAGATCAGTAAACCCTTAATTAGCCCTTATTGCAAGATCAATAAACCCTTAAATTGAAAATATTACTGTCAGCCTACTGCCGGTCGATCCTGCAAAAATTTAGATTTTTGGAGTAGCGTATGTAAGTAACTACTCCGAAATTCGTAAAATCTCAAATCTGGAGTTACAATGTTAACTATGATGCTTGTATGTTTATGTGTATAGTAATGTTTATAGTATGGTTATGTTTATAGTAATGGCTGCAATAACCTAGTGATAGGTTCTGCAGGGATACATTATCTCTGTTTCAGCATTGATACATATTATTATTATTATATTATTATGATCTCGATGGCTACACCATTTTTAGAAATTTTACTACGCAAAAATTCTAAAAATGGTGGAGCCATCGAGATCATAGTTAATATAACTATGATCTCAATGGAGAGAGTTTTACTTGCTGTTATAAAAATACCAATATTCTTAATTTACAAACGTCATCAGAGCATCAGCTTTTAAATGACAGCGTGTACATCAACACAAAAAACTTTAGTATAAATTTAATGACTTACCGTTTTAGCATAAATAGATTGGCTTGTAAATAAAAAAAAAACAGGGAATCAACATTGTAAATGTAAACAGTAAAATCTTGATATATAGGGGAATGGTGCCTATGATGGCATAGCGCCTATGATGGCATACTGGTCATATTTCCAAAAATATTAGTTTTGGTGCGTAAGTAATTAGACCAACATGTGTATATTAGCAATTCATTACTTCTGGTAAAAATTCGTCCCTCTGTCATAAATAATGCTTTTGTAATCAACAAACATAAATTTTCGCATGCGATGTTGTAGTTTTAATGCCCTCATATATTTAGGATTACAATTTTATTATACATCATACAGAAGTGAAATTTTCATGCATTTCATCTGCAGGCTTTGTACATTAGAATACTTATTTTAATGCTGTGTGTAGAATAAGATAGACACAGCTTGTTTTAATAAATATGGTGACTCTTTCCTATGATGGCATACCGAGGAGTTGCCATCATAGGAAAGCTTGCAAAATGAATTGAAAAAAATCCCTGAAATAAATTTTTATGCTCTTAAAAAGATGATCAGGCTAAGAACAAAGATGAAATACGAGAGTTTGAGAAACCAACACATTTGGAAATGAGATCTCCCCCATCAGAAGCTTCCATATGCATTGGATCTTCTGTTCAATGAAAGGATAAGATCTAGTATATAAAAGTTGTGTCCGGTGCCTTTAGCAACCCCTAAAATCGAATTGAAAAGGGCACGAAAACGTGGAAAAACTGGACCTCTGAATATCACACCGGACATTCCAGAATTAAAAGATAAGGCAAAAGAAAAAGATAACAAAGAAAAGGAAAAATTAGTTAGAAAAACAAAAAGAAAGACGACTGTTGAAGAAAAATACTGCAGTGAGGAGATTAAAAGAAATAATAATAAAAAGAATTTCGAATCTGATACAGTATTTTTGTATTGTTATGAACTTTATTCGCTGTCTTGCTCTAAAGAACCATGGATTTGTTGTCAAAAATGCAGATCTTGGTGTCATTGTTTATGTGCAGACATTAAGAGAAGTAGAAAAAATTTTATATGTGAACTATGCTTACAGACCAAATATTTAATATTAATTTTGTTTTCTTGATAAGTTGTGTTTCCATTAATAAAAAACAAAAAAAATTCTTGTTTGTCTAATTTCTTTAAAGTGTGCCATCATAGAAGCAGTTAGTTTCCTATGATGGCATACTTGTATTTTTTTTTTAATGGTATAAACTTATAAAAAAACAAAATAGTAAAAATTCTAAGATTTATTATTATTCTGCATGCTAGAGGGAATACACCCATGTCAAAAATTATTTTTTAAGTTTTCAGGTAATGACTCAGAGAAACGTTAAAGTTAAGTATGCCATCATAGGCACCTTTCCCCTATTTATATATAAATAATATATAATCGTTATTAATAATTGATCACCACTGTTTAGGAAAACCGTTCGGGCTTTAACTGTTTGTCAGTTAGAGAATCTTCCAAATGATCAACGGACGGTTCTTGGACACGCAACGTTCCTGAAACATTTTTGTCACTGACGTCATCATAACAATTATAACAATTGTCTCTTCAAATTGAAAAATTATTATTTTATTTTTTTGTCTTTCGAATCAATCTTAGCTTAGTTGATAGTAATAAAGAGATAATTGGTTATGATTTTTTCATGTCATTTTTTTTATGAATTTCAAATAAGTTACTCAATGAGTGAACCATTGGCCGTAATCACAGCCTCAATTCTGGGCCTGAACCTCTTACATGTTGAATGTGAATTACACTGCTTAATGACGGAGGCTCTCAGAGCTGCAATAGTGTTGTGGAGGTGATCCATGGCCAGACAAGTTCTTCTGAGATTTTAATTTACATATCTAACAACTCTTTTGGCCTTGACTTCTTTAACAGTGAGGTGCCTTTTGGATCTAGCTCTAGACTTGGCTTTCAGATCATATTTAACAACATTTTTGATTGTATGCTCACTCACTGAGAGTTCCTTGGCCGTCTTCCTCATGAATCGGACTGGGTTGCGCTGAATTCAACCTTTGATTGTTCTAATAAGCCTTAAAGTCCTCGCAGTCTTTGTATTATCACTTCCTTGTTTCCTCTCTACGCAACCAAACTTTTTAAATTGAGTTGAAATATCATACACAACTCGCTTAGCCATCCCAAGTCTTGCTATGATATCCTTGGACGTAACACCAAAGAGATAAAGGTCAATGACAATCTTATTTTTGCCATAATAAAAAAATTGTTTTTTACTTTATTGCTTTTTTAAGTACGAATCAAAGATTCCAAAAGCATAAATCAAAGCAATAATTTCTACGAAAAAATCTTTAAAAGGGGCGCCAAGTTAGTGCAGATTTTAAGGTCTATGATGTAAACTGAGAACTGGGTCAACAACGAAGAAAACATGTCTTTTCTTCAGTTGAAACAAGAGATCTTTCAAAAACAATTGTTGCTCTGGTTATGATTTTAGAACGATGTTCGTATAAAGCATCTGCGTCTCGTTATTTTTTCATTCGAGACGAGGATATCCGGGACACAATTTTTAAATTCCGAAAGAAAATTCATTTATAACTTTATTCCGGGACAGTTTATTTGTCAATTTTTTCCGGGACATTTCTCGTCTAGTTATGCTTGTTCCGGTTCATATCGAGAAAAAGATTCCGAGACGCAGACCATTAGTTCGTATCACATTCAACTCATCAGTTACATATTTCTAATAATAAAAACGAGCACAAAGAACTCTTTTACATTTTATCACTTCTGTGATTTTCAGACTTTGAGAAGTATGAGAATTGAAGAACGCCTTATCCCATCTTGAGAGAAGTCTGAATTACCACATGAGTTTTCTAGATTTTATCAGCGAATAGTTAAGACTTCCGTTAGGACTGCTTAGAATGGTTTGCACACGAGCATTCATGCCTTTACTTTTATGATCAAATAGACTTCAGTTTTGTATAAAATTCCAACTCTAAATATTGAAAATGTTTGCTTTTTTATGGTTTTCAAAAGATGATCCAGCTTCAGATTGTAAAAACACCATTTAAGGCTGCTGCACAGTGTATCGCTTCATACAAGCTAGGTGGACAAAAGTCATATCAAGAAATCGACTAATTGAAAATATTTTCACAATAACAGTCCTACATTAGTAATAACTTGCGGTGTTAACTATGAAAAACATTACAGAGCAATGAGCTATAAGCAAATAAAGAGGCGTTAAAATGTAATTTAATTTTTGAAAAAAATTGATTAAAAGTTTACAATGGTTGCATTAACATTTAACAAGAATTAATGAAAGCAATCATTTTAATGCAGCGATGGATTTTACTTTTGAGGGTAAGTACTATTTAATTACATTAAATATTTTATCTAAAAGTTAAGCAATATGTGTTAAAATATGGTTTAAAAAACTGGGTTAAAATTGTAAAATATTTTTTGGTTTTTAATTTTTAAATTTATACAACTTTTTGTATCCACATGTATCCAAGCTAATTTATAAACAGTGTATAGCTAAAGTCCTAAGGTGTACAACAAAGAAAAAATTTTCACCACATAAATCCACAATTTTTTGTTATTAAATTTCATTTAGATCATGTGCGCTTTTTTTCAAAAATGGAGTTGTTTGAAGAATGGCGAAGACATAATCAAGAAGAAAGAAATTCTCGTTGAATGGATTTTATTTTGCAAAGATTTTGTGTTACTGATGTAACTGATGTGACTAGAGATTCTGAGAGGTCTTTGCAGTTAAAAATTTCATGTATGGCTTCAAAATTCGCAAAAAAATGGTCTGCAGCACATATGATGATGGACCGTTTTTTAAACAAAAATAAAATTTGGTTAGAGGGGGCATATGTAGAATTTAAAGTAAGTATATACCAGAAATGTACTTTTTCATCATCTGGAGAAATTCAAGGACGACTAAAAAAGAACTTTGAAGACTCGTCCTTTAAAACCAAAAAGCGAAGGGTTGAAAACTTAGTAAAATCGCAAAGTGTAACTGAGTTGACCACAGCTGCTGAAGTAGCATGCCGTGCGTTGGGGCACAGAAACCAAGCTACTTTAATCAGAAAAAGTCTGGAAACATCAGAAAAAATTAAATCAAAAGACTTTATTTGTGGGGGCAGGCAGTTAAATCGTGACGAGGCATTAGCTTATTACATTGACTCTAAATGTACAAGTCATTCTTATAAACAGACGAGAAAGTGGTCTTTAAAGGCAGGGCATATATTATTTCCATCTTATTATAGTCTATGCAAGTCGAAAAAGTTATGTTATCCATTAGATGAACATATTTCTGTTACAGAAACACGTGCCAAAATTAGCCTACAAGCTATACTTGATAAAACTACTGAACGCCTAATTGAAGCCCAATGCAAAGTTCTTAAAAGTATTGCTTTTACTACGCCATTCACACTAATTAGCAAATGGGGATGTGATGGGAGCTCTGGTCACAGCACATACAAACAGAGATTTAAAAACTCTGATGCTACTGATGAATTTCTGTTTGTATTTTCATTTGTTCCGTTAAGACTGAGTGACGGTCAAAATATTATTTGGCAAAATCCACGACCTTCATCCACGCTTTATTGCCGACCAATTAAATTAATTTTTTCAAAAGAAACAAATATTTTAACTACAACAGAAACTAACCAAGTTTTAAAAGAAGTTTCTCAACTTGTTCCAACATCTATAAGACTCAACGAATCTCAAGTTTTTGTTAAACACAACCTAATACTATCAATGATAGATGGAAAAGTTTGCAATACCTTGACTGACACAAGTTCCCAACAAAAATGTTACATATGTGGTGCGACTCTTAAAATGATGAACGGTGAACTAAAAGACTTAGTTGTTAAAAAAGAACATTATGGTTTTGGTCTGTCTACTTTGCATGCGTGGATTCGTTTTTTTGAGTGCATGCTACACATTAGCTATCGTTTAGATATAAAAAAGTGGCAAGTTAGAAGCGATGAAGATAAATTTAGTGTCTAAAAACGTTCAGAAGATATCAAACAAAAATTTAAAAAGCATATGGCTCTTATTGTAGATAAAACAAAACCTGGCTTTGGGAATACAAATGATGGGAACACAGCTCGCAGGTTTTTTATGAAGCCAGAGTTGAGTGGCAAGATTACGGGTTTAGACATCAATCTCATTAAAAATTTCAGTATTTTATTAAGAACACTTTCCTCTGGCTATGATATTAACTATTATGAATTTGAAAAGCTTTGTTCTGAAACCAGAACTCTTTATATTAATTTGTATCCGTGGTACTATATGCCTGTTACTGTGCACAAAATACTTGTACATAGCACGGAAGTTATAAAAACATGCCTTCTTCCAATAGGACAACTGTCGGAAGTGTCTCAGAAGCCCGCAATAAAGATTTTCGTCGATTCCGCGAACACCATACAAGAAAAAATTCACGTATTTGCACAAATATAGATTTGCTCAATACGCTTTTGGTAACATCAGATCCTGTCATTAACTCACACAGAGAATTGTCAAGTAAGAAAACTGGTAAACTACAGTTGGAAGTTTTGAGTTTAATTATCCCACCTATAATACCACCACAGCTTGATGAAAATAGAATTATGTGTAACGATGAAGATTATTTAGAGTCCGATTCATCGGGTACTGAAAGTAACAATGATTCATCCGATAATAATTAATTATTAATAAAATATTTTTTTATTTTACGTAGTGTAGTGAGTATATTTTTATATTTTGTATATTTGCAGTGAGTTTATTTTTATTTTAGGCAAAATTTTATTACATTACTTATGTGTTATAAAAGTAATAAAATATCGTCTTTTTTACAATAAAATTAAAAAAAACAAAACTTTTTATAGTAAAATAGACTTTTTGGCACCCCTTTAAGCTTAAACGCGCGGGGTAATTTGGCCCCTGCCTCCCCCAGGCTACCCAACTGCATAACTAATCAATAAAACACCAAAATATTGTTTAATACATTCTTAGGAATGAAATTACAAAGCAAAATGTTTTTGTCCACCTAACTTGTATGAAGCGATACACTGTGTGCTGGTAAGATTTACAAAAAAAAAAAAAAAAAAAAAAAATTAGCAATGAAAATTTGTTAAATCGTAAAATTTCAAGGTTAGTTCAACTACTACGCCACAGCATTAAAAAAGAAACTTGGTGAGCTTAGAAACAGAACGCAAATATAACGTCTTTATTTATATATTTGAGGATATTACAGATACTAAAGTTTGCTGACAAGTCATTGAACTTGAATGAATGAAAATGCATCATCACGCTCTTGACAGAGCTCTTTTGCAGAGGCATCCATCTTTTCACGAGAAAACTCATTTATGTGCAAACCCTGGACAATTTTGTAGTTATGGCTGCTGTCAATAGTCAGAGGGAAAGAATAAATAATTCCTTCTGGAATGCCATAAGAACCATCTGAAACAACACCCATGCTGCAGTATTCATCAGCAGCTGTTCCAAACCACCAACTCCTCATGTGATCACATATTGCCTTGGCAGCAGACATTGCACTAGACAGTTTGCGAGCTTTAATAATGGCAGCTCCACGAGTTTGCACAACCTGGAAATCACAAATATGTTAAGTATGATTTTCAACAAAATACAAGTTAGAAAACTGCATTGAAAGGTATAAAATAAATGAACTAAATAAGCTATGCTAACAATTCTATTATAATCTTAACTGATAATAATAATAAAAAAAAAAAGAAAAAAAAAAAAGTTTGTTATAAAGTACAAAAAAGTTTGATTTGATATTTGGTTTAAATTTAAACTTTGATTTTCTTAAAAACATACTTTTTATGATTAACACATATGTGCACTACACCACCAAAATGATCTGCCTCATATATTTTAAAAATATTCAGTGCTGGAACAACTTTAAAAAATATTTATCTTAATTTTTTATTCTAGAGCAATGTTATAACTATTTTTTTTTAATTTTTTTTTTTTTTAATTTTCTGTAATTACTCTATACTATTGTATATATTATATTATTGTATTATGGTATCTCAAAACAACCAGACAACATACTTTTAAAAAATCTCCTTCAAGCCAATGGTCATCTTTAACAGCATCTTTTACAGGAGTTACATGACCATTAATTTCAACAGAAGCATGATGAACATCTGGGTATTGCGTTGATGAGTGGTTACCCCAAATGATGACATTCTTAACAACATTTGTCTTGACACCCAATTTAATTGCCACCTACAAGTGTAATTACATGCATAGTATATAGTAATAACTCCACTTTTAAAAGCATATACATAAACTTTGTATTGCTTAAATATATATATACAAATAATACAAATCAATCATACCTGAGAAACTGCTCTGTTCTGATCAAGTCGAGTCAAGCAAGAGAAATTTTCTTTAGGAATTGATGGAGCACATCTTTGAGCAATCAGGCAATTAGTATTTGCGGGATTACCAACAACAAGAACCTTATAAAATTTGGTTTATATGTTATCAGAAATTTATATTGTAATATGTAAAAAAAAAAAAAGTAAGTACATTAAAAATGTAAGAGAATAGAAAATGTTACATTTTATAACAAAAATACAAAACATATGAACCTTGACAGATTTCTTTGCATGAGCATCCAGCGCTTTTCCTTGAACCTCAAAAATCTTTGCATTTGCCTTCAGCAGATCATTTCTTTCCATACCTTCTTTTCGAGGCATTGCTCCAACCAGAAGAGCAACATCAATATTTTCAAAGGCTACATTTGGATCTGATGTGGCAATGGCGTCTAAAAAAAAAAAGATTGTTGAATATTGAATAATAGTGCTGTTCAGTTGTCATTAAGACATTTTATGACTAAAAAATAAATAACTAAATGCTTACTTATAAAATGATAATCTCTTCTTAATTAATCTCTTTTTTGCACTGTGAATTCAAATCAAGTCATTATAAAACTTGCTTTTTTAAACATACAAAACTTTAGTGCATTTTAAAAGTTTTTCATTTTAATGTTATTTGTCAGTTTAAGTGTCAAAAATTTTTTTACCATGCAAAAGAGGTAGAGAACAATCTTGCAACTCTAATACCACTCCCTCTACAACTTGCATCATAGGTGGAATATCCAAAAGAAGTAATGTTATTGGCTAAAGAAAAAAAAAAAAATTTCTAACTGAACATTGAAGTTAAATAGACATATCCTCTGACAATTTTTTTAAAGACCACGGCTACCACAAAATCCTTTTTACTTTTTGAAAATGCATATGAAATTTTGTGAATACTTAATTAAAAATAAGTAAAGATGATCACAACAAATAAGATTTTTTTATAATTCAACTCATTATGCAATTAAAAAACTTAAAATTGAAAAGTTTTTAAAAATATTAAAGCTCAATATTTTAAAAATCAGTGAAAAAAAAAGATTATACCTAAAATCGTTTCTCATTTAAATATTTTTTATAATTTATAACTTGATAAATTTCATTGCACTTTTGAATAAAAGTTTTATGGAGTTGTTTGATCATTTAACCTTTTTTTGTTGATAATTTAACTTTTTTGCTTTGTTTTTACAGATTTATCTTAAATTTATTATGGGTATTTTGAATAAGTTGTTTTTTGCTAAATACAACTTACAGAACCTTCATATAAGCAAAATTGGAACAATAAAAGGTCCTGGCAACATTATGTCAAGCTTACAGTTGTCATACCTGATTTGCTCCAAAAACATCGCCATTTGCAATAGAATAGAGCAATGAATATGCAATTTGCCCTGCTGCACCTGTGACACAAATTCTCAATGGCTCCATCTATAAATTAACCAATTAGATCGTGAATAAAGATTATCAACAATAGGGAGATTTTCAAAAAATACTTTTAAAATGTGTGTCAACTCACTTAAAGAGTGAGCCAACTTAATGTCCTTTTTAGAAATTTAAAAATTGTCTAAAATTGTATACATTGGTAAATAAAAATGCTTTACTGTTTATCATGTTTCAAGATTTATCATAGTGTTCATCAAAATGTATATTTTTTTTAAAAAAGCTTAAAAACTAGGATGTATAGAAAGAATGCTTTAAAACTGAAGTTCAGCTACCCATTAGATTTGCCTAAATGTAGATATATCATGTATTGCCTTCAAACATCATTTTAGTTATAAGAATTAGGAGGGATGCCAAAATTAATAAACTATCAGAAAACTATATTTAAGCAATCTACTTAGTTGAAAAAAAAAAAAAACTTAAATAGTCAACAGTGAAAAAAAGGAAAACAGTTTAAAACAAATTTTATAAAAACCAACTTAATGCAATACCAACCTCAATATTGGGGAATTTATCAAACAGAAAGCTTTACTGGATTTCGACGCACACTACCGGTTCAGTAGCAGTGGGTGAGGCAAAAATGTTTGAATGAAGTATAAATAAATTTAGGACAATTTAAGAAGTTCTCTTGAGATCATAGGTATATATTTTGCAGAACAGATTGAACAAAAACGTGACAGCTACCATGATTTTATTGGACACAAACATTAAAATATGTACATAAATATATATTTATACAATATATTTATACAATAGAGTTATCTAGAAGGAGATTTTTACTTTTTGGTAGCTCCCCTATTTTTAAAGTCTTCATTTATAAAAGAAAAGTTTGTAAAAAAACAGTTAAATCGGCGAATATTTAGGGGTTTCACCCTGGCTATTTATGAACCCCCTTAAAATTCTGATTTTCAAAAATGAAGTAAAATTATGGCCTCCGTCTCCTATTCGTAAGTCGGTTATTTAACAATCAATTCCAATAAACTAAAAACCACATTAAAGCTCTATTTACGCACAATAACGTTTTAAATTAGCGCTGAATAAAAGAAAGACGCTCAACTTGTTTTGCAGCGATATTAATAGAATATTGACAAAAAACATTTTTTTAAACAGCTATTTATCATAAAGACGTTTGGCTAATTTTACAATTATTTTTGTCGCTTTAATATGCATCTTTGAATCAATATTATTAAAACATTATTTTGTGTGTAAAAAGAGCTTTAATTTAGTTTTTAGTTTACTGTAATCGATTAACCGACTTGAAAACAGAAAATGGAGACCATCACTTTGCTCAATTTCTGAATATCGTAAATTTAAGTTGATTCTTAAATCTCTCCGCCGTGATCCCTAAATTTCTTTCATAAACAAAGATTTTAGGATCAGAGTACATATATAGATATATATACTCTGATTCTATATATATTTTTAGGTTTTGCGTGTTTTAGTCATTTTCTCTAGAGCTCTGTGTTAGCCTAAAAAATTCCGACTTTGTTGGTTCGGAACGTAATCATACCTAATGTTACGACCTAATGTCGAAGTCGAACCGTAATCTAACCTAATGTTACGACAAAGTCGGAATTAAGTCGGTATGAACCGTAATCTAACGTAATAGTTCGTAATAAAACAAGACAAAGCTTTTAGTCAAAGCTTAAAAATGATTTATTGCAGTTTAAGTCATAATATAATTCATTTATTCAATTTACTAAAACTAGATTAGGATATCCAAGATTCAACATCAACTCATAAATTTCATCATCACGCAAAAATTTTAGTTGAAACCTTGAACCAAGGTAGATTACGCAAAATTACGACAGATTATGATTCATAACGCGGGAAATTCAAATGTTACGACTTGACTCGGAATGGAAGTCAGAATTTCCAAGTTTGTTACGAGTAGGTATCGAACTTCCGACAAAAAAGTCGGTACGAGCCGGAATCGGACGGTCGTAACGCAGAGCTCTAATTTTCTCTATCATTATACTCATAATGGCCATGTTACACTGCACCACTTTGAAGAAGATTGGAAAGCGGCGCACAGTGACTCAAAACAACAAAAAATGGCAATAAACCCCTCACAACTTTTTTGTAAATATAGTGCCCTTTTTTAAATAGTAGTAATAAATTACAATGATTATTTATTTAAAAAGTAAAAATAGTTTTTTCATAAAACTTATTTTAAATTTTATGGTTAAAAGAAGTTAAAAATTTTAATATTATTTTCAAAGAAATTTGAAAAATGAGAGATTTTTATTTAGTAAAAATGGAGACTTTTTAATCTAAATAAAAGTCTATTTTTACTTTTAAGATATCAATCTGATTTTTTGTTCAAATTAGAAGAATTTTCTAAAATAATATAGAATATATCCATACTTTTTTGTTTTCAATATCAGCTAAAAGAATGTTCCGCTGAGTTCCAAGGAGATATATATTTTTTTCAGTTAATACTTTTACTTTTAGAATATAAAGGGATTGCTGCGGTCACCTGCGGTATAGGGAGTTATTAAAGAAATACAAATGTCAGTGAATCCATAAAAACCTTGTTTTCCGCCATTTTTTTAGCATCAGCTTATTAAATCAAAACAAATGAAAATGGCGGAAAGCAAGGTTTTATGGACTCATTGACATTTTTATTTCTTGAATTTGAGTTTTTTACTTGTATAACTTGTTTTAGTGTATCAAATATAGTTTCAAGTAACATATTTTTGTCATCATGTGCTTCTTAAAAGTTTGTTAAAATGTTTATTGTTAATTTTGAATAATATTTTATAATTCGATAAATACTACATATTTGAAATACCTTTACTTAACAACTTCATTATTTCCTGTGATGTACAAGGAACATTATTTACTTAAACATTATAGGAAACTTAATGTGATAATTGTCAAAGAAACAATAACATAAAATGTTAAACAGTGTAAAGTGAAAATTATAAAATGTACTCAAAATTTTTTCTGATATATATTAATGATTTTATCAACTTGGCGAATCTTTAAAACAATAACAGCAGAAAGATTAGATCTTATCCCGAATGTACGTGAATTAGGAGCGGATAAATTAGGATTATGGAAGGATTTATTTAACGAAATCAAATAAAACTGAAGAAATTAGCAAAGAGAACATTAATTAAGACTACTTTAGATAGATTTATTTCAAAAGTGAAGAAAAAACTTAAACAATGTGGTAGAAATTATGGTTCATTTATAGAAAAAGAATATCAATGGCTTCAAGAAAATCTTATGACCAATAAAAGAAGCCACTTTGGTTCTGGAAAACCCCATAAACAATGGGTGGTACTTGGAGAGTGAAGCAAAAGACAAAAAATAAAAGAACTAAAAGAATAAAAAATAAAAAAAATAAAAGAGGTGTTAAACGCCATTGCTCAATTTTTAATCTCTGCAAAAAATAGATTTTTAAAAAAAAGTCAAATTTTTACAGAAAACTCAAAAAAGTTAAAGACACTTTGGATTAAACCTTTCCTTTAAATATGAGTGTAAAGCAAGCTCTTGATTTAAAACTGAATACTGACCTCAGCGATAAACAATATTAAATGATCAAAAACTTAGCTCTTGGACTCATTTCTTCCCTTCTTGCACAATTTTTAGTGGAAAAAGTTAAATACTATCTTAAAAAATTTTTTTTTCTCTGATTTCAGCTGCTACCATTAATATTGCTAAAGCTGTGTTTATGTAGATGGTATAACAATACCAATAGTAGCAGCCGAAATAAATGATGGTAATTCATGCCAGAAACATGAAAATATCAAGTAGAGTAGTTTACCAAGATGTTGTGTATTGGCTAGGAAATTCTTAAATTTTAGTTAAAATTATTTTTTACGCCTTTAGCCGAACCTTACGCGCGCATTAAGGGAACAATCAACAAAAGCCAAATTGAAAGATGGTTCAAGAGGTTCAGAACGGGCAGCACAAACATTGCACGCGTAGAAAGAAGAGGATGACCATTGCATTTTAACTTTTCAAGAAGCTCGGAAAGTTATGGAAAGTGGCTGGATGGGTTCTCACAAACAATCTGACAACAACAAAGCTAAACGCCTCCGCATTTTTACCCATTTATTGCAGCGAAATGAGTAAGCTTCGTTTCTTAAGAATCTAGACATGGATAATAAATGATGAGTATTCCTTAAAAGCGTGAAAGAAAGAAGGTTAGCGTGTTGTCGGGTGTTTCCCCAAAAGAAATACCAAAAAATATCCACTACAAGAAGACTGTGTGGTGTGTATAATAAAACGGAAGCGGAATCATCCACTGGGCAAAAAAGGCAAGCGGCAGTTCAACATTAAAGTGAATTCTATCTGCCTCAGTTTAGTCAATTAAGCTTTTTGTATTTTTACTAATTTGGATGGTAATTGTTGCGTATTTCTTGTTATCTTCAAGCTTTATGAATATATTAGTGTTTTATACGTAGCATTTATCATTATCCACAATTTTAGTTGAAGTTTTTGTTTCTATTTTGGAGACTGGGAGGGGAGCTGAGACAAATCCAATTGAATCAATAAAAAAGAAAAAAATTGATGCTAAATTCTTTCGATAAAAAAAAATTCCTGTTTTCTCATTATTTCTCAAATTTTTTATCTTCCTAATTTCCATCGTAGAGTTGACCTCTCAAATAAGTCCAGAAATCTTCAACTGCCCGAGTTTTTGGACAATTTGGAGAATGATTTTCCTTTGTTTTCAAATTTCACCTTTCTTTTGAATTTTTATTTTGGAGACGCATTTTTGTATTTGTATGCATTGGCTAAGACCGAACAGTAAATGCCGCAGGTAAAAATATTTAGAGACAGATGCACGACTTACTTCCAACCTTTATCGCGCCCTATATATTTGAACTTTTCCACTATGTTACGTGGATTTAAGAATTTCGAAATTAACATGTAATATATATACAAACTTTCTTAATAAAAAAATTCCTTTATTATTATACTGTTAAAGAACTGGACTGCACTTACAAAATCATAAGCACAAAATTTTTATGGCAATATCAACTGATAGGTTACAAGATAGTTACTAGGTTACTAGGTTACAAGAATATCAACTACTAGATTACAAGATAGGGAGAAAGAGAAACAATGGTGCTTTGATCCAATCACTAGTATAGTAGTTAAGTTGACCTTTTTTGTCAGGGTCATGATTGTGTCACCATGGTGTTTAAAATAGACTATAGCACTAATTCCCATAGCCTACACCAATGCTTCATTATAATGCGATTTACGGATTACCTATACTAGTGTGTACTATGATCATCTGTAACATCCTGTCTCTCTTAGGTGTTCTTGTTTTGTTAATAATATCTTGTTGTATCCAAGAAAAGACCTTTTTAATCATATTTGAAAATGGCACGAAGTGAGTTACCTCTGAGCACTAAAATTCTAGGATCCTAGGATGGAGGTTCGATGTGAGATTCGATGTGAGGTTAGTGCCGCGATCCGCATTTTATAATGATGAATCCTTTTTTTTGGCGAGTAATTGAACTTTAGTTCTCTATATTGGTGATCTCAGCATTTTATAGATGATGGTACAATATACATATATCTATATACACACTCCCGTCCATAAGTTTGGAAGCACCTATCGCAACTACAGATATTAAGAGAACAATGTGTCAGAATAATTTTGATTGATGACTTTAATAAAACAAATCGATAATTTTATGTTCTTTTATTAGTTTTAATGAAAAAAAATATAAATATAAAATCCTTTAACTTTTTAATTAAGTTCTCTTTATCCGATATGGTTTTTTTTATATTTTAAGGCTTTGCTATAGATTATGCTACTTTTTAAATGACTCGAGTGGTTTGAGTCGTAATGTATAAGACTCATAGTATCTGTCAGCTTCCTATGAAATTTGGTATCGACTTTGGCATTTTTATCCTTGTATATTTTGATATCCACAAAATCGATTGAAGAACTGATTAAGAAAACTTAATAGTTGAGTGCATATTGTTTATAAAAAAAGAACACTTTATTCAATTCTTCCATTGGTATATAAAATGTTAAAAAGATATCTTCAATGAATCTCTTGTAAAATAATATGGATTTAGAAAAATGTTCTGTAATCTTAGCATGTAAGCGTCCCATAAACAGATTGACGTAGGGTGGTGCTAATGGTGTGCCCTTTGATGTTCCTGTTGTTTGGTGAAAGAACTCGCTGGAGAATTGGAACGTGCTATGAGTCAGGATAGTTTCTAATACATGTCAATAAAAGCAGGTAATGGACAGTGTTGCATTCTTGCAGATAATGGAATCTGTTCCGTATAATACTTAATCGCATCTATTCCTTCTCTATGTGGAATATTCATGTTTAAAAAAGTGAAGTCGGCTGCTACAAATATGCACTTTCTAAAGGAGATCCTTTGCGATTTTAACAAGTTGAGGAAGTGAGTGGTGTCTTTGAAATAGGATGGGAGGGATTCAGCCAGTGGTTGGATGAAGTATGTTATGAACTTATTGGTAGGTCCATTACATCCTGATACTATAGAGGTAGAGTTACTATAGAGGTCACAGAGGTATATAGATTTTATGTATCTTCGGTAAATATGTAATTGTTATCTGAATAATGTTGGCGAACAAACGGCAACAATCGTAACGTGATACAGTCTTTTATACACGTAGTTTTACTGATCGAATAACCAGATGGCTTGATTAAGGTTCTAAGTCACATCTCTTGGAATAATTGGAACTCATACCAAAACTTTGTTTTCAAATTTCGCCTTTTATTTTGAATTTTAATTTTGAAGGTGCATATTAAGATCACTGGAGTAAACTGTAGAGTGTGATAATCATCATACTAGTGTCTTTTCTTTCTTCTGGAATTTGTTTTGATGCGCTAAATCCGGCTCTATAACGATTGATAAAATAGTGCTTTTTGGTATTTTTTTCTGTTAGAAAATGTTTGCACGTATGTGATTTTTCCACCAGAAAAATTTTCTTTATAAAATTTACACACGTTTTTGTACTTGTTCTTTTTCAGACGATATTTTTATCACTAAAAAAACAGGTATTTTTTATTTTTCTTTTCTTCCGTTTATTTATACATATTGTATAATTTACACATACAAAGATAGATATTTTTGTGCAATACTTAAACACAAAACGATTTAATTTTATTTTGTCCCATTTTTCAGTTTCTGTATTTATTCAGTTCAACTAAGTTAGATGGTTTTATAAATATATATAAATTACTTTGTCTTGATAATCTTATTTCCCATGCTTGAAATCTAATCTATTAAAGAGACACTTATATAGTTAATCAAAGCAAAAGATCATTAAAAGGATAGTCATCTTAAATTTAGTTTTATTCTTAATAATTATTAAATAATAGCTAATATCAGTGATATTTAATAATTAAAATCATAAATATAAGCACAATTTAAAATGGAGTGAAAAAATCTACCAGTTTATAACCAGTTTATTTACAATAGCGATCAGATTTCATTTTTTCTCTTCGATCAAGCATAGCTTCATGCAATTTTCCAACAACTCTGGCTTTTTCAAGACTAGATTTGGGACCTTGGTGCAATTTTACTTTATGATCTCCAAAGCTTTGAAACTGTTTCACATAGCTGATTTCACATTTTCTTACATCACCAATTTCATCTTCCGTCAATTTCTTCTTCTTGCTAAAAAAATTACTTCTATACAGGAGAGAACCAATAATAAGGAAAATCACAATCTATAATATGACAAGATCAATCCAACACAACAAATAAACATCCAAAACTCGACAAAAAAAAACTGCTTCAAGTGTTTTCAAGTCTTTTCAAAGGAGAGAAAGTAAAACCACTAATATTCATTACTTTATGTATCATTCTGCTCTCCTCAATATAAAATTTGATAAACAGGCTTTATTTTAGAAAAATTCTTAAAAAAATGGAAAAAATAATGAAAAAAAAAATTTTTTTCTTACTTTCGTGAAGCATTAGTTCGTAGTTGAACAATTTCCTTTTCTTTTGCAACTTTACTCAATGATTTAATCTCTCCATCATCTGTAAATGTGAGAAAATAGCCATTGTGACCTTGCAATGCAACTTTACCATTTTCAATTACTACTTCTATCTGTTCTTGAGGACCAACAGCATCTGAACGTGCTAAAACATCACCACGGGCATTTACCGAAATATATTTGCCTGTGTTTTAAAAAAAGAAAATGTCATTTATTTAATTGAATATCTTAAAAAGACTTATTTTTACAAATATAATGGAAAGAGAAGGGATTTCAGACTCCTGTGTACCTTGTGCTGTACAAAAAACATTGTTTTTTTAAACTAATTCATAGCATATACAAACCAATATCAACAAGATATGATTGTTTCTTGTTGAACTTGTCAAAAATTTAACAAGCAGAAATAAAAGCCTAGAAATGCTGTAAATATATTAGAGATCAATTTTAGTTAACCAATAATATTTTGCATTTCTTTAACAAAAATTAAAGAAAAAGGTGCTTTGTAGTTTTTCTAAACATTCTGAATCCTATTACTATTTTTATCATAAATGTACAACTTCATTTTTTCACAGAAAATTTCTCGAGAACTAAACATTAGCAAATGCTTTAAGTTATTAGCAAAAGCAGCAATTCAAAACTAGCAACTGCAAGAACAACCTTGAGAACCTTAAAATATTAAATACACAACCATAACTCACCATACCCAGATTTAAACCCCACTTTATTATCTGACAAACGTATCATTGTAAACATCTCCTCTTGTCCAGGACCATCATCTGTATCACCATGCTGTGATCCCAACCTTAGTGTACCATTGTCAACTGCAAATAAATAAGCGCTTGTATGACACTGTATAGCAACAGTTCCCCCAGTAAGCTTTTCAAAGCTTGTAATTGGCCACCAACCACCATGAAGGTGAGCATCATCATCTTCAAGGACTTCTGTTGATGTGCTGTTTCCAGAATTTTCACCACCAGCACTTTTTCGTTTGGGATTTCTTTTCTTTTTGCTACCAAAACCTTTTAACTTGAGTTTACCTATCTTTACTTGCTTGTACTCAGCCATATTTTATTGAATCTTAACAAAACATGTTCTCTTTCAAAGAACTATCATTTCAGACCAACAAATAAATAATCATTGGTAGATTTTCTCTAAGCAGACTTTAATACACTCTTGAAAAAAAAAAAGAATGTTCAAAGGTTTAATGAAAATTTATTATTTAGATTTCAAACCTCCTAATCATATTATTTATCAAAAAGAAACAAAACTTTTACTAAAAAAAAAAAACAAAAAACAAAATTTCATTAGAACTTCATTCAGATTTCAAAACATTAGAAATTTACCTAATTTTTATAAAATACCAACAAGAATAAGATTTATATTTGTATGATTGTAATAAATTCCAAACTATTTTTCAAAAAGCTTTAATTTTAAACATACAAATGATTTGAGTAATAAACTTCTGATTAATTCTACACTTTAGAATCATACAGAAACTAAGTGTAAGTTGAACTATATTAAAAATATTTAAAATGTTCTATCTATTAGTACAATTATAAAACACTGCCGTCTACAATTATTTTGTTTAAGTATTTTGTCTTTAAAGTAAGCCACCATTATGAAAGATTACAACGTTTTATCATGAGATAAAAACTTTCTGATGCTATTGTGTTTAAATTAAAAGATCTTATGCCATCCTCATTTTGCACCACCAGATATGTTAAGTTCCTGGACTTCTTGAAAACGTATGCCAATTCTTTGAGCCATTTTTAAAAACTTTTCTGTACAATTGAGTGCACAAGTGTTCTAAGAAATTTAAAAAAAGTAAATAACCTGGTTTATATAAATTTAAAAAAAAAAAAAAGAAAACTCTAATGGTAATGAACTTTACTAAAACTAATTACTTTGCTACTGACAAAGAGAGTCTTTACAACTTATAAGTACAAACTATGAAAGATACTACTTTTATCCAATTCCTTTGTTTCCAAAATTCTCATCGTTATCATCACTGAATAAAATTATTCATGGTAGTGGAGTTCTTTTTCTTAATATTAGCTGGCATATTAAAAAAATGATGATAACTTGGTTGAAGAAGCTGATGACAATAATGAGTATTTTTAAAAAAAGTTATTTAACTATAATTTAAAAATTTTAATCATGTAAAATAATATAAAGTTAATTATGCTACCTCAGCTGAACTTGTTGTTCTAGTTGTGAAGTCATGTATGCAATCAAGGAAACATGTCTCTGCGAGTTTATTGTATGTTGTAAGAAATGTCTTCAACTTAAATTATTTAAAAAAAAATACTACAGAGAGATTTACAAAAATTACTATTTTACATGCAACATAGAAAAGGAAAACTTTCTAAGGCATATAATAACTATGTATATTTATATGCATACAATTTTATATGTTTTTGTGATCAATTATACTATGCTCTGCATGACAAATAAACTTTTATCTTAAAACATAAAAAAAACTAAAATGTAGGTCTCATTAGGTTTTTTGGGGTTATCTCAATGAATTTACAAAATCTTGGAATAGTTCAATCTTACTTTAAAAAGTCCTAAATACGCAATCTATAAAATATAGTATAAAAATATAGATAATAAATTATAAGTTTATAACAAAAATATGTGAGCATAAATATATCAATTTAAACTAACCAAACTTTAATTTCATGGGTTGTCATTTTTTTGATCAATATTTGAAATTAGGCTTAAGATTTTTGCAAATGTTATAACTAACGACAAATGACAACATTAACTTGTTTATACCTAAGAACACTATAAAAAGAAAAAATGATCTGATAAAGGACAATTAAATCTTCTTGAAATCAAATGACTAGAAATAGGATTATAAAAAAATATAAACCGTATCTACAATTCTTGAGTTTTAAATACATGATTTTTTTAGCATTGTACATAATAGTTTGATCAATTACTAATCAATCAAATAGAATCAACTGTTTAAACTGTTTGATAATACTATATAAAATCTTGAGCTTAAATTATTATTTATTAAACTTTTAGATTATTCAATTTTTAATTTTCCAGTTAATTTTGAATAGTTTCTATGAGCTTATGTTCAATTTAAGAAGTTAATTGCATTTGGATAGATATATACATATAATATTCATTACCTGATCAACTTGCTGTAATTGAGGAAGAGCCATATCAGAAATGTCAAACAGAGGTGTGTATTAAAAAACTAAACAGATGTAACTTATATTTTACAAATTACCTGGTTCTGACATTAATACATAGCATAAATAGAAAAAATTTAAGCAATACAAAAGAGAATAAGACATATAAATTACTAAGTTAACTATAGCCGTAAAGTTATAGTTGGCTATAATAACAACTTTTATAACATGACTATTTTTATTTCGATTTATCTGCAGATAATTTTATTCTTGATGCACTGAGTTGGAAATCAGTTAAAATGCTTAAAATCATTATTAAAAAAATGCAAGTAACACGGCATACTTTTATAAAAGTCACAAAAAACACGGCTTAAAGATTTTAATAAAAGTATGCCGCGTTTTTTTGCACTTTGTTATGTGATATTCGTCTGTCCTAAGTAATGCACTAAAATTTTCTGTTTCTTTCGCATGAAAAGTGATACCAAAAAATAAGTGAATGATCTAAGCAGAATTTTTTTATTTAAGCGTTTTTAGGAAGAAATTTCCTTAAATTGTGATTTTTCCCCTCAAACACAGGGCCGGTTTTACCATTTCGCAGGCCGGGGCAAAACGTATGTCAAAAATACATAAATATAAACGTTTTAGGTTCGCACTTTGTTTCATAGTTGTAAAGCAACAATGAAACACAGTGCGAACCTACAGTTAACAAGATTTATTAATTTCTTGAACAAATCTTGTTCAATGCAGGGAAGAGTAACCTTTTCTTGACCAACTGTCCAATTTGAATCATTTCGTCTTCTTTTGATTGTTGAGAAAAAAACGTCCTCCTTCATCAAGAAGCAACTAAGGTTTTCAAGTAAATCCAAAATGCATTGTATAAGCAACAGTTAATTTTTTTGCTATTGTATGCTACAACATTTATCCCACTATTTTTACTTCATGACTATCCCATTTTTAATATTTTAAAGAACACTACGTTTGGTTGGTATATGACGTTCAGTTGGTACATGACGTTCAGTTGGTATTTGATTTTTAACCAAGCTGCCTGATTATCGCTGATTTTTTATTTTATAAAATGTTCTGTATTGCAAGCAATCTCTCACGGAGACTTAGTGAAGTCTAGGCTGCTTTAATCTTTTGAGTCCTCTTGTATATCACGTGTCTACAACTGTCTAGTTATATCGTTAATGAGAAAAAATAAAAACAATGGTTCCAATAATTTCACATCAAATTTAATTATAGAAATACTTCTCATGTATTTATCGCTGCAAATGTTCAGGCAATTTTAACTACAAAAATGCTTTTCTAACATTTATTCCAGCAAATGTGGTAAAGATTGATAAAAAAATCAAATCTGTGCGCAAGATCGTAGTTTATATTGAGCATTACCAACCCAATCAAACGCTCCTGTGACATAATTGAGCGGTAAAAATTCTTTCCCTTTTTCAACACACTTAAAGAGCGTTCAGTTGTAGCAATAGATACAGGTAAATGTTTAGGAAGGTTTAAAGGAATCCAAGTACAAGCATCTCCTGAAACAGTGAGGCTTGCAGGCTAATTTGAAGTTTGTGGAATATATCCTTTTTAGAAAGATTAGTTCTTCAAATAATTCCTTTGAAATGTGTTTAGAGTATCTTTCACAAAACTGATCGGCAAAGGAAAGGTGTTTTTATAGGCACTTTACAACGCGCTCAATTACTACAAATACAAATGTAAATAAAATTATAAAATTACATCAAAATAATTGTTAAAAAATAACAAGTATGTGCAAATTTTCTCCGGCAATTAAAACAAGGGATTTTCAACATAAATAACATGTAAAGAATTAACAACAAATGGCTTAGTTTTTATTTAAATAATGATAACTAGAATAGTTAGAATAATAACATTAGAATAATACTGAATCAAATTACTAATACATAAGTTAGGACTTATATTATAATGTCTAAAGTTTTTACGCTTTGAGGATTTAGAGGCCCCTATGTATCATGAGGCCTATGGCAAAAGGCGCCAGTAATACCCCTCTCCCCTCTCTGCTATGCCCTAGTTGCGAGTATTAAAAGTTAATGAATGAAAATTTTAAAAGTTCTTGAAGAAACAAATAAAATAATTGTAGAAAGTGTAAAAAAGAAAAACTGTTTTAAAAGCAAATTACATTACAAGGAAAAAAGTAATCCTCAATCTTAATAAATCAAAAGGAACACTGCTTTTGTGCTTTAGATAATTGCTAAGTTTAACTTCCATTAGAATTCTACAAACAAAGTTAACAAAATATCTTTAAGATTTAAGACTTAACAAATTTAATAGTTTGATAATTTATTTGAGTTACAAGTTGTAGCTGAGCGATGAGGGAAGCTGATTTATTTGAAAACCAGTAGCGTTATAAATTTTAATTTCAAATCGAAATTTATATTCATCAAGTATGTTATTAATTTGTTAACCAAAATAATTCCAGAAGAGGATGACTCTAGAAGAGTGTGGTTCCTGTGTGGGTGATTCTTCAGGAACTATTTTGAATGTAAAAAAAAGCTTCCATGAATTTTTCTTTACCTGATGTAAATTTACTTTTTTTTACTAATATAAAAAGGAATAAAAAGGCTTGAGCCATTTTTACAAAAAAAAAAAAAAAAAAAAAAAGAATCAAACGAAGCATTGGGATTTTTTCAAAATTAATAAATGACCTTAAATACAAAAAACTTAACGTCAATTTTTAGTGTTTTTACCAATGAATCATAAATTGCCTACATTTTTTTAATGCTTTAAGATAAGATCTGGATCAGAAAGTTTATGTATTTGATGTTAGTTAGCATTCATCATGAACTGTAATTTCTTCAGGGGGTTCAATGTCATATTGATAATTCATTTCTTATCAAGTTTGCGGATAATTTATCATTAAGCTGAATTGGTAGATGGTTTTGTATCTAGAGTTATAAGCATTGCAATAAAAACAGTCATTGGCCTGAATTTAGATATAAAAGCCCATGCAATAAATTGTGAACAGAACTAGAAGGATGTACGTTGCTGTTAAGAAAAAGAACGTAAATAACATCCTAAAAAGAACATCCTTAAAGCAAAGTAAAATCTGATATTTTTTAGTTTCCAACATCATGGACAAGTTGTCGAATGAAAGTTCATCTAAAAATTTGACAAAGCACCAACTCTATAAACGGTTAACAACAAATATTAGTGCAAATTAATTAAATATTAAATTATAAACAAATGAATATAATAAAAATATTATGTATTATATTAAAAATATTATATATTATAAAAGTATTATATATTATAAAAATATTATATAATATTATGTAAATGTTATAAAAAAACGTTTTAAAAAAGAAAGAGAAATAGTTAAAGAAAAAGTAATTAGCAAATAATCAAAAGATAATTCCATATCAACTCATCTACTCCATTGAACTATGAATATAAGATTTCCTTATTCTATTAATAGAAAAAAAATTATTCTATTATAAGAAATGTATAAATAAAGGAAATAAACAATGTTTTTACGTTGTTTATTTCCTTTATTTATACATTTCTTTCTTTCCTTCTTTTTTTATTTTATTTCATTTTCTTTATCAAACAAAGAAAATCTATGAATGTGTAAATTAGGAATGATTTTTAAATATACAATTCAGAAATAAGAATGACCTTAAATTATAAAACGATTTGTTTAACTGTGTGAGAATAACTTTTTTATAAGATATAATTTTTTTAATTTTTTGAGAAAACTTGGTACTGCTATTGGTTGATTTCATAGCAAAGTATTTTTTTAACCTTGAAATAATTAACTAATACGCAACTTACAATTCTATTGTTCTTAAAATTGTTTAAAAACCATTTTATTCATTCATCCTAACGCACTTAATTTTAAATATCAACTTTGGTAATTTATTTTGTTTTTGTATTTTGTGTTCGGTATTTTATTATATTTTTCTGACACATCGAGAATTTAAACATGGCTATATTTTAAATAGAAAGTTCAAGGAAACCTTTTTCTCTCACAGCAGTCAAAACATAATTATACATTTTTTATGTATTCAGTTGAGGTTCTTTATCTTAGTGTTATTTTAGTTAATAAAATGTTTTTACAAATAGAACTTGAGTTAGTTTTTTAAATATAATTTCGATATCTAGCTACTTATATTGCTAAAAGGTAGACTCGTTATGTGTTTATCTATGTGTGTACACACATATGCACACTTACACGCACACAAACACACACATAGAAAAATAAGTGTGCATGTAAATATATATATTTGTTGTATAGCATAAATTTTTGTTAATACTTTTGTATTTGTAGCAAATAATATTACTCATTACAGTCAGGCTCTAAGAATGGATACTACACTACACTAATGACAAATGGTTTAGAGAATAGTTATATTGAAAATACATTTGCAGAAAATGAAGTTTCGTAGGAATCGTATTTGTATTGCATTATTATTTATTGTATGGGTTGGAGGAATGTTATATTTTTTTGTAAGTAGCAAAGGAGAAACAGTGAAAGGAGAAACAATATCTACTGAAGAAAGAAATAGACATATAGAAAATGGTGAACAAAGTAGGGAAAAAGATCGTGTAGAACGTGACATAAATGTAGAATCTTTTGTTGCAGTAAGAGATCCAAAATTTAGAGATAATGAAATAGTAAAACTTGATCAAAGAAGTTTAACAAAGTTTGATTGGAAAGGTTATCAACTGCGAGGTGCTCTTAAAGCTGGTGAAGATAAAAACCAACGTAATGCATATAATCAAGAGGCCAGTGAGTTATTACCATGGGATAGGGTTGTTCCTGATGTTCGTGATTCTGGGTAATGGTTTTCTTTTTTCTTTCTTTTTTTAAATTGATGTTAGCTTTTTTCAATTGAGTTATCTTAAGTTATGTATAGTTATATATAGTCCTTGGAATTGCAGTACTTTAGATTTAGGGAGAGAATCAAGTAAAAGGGTATGTCAAGGTGTTAGCACTGAATGGCAGTCTAAGGCCTACGATGCAATAACCTAAGAAATTATGAATGTCAAAATTAAAATTTATTTTAGAGTTTCTTTTAAAGCAAGTTAGAAAACAGATTTTAAAAATGGAATTTTTTCTTGTTTGTAATCATAATTAACAAATCTGTTTTTTACTGTTTTCTTACTAAGAATTAATTCTAAATCCAAAAGTTTACATTTAAATTTAATTTATTTGTTTGTTTTTTTTTAAATAAAGTAATAAATGATTAACTAAGATGATTAATCTTAAATGTTAAAAAAAAATCTGCCTTTTAAATGAAGTGTTAAAAATAGAAGTCTAGTTAGATTCCACATTATTTTATTTCTCTATTTTATTTAAATATGTATAAAGTGTAAATCATCAATTATTTATTATTATTACTATCTAACTGTAATCTGAGTTTTGTGTACAATTCTCCATATACTGAAAATACTCTTTCAGATTCTACTGATATAGACATAGTAGAATTTAAAGCATCATAGCAATTTTCACTCTCAAGCTAAGCTTGTTTGTATACTAAGGATCCTTTAATTGTTTTTAATAAGTTTTTCATTAGCTTTGTATTTTTGGTTTGTAATCAAAATTCATTTGATGTATTTTATCTGGACGATTTGGAATAGGCTAAAATCTTTCCCCAAAAAATAACTTTCATTAATAAAGTATCAATATTTTTATATTGACAAAAGAAATCCATCATTTGGTATCATCTTTGATTAGGCCACTGCCAAAGAATCATCAGTTTTTTTTTTAGAAAAAATAAATCAATAAAGTAATAGTAGATGAAGGCTTACTAAACACTTTGTGGTTTATTGAATTAAGTTGTTTGTTTAATATTGTCTCAATTTAAAAAATGTCATCATTCTTTGTTTTGTCAGTCATTTTTACAGTAATTTTTTTATTTAACTTTAAAAAAATTTTTATAATGTTGTAGATTTCAAACCTATACTCAGAGGATTGTAAATTGATTGCTATTTGAATTTAAAAATAATAAAAACCACTTATACTCATGATAATGCAAGCTTGAATAAAAATGCATTAGAATATTAAATAGTTAAATTTATATAAGATGCACAAGAATGACTAAATTTATTTGCAACATTCAATTCATATGAAACATAGTTTATTAAAATGAAATTTCAATCCACAAACCCATTCATATAAAAATAAAAGCATAATTTTTATGATGTCAAAAAAAGACAAAAATGAAACATCTGTTACAGTAATAAACCCATCATCCATCTCACAAAGCAAGATTATTAAAAAGAATGAGAAAGAAAATTATAAAATAAAACAATCATTTGCTTTGGCTATTATCAATATGTCATTTACTCAACAATGCCTTAATCAGTTTTACAATCACTAAAGCAAGTGATTGTTTTTTTGCTTAATATCATGAAATTATTTAGCTTTTTTATGTACAGTTATTTTTATATTATCTCTTATCTTGATTTTTCATTCTGAATTTAGATGCAAAAAGAAGAGTTATGATAGTCTCTTACCCACAACTTCAATAATAATTTGTTTTCATAATGAAGGTAGAGCAGCTCTTTTAAGGACTGTAGTCAGGTTGGAGTTAAATTTTGTAAAAAAATTTTATTTCATTTATAGAATATACAGGTGTATAAGTCAAGACTTTAGTTTGTTTGAAAGGAGTTAAAGTGACTTCAATTTACAAACTGTATTGACTTGTATACCAAATAAAGGGTTTTTTTAAATTTATTTATTAAGCTCTCTAAAATTATTTAAAAACAAATTAGTTCTACATTGTTGTTTTACTTAAAAACCTGGTCAACTTATATACCAGAATATATGGTAGCTATTTCTTTGTAAAGAATATTTTTGCCTAAAATTTATTATACTTTTTGATAAGTTTACAAAATGAAAATTGTATTACAAAAGATAGGATGGTATTTAACATCATCTTAAAATATTTTTATCTTTATTAAACTCAAATATATTATGCTTATTCAACTTTTTTTTTCATAGTTAACACAGTACCTATAAAAATGTTTATGCGTAAATCTCCGACATATTATTTTCTTTTCTTAACTTGGAATTCTGTAAATTATTCCGATTTATAACACAATCATATTTAAATGGCCTATTCAATCACTCTGAAGTTTTTAAATATTTCTTTTCTTTTATTATTTTATTGAATTTTAGTGCATTGAGGAAATCTCCAGATCATCTTCTAAAAGAAATCATTCTTGTTGATGATTTTAGTGACAATCGTAAGATCTCTTTTTTTTTAAATTTTGTCAGAACCATTATTTAGTAGATTTGTGCCTTTTATTTAATGTATACTTTTAGCTCTTGATGGAGAGGAGTTATTAGCCTTACCTCGAGTTAAACTAATACGGAATGACCAACGTGAAGGTCTTATACGTTCTCGTGTTAAAGGAGCAGATATGGCAACTGGTGAAGTATTGACTTTTCTTGATAGTCATTGTGAATGCAACGAAATGTGGCTGGAACCATTGTTGCAAGCAATTAAAGATGTATATGACTGTGTTATTTTTTCTTTCTTATTTTTTTGATAAAGATTTAAAAAAATTAGACATACATAACATATATAAGCATACCTAGATACATATTTTATGCCTTTTCTTTCAAAGTTTTATATCATCAATTCAATTCAAGTCATAAACCTCTATAAAATGTTTAAAAGTAATTTTATTTTGTTAGAATCAAAAAATTGTTGCTTCACCCATCATCGATGTTATTGGTCATGAGGACTTTAAATATTTGAGTTCATCATCAGACCTTAGAGGAGGTAAAACTTTTAAATTCTTTTTAATTTAAAACCTTGAATTTTCATTAATTTCATTATTTTGTTTTATTTCAAATAACAACTTCAACAACAACAACAATAATAGTAGTAATAATAATAATTAATAATGATAATAATAATAATAATAATAATAATAATAATAATAATAATAATAATAATAATAATAATAATAATAATAATAATAATAATAATAATAATAATAATAGTAATAATAATAATAATAATAATAATAATGATAATAATGATAATAATAATAATGATAATAATAATAATAATAATAATAATAATAATAATAATAATAATAATAATAATAATAATAATAATAATAATAATAATAATAATAATATTAATAATAATAATAATAATAATAATAATAATAGTAATAATAATAATAATGATAATAATGATAATAATAATAATAATAATAATAATAATAATAATAATAATAATAATAATAATAATAATAATAATAATAATAATAATAATAATAGTAATAATAATAATAATAATAATAATAATAGTAATAATAATAATAATAATAATAATAATAATAATAATAATAATAATAATAATAATAATAATAATAATAATAATAATAATAATAATGATAATGATAATGATAATGATAATGATAATGATAATAATAATAATAATAATAATAATAATAATAATAATAATAATAATAATAATAATAATAATAATAATAATAATAATAATAATGATAATAATAATAATAATAATGATAATAATGATAATAATAATAATAATCTTTTTTTAACAATAATGAAATTCAGAAATCAAAAAATTAATCAGCATTAAAAAAAAAAAAAGAAGTTATCTGCCATAAATATTGATATTTTAAGACTGTTATTTTGCAAACACAGGTTTTTAACAACCAGTATTTTTAGTTTGTGTTCAATCATTTCAAACTTAAAAAACAAATCTAATTATTCGCACATTTTTCTTTAAACCTGTATGATTCTCAATACTGATGATCTCCATTTGAAGTTTTGGTAAATATTTATCTTCTAATATAGCAAATAGAGAATGATTTTATTTCAGCTTCAAAGCTGTCAAATTTGGTATCAAAAATTTACTGATATTTTTCTGGATGTGCTGTAACACATTTACATCCTAATTACATCTTAATTTTCAACCATAGAAGAATTGCATCAAGTTTATTCTCATTGAATCTATGTCCATTAAAGTTTTAAACTTGATTATACTCCTTACTATTTTAAAAATATCCAGTTGATGTTTGTAGCTGACAAAAAACCATTTGATTTTTATAATTGTAAACTAGCATTGGCCACTGTTGTATCTTTCACCAATTGCAAAACATATAAAGCTAATAAAACAATGAGGGTTTTTGAATTTGTCTTAGAGACATTTTTTTCGAAATATGTCTTAAAGTGTTTATCTCCAAATTGCTCATCAAATTTCAAGAAGTTTACTTACAATTGGTACATTAAAGTTGAAATTAAATTTTTCGAAAATTTATATATTTTTTTTAACTTTGAAGTTGCTGTAATAAAAATCAAACAGGATGTGATGAGTGTGAAATTCTTTAAACACACATTTTTTTTTACTATTTGTTCCTTTTCACACACACACACCTTTTTTTTTTTTTTTAAGTTTTTAAACAAAATAGTTTAATTGACTGTAGGAAAAAAGAATTGAAAGAATGTTAAAGTTTTTCTATTTATATTGCAGCGCTCATTTTTTCAAAAATTTGAGTTTGAATGTTGGATTGGTTGAAAATTCTTATCTAAAAAAAATTCAATAGGCATTTAAAAAAGTCTGACCAATCCACTAACCACAGGGCTATTTCTGCAAGTCAAAATATACCTGTGAAAGTGGGTTTTTACCAGATACCTATTTTTGAAATGTATGTTTGTTTTTTTAACAAGATTTATAATCAAGTTTTGTTATCAAATCAAATATATAAAAATTAATAAAATATATAAAAATTATATATTTATAAAATTATTTAAAATTCTTATGAAATTAAAATATAAATATTTTGAGCTAGTAAGATAAATAAAGTCTTGCTTAACTTTTATCTTTTTATTATTTCACTTATTTTTTGTTATTTTAATGTTTAGTGATATTTCAAGCAGTACATGATTGATTAGTTATGCTAAATGCATTTGACTGGTATTTATATACATCAGTGTCCAAATGTTTGTAAACAGTACAAAAAGTCACAGAGATTCCTAACATTTAACATTTTTAATAAAATAACATTTTTACAACCTATCTGATTTTGCTTGAGTTTTCAGACAATATTGCAAAGTTAGAATGCAAAACTTTGAAATATACTCTAAAAATTGTTACATAAAAAAAATATTTCCAAAAATAAAAAAGTATATATGCAAAAGTTTAAAAACTGTTAGTTGCTTGTAATTTCTCTTTAATTAAGAGCGCCAAAAAACTTTCTTTATAGTAAATTAAATGATTTTTAGACTTTTTTTTTTGTTTATAAATGTAGGTTTTGGATGGAATCTAAACTTTAAGTGGGATTTTTTACCACCAAATCATCTTGTTAAACATCAGCAAGATGGAACAGCATTTATCTTGTAAGTATTGTATAATCAAATGATTGTTTTCATTTATGTGAAAATATATTTTGCTTAGATATATACATAGTTAATCACCCTGATTTTATTTAAAACATAAAAAAGTTTCTATAAGAATGTTATCATCTTCAGATCACCTGTTATTGCTGGTGGTCTGTTTTCTATTCACAAAGCATGGTTTGAGAAGTTAGGAAAGTATGATCTCCAGATGGATGTATGGGGCGGTGAAAATTTAGGTTTAGAGTTACTTGAATTTTATATATAGATTTTTTTTTTTTAATTTTATTTTCTATATCTGCACTTCATGGTTAATATTTATATAACTTATATCTTAACATATATCAATTATATAACTTTCATTGCAATTGATTTTGTTAGAATCTCTATATTTTGTGAAATTTTGATAAAGTTAGATTGATCTTGTAAAAGATTTTATATTACTTTATAATTGATATCACTGCCATATACAATGACATATATCCAAATAAAAAGTTTTTGTGTGAAAATGTACTCAAATCCCAATTTGATAATCAAAAGAATAAGATCAGAAAATGAATGAAAAAAGTTTAGTGAAATGAGGTCTTTACCAGGGTTCCTAAAATTTAGGTTTCTAAGTGTACATAATAAAATCATATTGCTGCTAAGTTTAAATTAAAAGAAAAAAATTTTTTAAAAATTTGATGTTTATGATTACTTAATTCTTTTATTTGTTTTTCATTTTGATGCAAACTAAACAATTTCCCGGAAAATTATTTGTTACTGTATGTAACTCAGATTTCTATGGTTCATTTCTATGATATCATTTTAGAGATTTCTTTTCGCACCTGGCAATGTGGTGGTGAAATGTATATAATTCCGTGTTCACGTGTTGGGCATGTTTTTCGTGATAGACATCCTTATAAATTTCCTGGAGGAAGCATGAATGTTTTTCAAAAGTTTGTTTACTTTGTGTTGACTTAGGCTTTTATTTTCTAATGATTATTATCTATGTTTACATTATTTAGATTATTATGACATTTTTCTTGCAAATAAATAGAAAACAGGTTATTTTATGTCCAAAAACCAGTACAGAAAAACAAAGTATTGCAAAAATGATTTTTTGTAACACTTTGTTTTGTAAAATTTGGTTAAGTTGTCGATTGATAATTTTTTACTTTCAAGAAATTATTTTGTAAACATAAGGTTATAAAAATATGACATTTACATGCACATATTTTACCATTTCACACTTACAGTTCATAGATATAAATATATATTAACTCCTTAAAAACAAGTGGCCTAGTATATGTCCCCAAAAGAGTTGATTATTTGTTGGTCATGTGGCTGAGGTTTTGGTGAAAGGATTCAATCAATGATGCTCTTAAAAACATTTTAGAGCATCATTAATTTGTATGTATCATCAAAATGATTTGCATAAAATCAGATTGGATTTTATGCAGTATTCTGGAATAAAGCTAATCCAAGTTGCATACTGCAAACCTATCATACCAGGAAAATTATCATGTTTTATAAGTCTTCATTCAGGATCTCTAAGGGCACCATTTGTTAGCTTTGCTTGTGAGTTCCTAATATTTTAGGATTGAAGTTTAAAAGAGTTTTTTTCCAATGTTTTGATATACTTTTACAAAAGACCTAGTTTTATATGTAGGAAAGGAATTGCTTCTGTTATACAATATCAAAAGGAGACAAATGAACTAATAGTAGCAAATGAATTTGAGGAAACAATAAATCAACAATCTTTTAGATTTTTAATATAGAGTTAAATCTTTTACTTGCAATCATTCAGCAATCAAAGCTTGAACTTTACGATTATCAACTTTAGGATTATCAACTTTGAATTGCTGAATCCAAATCTTTGAGTATATACTTCATCTGGGGTATAAGATAAATATCAAAAAGTTTCAGGCACAAATTACTGAAGAAAATTGGTACCAAAAGATCTACATCAAAACCAACATAAACAGCACATCTGACCTTGTCCGGAATTAAATAAACATGAACTTAAAATACAATTTATCTAGAATTGATAAGTTTACCAAGCTTCTATCCTTTTAAAGAGATTTTTTATTCAAATAAATGTGTATATATATAGATATATGTGATATGTGTGTCACATCTTTTTAAGGTAATATTTAGTTTTTCACTTAATTTTCTAATAAAGTATAAAGTCTTAAGTTTAAATAATTTTTAAAACTTGAACTTTTACCTTAAATGTGATTTTTTTTTTTTTAAACAAGGAATACACGTCGAGCAGCTGAGGTATGGATGGATGATTACAAAAAATATTATTTTGCTGCAGTGCCTTCTGCAAGATATTCATTGTTTGGAGAGTAAGTTTAAAAATTTTAAATTGAAATATATATTTTTTGGTTTTTAGGATTAATCACTATATGGCACAATATGGCCAGCAGGCCATAACTAAAATGATACCTTTGACAGTTTAATTAGTGGCTTAAGCTGTATTTTGACTATGCCAACAATATTTTATGAGGTCCCAAATGTTTAGCTGGTTGTAAAAGGGTAAATAAATCTACAATAAATGAAGAAAAAAAGCAAAAAAGGTAAAGAGACTTAAAACAGGTCACCACATATTTTGTGGATAAGTCAAAAGCATTTTCAAGCATTCTTGGAGTGCTAAAACTAAATACGATTTTCTTGTTTCTTGATAAACCCTTTTCTTCATATAGAATATGCTTACTTGGGATGAGAAACATTTGGCCAATTGACAGTATGAGAATAGCCATATTATGACAGCATGAGAGTAGGCATATTATTAGTAGGCACATAGAAGGGAGTTATCCTTATGTATGGGAATTACATGGTTATAATAAATGTATAAAATCTATGTCCTTTAATTCATGAGTGATTCTATGTTTTTATATTTGCTTGCGTATGTCATCAAAAATACTTAAAATTTACTCTTAATGAAAATTGGTAGACTTTAAATGAAATTTTATTCATGTTACATTGTCATGAATTTATTACAAATGTGTGTATGGTTCAATTCCAAGTGGACTTTTAAAAAAAAAACACTAAAAGAAAACTATGATATGAAATATGTTTTATAAAGAATTAAGTATTCTGAGTATAAATGGTTGTTAAGTGTGGAAATATTAGGCTGAGTTTAATAAAACAGTTTGCAAAAGAGTTGGTTAAGGGTGGCACTAACTTCTAATATATATGCCGATATTTTGTTGGTCTAAGTACAGAAAAATTAAAGGTTTGATAATTTTGATGGTCCCAAAAGCAGAAATCTTGAATGAACATTCTTTACAAAGAAATAATGGTTTTCTTGTATCATAGTATCAGAGTTTTCTCAAAATATTGCCCGGTAATATTTCATGATAGCATACAAAATTCCCTAGAATTTAGTATGCTATCATGTTATTTGTTTCTTTTTCTAAAAATAGTATTCGTGAGCGCTTACAGTTGCGAAGAGACCTACAATGCAAGTCTTTCAAGTGGTACCTTGAAAACATCTACCCAGAGCTAAAGTAAGCTAATTTATTTTTAGAAACATCAAATAAATTTTGACTTTTGTTAAGCTAACAATTTGTTCAAAGTAACTTCAGTTACACATTTTACGGTAAATCTTCAAACATATTTTGTACGTAACAATTGAATTACGTAACCTAATTGCAAAATAATAATAACAGAGATTTTCACACACAAAAATTTCATGATCACTTCAAAGTCAAGTATTTGCAATTACTAACAACGATTGGAATACATTAATACAAGTTATATGACACCTATATTGTATTTTAGAGTGCCTGATGATGATGTAGTTAAGTATGGTCAAATAAAATATAAACATTCAGAAGATTGCTTAGACACAATGGGGCACATCAAAGGTGAAGGGATAGGCATTTTTCCCTGTCACGGTCAGGGGGGTAACCAGGTAAATTTATTTTATTGACATTTAGAGTACCGGCTGATGACGTGACATCTTATGGACAAATAAAATATAGAGGTAGAGAAGACTGTATTGACACGATGGGTAAAAAATCTGGGGGTGTTTTAAAAATTTTTCCATGCCGTGGAAGTGGTGGAAAAGATGGATCTAGTCAGGTAGATTAATAGCAAGATACAGTTTTTACGTTTACAGCGACTGTGACACAACTAGTAACGTATTTTTATTTTAGGTACAAATTTATAAAATGGTTCATTTTTAGAATAACCAAAATATTATATTTATTTAACCGGTAACCGAAATATGTTTTTTTTTTTTTTTTTACATAGGATTGGTCGTGGACTAAATCAAACCAGATAAAGCATGAATCCCTGTGTCTCTCTGGAGTTAGTAAAAAGACAGAAGAAATTGTTAGAATGGTTCCTTGCGTTGCCACAGATAACTTCCAAGTAATAAAGTTTATTTTTAAAAATTTGTAGCAAATAAGTTTGCAATTTTAATCAAAATTATTTAACAAAGTTAAGGATGTTATCTTAATTTAAAATGTATTTTTTTTTTTTTTTTTTTTTTTTATTTTTTTTTAGAAATGGAAATACGACGAAAAGACAGCAGCTCTCATTAATGTTGGTTCTAATCTTTGCCTCGATAACTACAAAGTTGGTAAAGAAATAGTTCAAACAGAATGCAAAGGTCATGAAACTCAAACTTGGTCATTAGCTTTTACAAACACTGGATAAACTAGATTTTTTTAATTGCAGAAATAAAAGGCAAATTTTTATCTCTTATCTCACATTACCCAAAAGCCTTTAAATATCTCTTTGTAAATGCTATAAAACAGATATTTTCGAATCTCGTTGTAAAGCGCGGCTCTTTTTAATATTAATTTTATGTGAATTTAGGAATTTTAATTTTTGTGAACGTTTGTGGGTTCTAAAGGTTCAGACATCTTTCTTTATGCTTTAATGGGGTTTTTTTGTATTTTTTGTTTTTATTTTTTGTTGCGTAAAAGTTTTCATAAAATCTTGAAGGAAAAACAAAAAAACGCACAGTAATACATGTTTCTACAGTTTCGGTTCTGGTCTGTAATTTTTCTTTTTTTTTTCCTATTCTATTACCTCTTAAATGCAAATATATAGCAATGTTTTATGTAAAACGTCGTCGAATTATAAGCTAAAAATATAATTAAAAGACAGTAAAACGCAGACCGGGCCTGAAAGTTGTGTTGTTGCACCTGCTTCCTCCTTTTCTCTGAGGACTTTTATAACATGATTTTAAAAAAGAGATAAAGTTTTTTCCTTTTACTTAAATAGGTTGTTAAAGCCTTTTAGTAAAATGTTATTTATATATATTTCGTGATATTTTTATACTGATGTCGTTTGACATTCGGTCGGACAATTTGCTGTTGGATATTTTTTTTAACGTGCTGTCGATTAATTTATGACGAATACACTTTATAAAAAGACAGTTTTTATTAAACTCAAAATTTTAATGTCCAAGTTTTATAATCTAACATGAGGTTGAAAAAAATTTATCTTAATGTTTTTTCGTTGTAGTTAACAAAGAAAGGCTCCCTTAACCCTAATAAAGCTTTAAGTTTAAGGCTGTTCTTTTTTATTTTTCTCGAGTTACCTTTCTTTTTGAGAAGTTACTATAAAAAATTTCAAAATTTTTAACTTTTCTTGAATTGTTTTTCAGTACTTCATTTCGTAAAAAACAAAATTTGCGTTTTTACCAAACATATCTATATTACACACATCTATCATACACATATCTACTGTGCGCGATTTAATATTAGACACTCAACTTTGGTGAAGCTTTGCGATAGTCCCAAGCAAATTTCCAAAAAAATAGTTTTCGATAATTTTAATGATATAAAAAATGTAATATAAACTCTTAAAATAATTAAAAAGATAAAAAAAACTGTGCAGGTTGTCAAAGCTCTTACACGGGAATGTCATTTTCTGAGATTGTTCAAGATCTCGAGGTCCCCAGAAGGACTGTTTACAATATTAAGACGAGGCTAGATGTTCGTGAGAACATAGAAAGGAACCTCTTGGGTTCAAGCCAATTATCCTGAACCTGCAAATTATGTTTTCATGCAAGATGGAGCTTCGTGTCACAAGGCCAATTTCACCCAGCAGTGGCTTGCTGATCAGCTGAAATTCTGGCCACCTAGCTCTCCTGACCATAATCCTTTGGACTTCAGTATCTGAGCTAAAGTTCAAGCACAAGCTTGTAAGCAATAGAACTAAGCACTAACCAATTCATCAGGTTAGTATCTCAGGTCTAGATGGGGCTAACAGACAAATACACCAAGCAAACCTGTTCAAAGTCCCGATCTCGGATTGAAGCAGTGATCACAGCTAAAGGCAGTTACATTTTTGTAAACTAAACCTTTTTGGTATGTTTATTTTATAAAATGAAAGTTTTTTTTTCCTTTATCTTTTGTCGATTCAGTATCTTTAGGCTCCAAAGTTTTGTCTCAGAAAAGTACCTAATTTTAACATGCGTACGGTATATTACACATGTTGTAATACATATCATACCTATATTACAAACATCTGTCATACACAATATTTATATAACTCATATCTTTAAATATCGTATACCATAGAAACCTCTGCAGGTGGTAATGACTTTAATGGATAGGTTAGTGTTAAATTTTATGTACCATGTTATTTTTAAACTATTTCTCTCGATATTTCAAAAGGCGTTGGGTTCAGTTTTTTTTTTTTTTTTTGCTGCTGAATATTAAAAACAATTACTTTGGCTGATACACCAATTAAAACGCAGAATTTAGAGAATTCATGCTAATTTGTTACCGAAACGTATCTGACGTTTATTCAACAAAACAGATCAGGTATTCACACTTCGATGATTTTATTTTACGCCCGAGTGCTCCCGACCTCGCCTATGCTATTTTGCAAAGAGCTGATCGAGCTCGTAAAAAGCACGAAAAATTTTTATATATTTTTTCATAATTTTGACAGTTCTTAAATTTATTTGAAAGTTAAATCAATGGAATGAGGTGGTTATTACTCTTAGTATTTGCAGCAGGGTTATTCGCGAACGGCCATACAAATTCTTTGGAAGAAGGTAACGCCCTTTTTTTTTTTCATAGTTTTTTACTTTTAACAAAATTTTCCTTTTGTAGCAACGCTCAAACGTTTTTAAGCGATTGAAGCAAAAAATATTACTACTTAAAATAAGCCACATTTCTGGTAATTAAAGCATGCGTATTCCTTTCCGTTCAGATCTCAATAAATAAAAAATATAAAATTTATAATTAAAAAAAATATATACAAACCTAATAATCATTTAGACTGTAAGCGCCAACCTACGTTTATTTTCTAAAACAATAAGCTTATCATGTCAGAACTAAATAAAATACTTCAACTGGTGAGAAAACTGATGTTCTGTCTCGTACCTACCAATGTCCCAAGTAGACATTTTTATCCATGAACAGATTTGTGCAAACAGAACAAACTGATGTTCTGTCTCGCACCTTCCAATGTCCCAAGTAGACATTTTTATCCATAAATAGATTTGTGCAAATGGAACAATCTGGAGTCCATCCTGCAAACATTTTACAAAATAGAATTAAAATTGTGTAAAAGATATCGGTGTGTAGCGGCAAAATATGCGAAAAAAAACCCTTTTGTAAAACGTGCAGTTAGACTTGTCCAATGATATATTATATATACTAGATGTCTAACTTCGATCCGAAAAGTGAAGCCGTGGAAGCCATTTCTAATTCGGGCAAAAACATGCATTTTTAACTTTTATTTTGCACGTCGGATATAGCTTTTGCCCTTATTACAAATGGCAGATTCAATTTCTAAACAAAAAAGCGGCTCCACTTTTCGTCTAATAAAATCCCGCAAGTTAGACATCTAGTATATATAATATATCATTGGATTTGTCATTACTAAATATTTAAAATCAAAATTTTACCTATCGATGATCACGCAGAGAGAAAGCTATTTTGCAACACCCGGACTCGCCCAAGTTGCTATTGTTTGAGCGATTGTTTCATAAAGACAAATTTCAATGTAGACTTTTTTCGTAGGATTTAGATTTACAATCATTATAAAAAAGTTTTCGTAAATTAAATTAAATTAGAATCTATTTTCTCAAATTTGGTGATTAAAGGATTGTAGCAAGTATACAAGTAATCATTTTTATATTTACAACTACGAGATAATTATGATTGATAAATTAACTTTACAAAAATAAATTTATCATTTATCAAATCATAAATAATTTCGGATATATCAGTAAAAATCAATTTGGTAGAACGCGAAATTTATCACTGATTAATAATCCCTGATTATTTATCAGCACTGATAATTTTTGTTAAACAGCCCCCTGTTAGAGGCAATAGCGCCGTCTCTACAATACAAATACACCAGCAGCTCTAAAACCGCAGACTCTTTGTTTACTTCGGCGTACTGAAACAAAATTGGAATGTCTTACCGTCCACAGGTACAAACAGGTGGATTCTTTAATTTTACTGAATCTCGGCACGAATTAAATGTATCTTTTTTAGTTTCAGAAAATCAAAACGTTTTAATTACTATAAAATACTATGAATATAATTACTTGGCTTTTAACGAGTAACAAAGAATAAGCAACTTCTGTTAATAAAAAATTTATAAAACTTAAATTTAATCGAATAGCGATTTTGCGGAATGTCTTAAGGGGTTTGGAACAAAATAACACTAGAAATAACGCTAAGAATAGGAGATAACGCATTCTTCTTACAACTCTGATGTCTAAATATATTGTTTTAAATTCTTTTTATTTCAAGACTGGTATAGACTAAAGTTAAAAAAAGGATATAACTAACCATCGATTAACTTGGTTATAAAATACGGGAACTCTTTCAAGATTTCTGTATACTTAAGTGAAAAAGCATTTATTCGAAATTAGAATGATGGGCAATTCTTGTTCAAATAAAGGCTATCTTTAAACGCGGAGAAGTGTCTGAGACTCCCAAACAGAATGTCGAGTTTATTTAGTAACTTTCCTTTTGATAAAATTGTCACAAGTTAAAAGCATTAAAAAGTTTGAGAACACAATTTATCGTGTATCTTTGTCTTAATACTAAATACGCTTCAAGTTTGCGAACCGGAAAAGGTTTACTAACATCTCGAGAGTAATTAGCTAGAATTTACATTTCAAATTTCTCGAAGCAGGAGCAAAACATGAAATAGAATGATACACCATGCTTTGAGTTTTGGCACTTCATCTCCTAGGTTTGCCCTCGCGTCTGGCAGCACTATTCCAAGACTATCTCGTTAGTAGTTGAATTGAGGCGAAGTCATCAATGAACACAAAAATTATAACTGAAATTCGCTTGTTCTCATAAAATAAACATGGATAAACACTCCTTATATAACTAGCGCAATTTAATATTAGAAGCCTTTACGAATCTCTCAGAAATCTTAACTATAAAACTGAACAGCAAATGATATACCCGTAAGTGAAAAGTGGAAAAATGTAATATTTCTGATTCTTGCTCCAAGTTTTTTTAGAATTTCTAATTTTTTCTCAAAAAAGCTCAACTATAAAACTGAACAGTAAATGTAATATGCGCACGTAATAAAAAAAAAAAATCGTAATGAAAAATAGAAAAATCTTAAAAGTTTTAGAAAAATCACTGAATAAAGTTTCAGTTTTACAAACTAAAAGTCTAGAAAAAAAAAAAAACCAACAAAAAAAAATACTGGTATCAACCAGCGGAACCCACGAGAATGACGTTTCACAGCGAAATGATCACGAGCGATGTAATAAAAACGCTTCTACTTTGATCGGGCTCCATCGACCTCAGCATTGTAAACGTGAGGAGGATATTTCAGTAGAAATGATAAAACTCTCTTTGTTTTAAAGCATTGCTTTAGGTGAACGTATCTATGTTACAAAGGAAAAAATACTTTGTTGGATTGAAATGAACCCATTAAAACCATCAAAAAAAATATTATTCTCCACTCGATTATAACTTAAATTGAGCTTAATGCTGAGCCAATTAGTTGAATGATTTAGCTCATTAATGGCTTTAATCAAAAACTAAATTTAAATTAATAGCTTTAATTGATTAAATTAAAATAGCCGTTAGTTGAATGGCTTTAAACTGGATTCTTTGTCGAAGAATTCCTCCATTCAGATTCTGAAACGTAAAACAGAATTAACATAAAAAAACATCCGGTTCCAATTAAGTCATTTACCTGTCACAAATGCTCTTAATATCGCCGCTTTTCATTTTGTACCAAGAACACATCTTTTTGGCGCCCTCCCAACACATTTCCTTTGGTAACAATAAATTATTCATTATAACTCCCTTTCCGTTCTTCCCCCTCCATACTTCAAAGTTGCAATTCGCAGTGTTATTAAGAATTCGCCTAACGAATGTACCCTCAACACAAGTTGGTAGTGTTATGTAGTAGAATAAAGAAACCAAAGTAAGCAGCTTGACGTCCATTTGAGATAGCTTAGTGAAGATAGCGATCCAATCCTTGTCGTTTGCAATTTCTACTAGTTTAAAAATTCGCTCCAATTTATATTGGAGTTGCAGGTGGTAACTGCAACATTGTGGTGCCTTTTTAACGCTTCTCCATGGGTTTTGAAATCTTTCAATAATATCATTTCCTCATTAAAAAAAGAAAAGAAATCAACATCAACGTAGAAGAATTTTGATTGGGATAACTTTCATTGTAAAACAATACCTTTTATGGAGTATAAATTAGTTCGGATCGCCACCTGCTACGTGTCGTTTAAGAATTTATAGTAAGTTTATTACAAAAATTAGTAGTTTTAAAGAAATAGCTGGAAAAAGCTAATCTTCAATTATCGAAATTTTAGGATGGAAAATTATTTAAAATTATTTTTAAAATTGATTTGTAGATGGTTTATTAGAAACCTTCTTTGAAAATTATTTTTTTGAATACCTCCTGAAGCTGATCAACGTTGGTGAAAATCAGGCGTCATACTTCTTTAACCTGTCTTTCCATTCGTTGATACGTTTGTTCTAAAAGTGTAACACAAAATGTCTACACGTAATTGACGCAAATGCATACGCATGATTCCATTTATTAATTAAACGATATATGCATAATAAATTAAACTCGCTATATAAATACACTTTATTAAAGACCGCGACTGTCGTTTAAGAAAACACTATTTTTTTTCAAATCTTGAAAATACTTCGATGCTGAACAAGAATATTGTATTGCAAAGATCATCTTACTGGCAAACAAAATAAAAGTGTACATTTTTAGTAAAGATCCAATATTTCACTTTTTGTAACTTTTTTAGGAAATTTTTCAAACTTATCTTTTCTCTCTAAAGATGTTGTATCTCTAACTTTTTCGCATTAATCTTTAAGGTTAACTAATCAACCCTCAGCGTCTTTAGAATTTAAGATCGTTGGATGTTAATGAACATACCGTGTATCGAAAAATAGCGGTTCGAGTTTTGTTAAGGGGGGATCTAGATAAAAAAGCAAGTGTATGTAAGTCTATGTAATAAAAGAGCGCATTATCTGGGTTTTAATTCCTCAATGTCTGTTAAACATATGCCTCTTATGTGAATAGCTCTTTTCTTAAAAATCTAATTTTGATGCTTCTAGAGGTTTACTTACAATTGATTGCACCCTAAAAGTTTTAACTATTTGGCTTTTATTTTTTCTGGGTTTAAGCAACACTCTTTGCCATGTGCCTGCAATAGCCTGATGATTTTTAGCTTCCAAATAATTTAAAGCCCGTGGACTGTCGGCATAGATTTGTGCTTGTATGTTATTATACCGCAAACAAAACAATCTAGGGGGTGTTACATCACTATACTGCGTCGGCCAATTCATAAAAGCTCATCATGAAATAACTTAATCACCAAACTTATTCTTTAAAAAATCGAAGGTAGCATTACCTGCATGGTTTTAAGCAACGTCTTGTTGGAACAACATCTCTTTAATATTGATATTATAAATTTCTACCAAAGAAATTCAAGTAACTTGGCTCTACAGCAGTTTCCATTGACAGTTGCGGTGCTTCCCTCCTCATCTCGGGAGATGTAAGGTCTGATGACACCATTGTGCTATATACTGGTTCACACAGCTGAGATGTGACGGCATTTCATGTAGAACTAGTGGATTTTTCTCGCATCAATAACAGCAATTTTGCTTGTTAACAAAGCCATTTATCAAAAACTGTGCCTCGTATGAGAAGATGATTTTTAGGCTGAAATCAGATTCATCTTCCAAGTGATCAGGGGCCCAATTCGCAAATTCCCTACAAAATCCTTGAACGTTTGGATTCAGCTCTAGAGTCAGTTTTCATTGTCTTGTTGCGGTTTATTGTTTTGTAAAAGTTTTCCACAGTGCGACGTTTGGCCTGCGCAGAGTAATGGTGACGGTGACCCATTTTTCTGATGAACAAACGTTGAGCAGCTAAGAGTTCAAACTTATTATTTCTAATTATCGTTGAAGCGTTAAACGGTCGGGAAGCGTTAAACGGTCGGGAAGCGTTAAACGCTGCGCGACGAAACTGCAAACTGAACGGAATATTTTTCAATACAGGTGATTATTTCAATAGAAATTTCTCGGTTCCCGAGAAAAAATCACCTGTATTGAAAGATCCTTTATTAATTTGAAAAAAGTTTGCAAAAACGTCATGCGGACGATGCATGCCCACTGGGTACCAGGCTAATGGAATAAAACTTATGAACGATAGAATAGGTAGAGGTCTTTGCACAAAAAGATTGTAAACGCACTTCAACAAAATATTTTTTTTAAAATAAATATATTCTCAATTGTATTTACTATGAAACCAAAATTCTTATAGCTGTTTTTTAAATCGTTTTCGGTTGAACATTTTTAAATTAAAAGTTCTTCGGTTGAGATTTGACTATTTTCATATTGAAAATTCCTGAACTATTTTCTTTTCGTTCCATTGCAATCAAATTCGAACTTTACAAATTCGAAATTCGCATTTATTCAAGTCGCATTTATTCAAGTTTCTTACCATTTTTATCTCGAATAGACGTTATCTGTTTGTGACTAATTTATAGTAGTAGTTTTAATTAAATTAAAACTGCTGGTTATTTGAGCAGTAAATTTTCTAACAATAAATTGAACAGTGCAACAGTAAATAGAGTTACTCGAAAGACTAGACGCTTCAAATCCAGCTACATAATTAACAGGTTATGAGTCTTTATCTGAAGTTGAACTTTCTGTTTCAAATGAGGCACTACTCGAAATTGTTTCTGATTCTTCTGAATCTCCATCTGAATCTATTTTTTTGCTCTTTTCAAGAGCAAAAAATAACAGACGAACTTAATAAAGCTGTAAAAAAAAGCATATTTGCCTTGCATACCAATTCGATTGAGACTGTCGGTGAAAATTCAAAAAGAAATGCTGTTGTTAATTTTATAATTTTCTAATGACTATCAAGCCTACCAGTGCAGAATCTGAACGTGTTTTTTCTGCGGTCGGACTTTTTGCAATAAAAGTAAGAAGTCGTCTGGGCGATGAAATTTTGGATGTGCTCTGCTCCCTCAAAACTTATTTTAAAAATAATCAAAAATAATTACATATGTATATTATATCTATAAAAACAACGAACTCTTTATAATTTAATAATTAAGTATGTATGATGTTAAAAAACCAAAGAATTTCCTTGTAATTTAATAAATAGTTTTTTCTAAACATACTTTGAATGTGTTATTAATTTTTTTAAAATTTTTCTAAAATAGTATGTTAAAATCTTTCAAGAACAGTTACTTAAAAATCCCGGGATTCCGGGAATAGGTAAATGTAATCTCAAAATCCCGGAATTTTAAATAAAGCACGGGATTACAAACCCTAACTATTTCACAGTCATCAATCCGTCATGATTACCACAATTGAATGCTGATAAAAAAAAGTAATCAAAAGTTTTTGAATGTGTTTTAGACTTTAAAGAGCTCGGCTATTTAAGCCAGTGGCGGACTGGGCCGGCGGGACACCGGGACATTTCCCGGTGGGCCGGTCGAACAACATTTAAAATACATCTTATAAATTTATTAAAATTGTTAAAATTACAAAACTTTAAATTTTTTAGATTGCATTTTAAAAATAAAAAATCTTAAGAACGGTGTTGGCAGATCTTATTCTCATTTTTAATATTGCTGCTCTCTAAATATGACGCTGTTTTAAAATTACATTTATCAAGAGTCATCAAAGAAAAGAAGACAAATAATGAAACGTCTGCGGGAACTAAAGGTAGAGGCAGTTTCATTTCATTAATTTCAAAATCTACTATTAACCAGGTAATTTTGGCCAGTGGAAAATTAATTCAAGATAGCATTTTGTTAGATATACAGGAAGCAGGTATTTTTTCTTTGCAAATTGACACCACACAGGACATAACACAAAAGGATCAGTGCTCAATTGTTGTCCGATATGTAAAGGGAAATATTTATGAACGTGTAGTAGCTGTTTTAAATTGCAAATCGTCTACAGGGAAAGATATGCGCAATTTAATTAGTACTTTTATTAAAAACAGTGGATTACATATTAAAAATTGTATCGGTAATTCGACAGACGGAGCAGCAAACATGCGTGGACAGTATAATGGCTTCACCAGTTGGTTAAGTAAAGAATCGCCTGGTCAAATTCACGTTTGGTGTTATGCCCACGTATTGAATTTAGTTGTCACAGATGCTACTAGTTCGGTAATTGAAGGTACTTCTCTCTTTTACTCAACTCGTGTGCCGTATTTCTAAGAGAATCTTATCAACGTATGGATGTTTGGGAAAACACCATACGTTGATAAGATTCTCTTAGAAATACGGCACACGAGTTGATTGTAAAAATAAGGTATCAGAGACTTAACTTTATAGATGAAACAAGATGGTCAGCTAAAGAAACAGCACTTAAAAATTTTTTGGGCATTATGATAACAAAGAAACCTCATTATATGTAGACTTATTGATAACTTTGAACTATTTTGTGATACCACAATAAATACTATAGAAAACCGTTTTAAAAATCATGGAAAATTATATGCAGACATGGCAATATTAGACCCTAAAAATTTTACCGACAATTAATGTTCAGAAAACAGTTTAGAAGAGCTCAGTAAATTACTAGTAAAATATCGTAAAACAGCTACAGCGTCAAATTTAAGGGAGGAATTATCTGATTTAATGACAAAATGGGACGACTTTAAAATATCTATGCAAGATATATATAACACCGATAAATGAACTGATTCAGATTCAGAAATAATAAGTGAAGTATGCCTCAAAAACAAAAAGAGTTGCAAAAATTGTATTTATTGCTGTTTTAATTTCTTGGCTAAATATAATTTACATAGCAAAGTATACAGCAATGTTTATTTTGCATATAAATTTATTTTAACATTATCTTCGACGCAAGTAGCTTGTGAACGTAGTTTTTCCAAATTAAAAATTATAAAAAATAAACTCAGATCTTCCTTGTCACAAGATAATTTGCAGTTTTTGATGCTTATGGCGATAGAGAAGGATATTTTGGTTAACTTAAATAATTATACAATAATAGATAAAATAAGAGAAAATGCTCCTGGTTTTAGTAAATATTTAAATGGTTAAGAATCTTTTGTTTATTTATTTTTTATTAAGCATGTATTTATATGTAATATTATATTAAAATGTTATATTATATTGTTTTTTTTTTTTTGAGGCCGGTCCACTTGGGGTTTCCCGGGCCGCTCAAATTTGCCAGTCCGCTACTGATTTAAGCTAAAGATAAAAATGGAAATCTGCATAACAAAACAACATCATACTCAAAACAGCATTTCTGGTTTACAGTTGAACGTATCTTATGGAGGTCATATCTGTTGAAACGGAGATATCTGAACTTTTATATTCTACAAACTAAAGACAAGTAACTTTTCTGTAATTTTTGACAAAATGACCACATGTATAATGTCTGAAACTATGACCTTAATCACATTACCTATCCGTATTACCGATCAGTATTGAACGTCTGAAAATGCGAAGATTAACCTACCGCCCAGTCGGTAATAAGCAAGCCTAAAAAACATACGATAATAGTTATCATTCAGTCTCCGGATAAATAAAGCCGCTAACTGAATTCATTCCATTTAATTTTTTAAGAGTCAATTTTTGTTTAAGCTTTGATGAAAGTAAAATTGTTATGATTTATTTGAAAATAATATTTTATGTAAATAGCCCAATCAGTTAGCAAAGAACAAATCCCTGCAATTTGATTATCACCCGGGAATTTCTGAAACAGCCATCAACATTTAGTTGCAAAGTTAATCACTGTTATTTCAATAAAATGAGAAAACCTTAGCAAAAAACTTTAAAAATTTTGCCGGCTAAAGTAAATAAAGTAAAGTAAATAAAGTAGTTTGCCGAATAAAGTAAATTCAAAATCGTTTACTAACCTACTACTATTTTTTTTCAAAACCTTTCTCTAATATATAGTAAAAAGCTCTTTTGATGCAGCAATTAACAGCTAACTTATACTCTAAAATTATAAATTTTTTTGAGAGAAATTTTTTATCATATTTCATTTTTTTAGTGTTTAAATGAGTTCTTTCCGATTTTTAGAGAATTTAAGTGTAAATATATGGTTAGTTTTTTAATTTTATAGGGATGTTTAATTAAGTATAGTTAGTAGAATTAAAGTACTTTCTTAACTTTTAAATGATATACATTAATTCAACATTTATTTCAGACGATGGATTCCGTAGATTGCTGCGGAGAGCAAGTATAGAAGCAGATCGACCCTTGATTAGAGAACAAAGAAGAAATAAAGGTTTACTTATGTGTTTATTATGCTCATAACCATCATTGTGATCATGATCATGATCATATAATCATGATGATGATGATGGTTATGATGAAATAATGATGATATGATGATCATATCATCATATCATCATGATAATCATTATATCATCATATCATGATGATCATGTAATGATCATGATGATCATAATATGATTATCATAATCATGTAATGATCATGATGATCATGATAATCATTAGATGATCATGATGATCATGCAATGATCATGATGATCATGCAATGATCATGATGATCATGCAATGATCATGATGATCATGCAATGATCATGATGATCATGCAATGATCATGATGATCATGCAATGATCATGATGATCATGCAATGATCATGATGATCATGCAATGATCATGATGATCATGCAATGATCATGATGATCATGTTATGACCATCATGATCATTGCATGACCATCATGATCATGTTATGACCATCATGATCATTGCATGACCATCATGATCATGTTATGACCATCATGATCATTGCATGACCATCATGATCATGTTATGACCATCATGATCATTGCATGATCATCATGATCATTGCATGATCATCATGATCATTGCATGATCATCATGATCATTGCATGATCATCATGATCATTGCATGATCATCATGATCATTGCATGATCATCATGATCATTGCATGATCATCATGATCATTGCATGATCATGATGATCATTGCATGATCATGATGATCATTGCATGATCATTGCATGATCATGATGATCATTGCATAATCATCATGATTATTGCATGATCATGATAATCATTGCATAATCACCATGATCATTATATGATCATTATGATTATTGTATGATCATCATGATCTTTATATGGTCATCATAATAACTATATGATCATTATATGATCACCATGATCATTATATGATCATTATATGGTTTTCATGATTGTATAATGATCATTTAGTCATCATGATCATAATGATTATATCATCATGATTATCATCATCATGATCATGATCATATAGTTATGATGATAATCATATAATCATCATTATGATCATACATTCATGATCATGATCATCATGATATCGTCATCATAGTAAAAAGGTGAATACTGCAAGTATGTTATTCAAAAGACCTTGTTTTCTGCTGAATTTCTGCTGAAAAAACGTTGCATGAAAAATGTGATTGATAACATCCTAGTAAAAATATCATAACTACTGAAGGAGGATGATGAAGATCTTTTAGTTTATAGCTGTTTTTTAAACTTGTTGAGCAAGTATGGTTCGTTTCTTATATTACCTACCTTAAGCAATCATTTTGTAGAGGCTCAAGAATACCTCAGGAAACACTATTCTATCAACATACCATCAGCATACTTGAAAAACAGCTCAGATTCAAAAAAGCTTGTAAAACCTCAACTAACAGGATTTACAAGATGTATTAGTAATATGCATCAAGTCTTTCATTTACTTGATGTACCAAATATGTTTATTAGGCTAGTCATTAAATACATTTTCCAACTTTGGTTAAGTTCACAATAAGATAATGAATCTGCAGCTAAAATGGTTTTCTATTAACAAATGCTGTGTAAAAGAAATTATAATAAGTTCATTTTAACTGTTCTATTCTTTTCTTATATCAAAAAAATGCATTACTGAAGCATATTTTTTGCCATGTTTTTTATGCTTTGCTGATTGTGTTTTTGAAATACTTTAGATGAAGATGATGATGATTCTCTCAGTGAAGTTTTTGAAAAAAAACCTGCTGTAACATTGCTTTTAAGAAACAGAAGAGAAGAAGAAGGTAGTTTTATTCAATTCAAACAAAAGAAGTAATCAAGTGTTTTATAGTAGGCCATGATACCAACCAGAAATTCAGTATGTATGGACACAAATGGCACCTTCTCAGAGTTATTAATCATAATAAGTTCCATTGTTATAGTTTTACTTACAAATATTAATAAGTTAAGTTGAAGTTTTCTGTTTAGATAAATTTTATCAGACACTTCTAACTCGATCAGAACCAAAACACAAAGGTTAAGTAAATTTCAAATTGATAATTTTAATTTACTTTTATTAAGTAGTTTAGTTTTATAAGCAAGCTTATATTATTGTTACATATTTTAAAAATATTAAGTCACCTGGGTAACTTAATATTTCTTACTAAGTTTATGAATGCCATAGAACATTAATGTTGGTTTTTTTTTTTTTTTTAAACCTTTATAATTGTGTTAAATACAGAGATATTGTTCTACCATTGCTGACTGTGGAAATAAATTTTTTGAAAAAAAAAAATTGGACACAAATTTTTGATGTTTACTTATGATGCTTATTTTATATTATTATATGCCATTAAAATTATCTTTAATATTCACACAAATGGATGCTAGAATAAATTTCAAAAATCTTGTTAAAATTAAATGTTTCTGAAATTTTTGTAGTAGCATTTTAATTTAGATAAGAGAGCATTTGATACAGAAGACAGTGATTCAAAAAAAGCTGGTATTTATTTTTAAGATAATTTATTGGTGTGACTGGTTCCTTCTATTTTTTATTGTTGATATTGATAAGTACTCAAATTAAATCATTCTATAAAAGAAAAATCATGCAACACTTAAACTTTCAAGGTTTCATAGTAAGAGAAGATTGGACTGGTGGAGATTCCAAGATATCTGATGCAGATAGAGAAGGTAATTAGAACTTAAATTTAGTGACTCTAACAGTGATGATTTATTTAAAAAAAAGTTTAAATATCTGTAGCAATTTCTTGAAGGAATGAGTATAACTATAGTAAGTGTAACTTTTTTTTCACGATCTTTTAAACGAAGTGGTTCTCATTTCAGAGTTGACAAGTTTGTTTCAAAAACTAAATGTAGACAATGGCGATCAAAAAGATACTTATGTGAGATCTACATCAGAGGATGAAAATGATGTAAGCTGCTTGTTACAACTATTTGCTCTGTTAAGTAAAGAAATTTTTAATTATATCATTTTCCATGTTATTTTTTTCAGTTTACATCTACTGAAAGTTGTTAGTATTTGAGTTTTAAACTTAGCTGATTATTTTTAAGTTTTAATTTTTTTTTTCAGGTTTCTATTAGTGGTGCTGCTCAGGATTATGCCAGGTGGTTGTTAACTCAACCAGTAAGTTGTGCTGACTGATCAGTTTTTATTTTATAAACTTTTGAGCTAAGTTTTATAAGTTTTTAGATATTATAAAACTATTGTTATAGGCTAATGAAATTGGAAAGGCTTTGTCTCACAAAGCAGATGTTGACCATAAGTTAACACAACTCTTTTTTAAATCAAAAAGAGGTATTACTTTTCATTTTGTTGTTTCTATTTAATAACAATTTTAACTTTTCAAATTATATTTATACAAATATTTTTTGTAATTAGATTTAATGCTAGTTGCAATGATAATTACTAAACTGCATAAATTTTTGATTGTTTGCAGAAAATTCTTATGCTTAGTTATTTATTTTAAATTTACTTGAAATTTTAAGAGTTGAAACTGACCCACAGTATCTTATAGAAATTTTATTTATCAAATATTTTTTTGTTTAGGCCTTTGTTTTTGTCATACTATTAGAGTAATTTTTTTTTACTATTAAACAATTTAGTTGTGCTAAATATTTCATAAATAATTGTTCTAAATTGTGTTAAATAATTCATTAAATAATTATTCTTATTATATGATTTTCAGTTAGTTTTCCTTAATACCATGTAAATCTATTAAACATTAAGTATATTTAATCACTCTGTAAATTCTCTAAAATAATAAAAATCCTTCTCTAAAATACTAAAAATAGTGATTATTTTCAGTTCAGGCTTTCTATCAATTTTGCTGATGACATTTAAATAATTTGATATTTTTTTTACTGCTGTTTTTAGAAATTTTAATTTGTAATCATTAAAAAAATTGTGTAACAGATATTAGTTTCTATTTCTGTGTTTTAGTAAATTTAAATTTTTTTAATTTTTTACTTCTTCAGTTTAAAACAAAACAAGATATAAAAAAATGTCATTTAAAATGTTAAATGATATAATAAATATTAAAACAATGTATAACTGTGCGTAATGTTAACATGTGTTACCATTCATTTAACTATTCATGTAGCAAATTTGAAAATTCTTGCAAATATGCATCTAATTTAATAACTCGTGGTTGTTCAACTTTTTTCTTTTATTGTGTCTATTGTAAGTATAATGTTTCAGGAAGCATTCCAAAACACACTAATGCTAGCAAGCGTGTTAAATTGGATGATGAAGATTACCCTACTAAAGTCATTTATCCTGAACCAGTTCATTGGAGAACAAAGAAGAAAAGTGAATCACCAAGAACAGCTAATGCTGTGAAAAGTTCCACAGTAGCAGAAAACTGCACCTCAGCAGAGTGTTTATGCAGGAAGAGTTGTCTCCCAAGAAAAGTATCCTCCGTAAAAATTTTATCCATTTTTTGATTTAATGATTATAATTCATATATTCTTTTGGTCATTCACAGATAATTATTAATAAAAGAATGAAATTAAAACAGTAAATTTTAAAGTACTAAAAAAAAAATATTTTCTTAAATTAAGAAAAAAAATATTTTTAAGATTAAATGATCAAAAAATTTCCTACATTTCCTATACATTACAATATTTGTTGTATAAATACATATAGTACTGGTATTTTTACATAGTAGCAAACATGAAAATAAATTATTTTAGTCTTCCCCTTGTGAGTGTACTGAAGGAGGGCAAAATAAACTAACAGTTCAATCTGGAAAAGCTGCTACAAAAAAATACGCTACTTTGTTCCCTCATAAATCATCATCTGACAAAGCAAGCAAAACACTAGCTGCTTTTGGTCCCAAGTTGTGCAATGATGATAGTCCACATTGTTTATGCACAAGGGCATGTTATCCACGTGGCATTGCTGTTCTGTTTCCATGTAGATGTGATGGAGACCAAAAAACGAATGAATCACTATTACAAAATGCTACTGCTCAGGAATTTGCCTCCGTAAAAGCTTTAAAGGTTAGAGTTAAGTCAACATTTGAAAAAAACTTAAATCTTTTTTTTTGTAAGTTATCACTTGATTAGTAATTTTTTTATTTAGTTAATCAATAATTGTTAATGATAAATATTGCAATAATTACTAATAATGAATTAATAACAAGGATGCATGTTAGCAAAACCTGTTGGTTATGAAGAAATATTTTGGGAAAAAAATGGCTGAAATCAAAAATGAGAAAACTGTTCTTAGAGTTTAAATCATTATCTATTCATGCCTCATGCACATATGGTTGCGTTGCACAAGAATGATTTTTAAAAAATTCATATATCATACTTGCACAGCATGAAGTTTATCTAGTTTTCATTTCTTTTAAATGGAGCCCCTCATGTTGAAAACTTTTGTTTTGTTTCAAAGTGTTTTGGTTAACCTTCAAACTGAGTTAGTTTATTGAGAGTCCTTTGACTTAATCTTTTATCCCTCATGTTTTGGTTCTCTTTTTCTCAACATAGCTTCTTGTTCTGTCATTATATATGCGAATATCTTATCATATGTCATAGATACATATGAATAGTACCAAAGAAATGCTAAATGATAGTATTGCTTTTTGAAATTTTTTTCTTAAATCATATACCATATTTTCGCTGTTTTATTTTTCCATCATTAGGCCACACTGCTTCAGAAAACAGCAGTTAAGACACCTATCAGTTCACTGGTATGCCTTTTTGCCTATTGAATCTATAGATATACTTTTTATAATGTATGTATTCAGAATAATAACTGTAAATATTGTTAATGAATTTAATAGTTAATTTCCTATGAGTTTATCAAACAAAACTTACTAATAAAAAACTTTCATCCTTTTAACATTAGTTTAGTATATTTTACCATTTTATTATTTGTTTTATTTTTTTGCAGGTTGCTAGGTGTTTTAATTTTTTTTTTTGATATCTCGCCTCAAACTCTGGATTGTAACTTATAATAATTTTTTTATTTTAAAATTTATAGAAAGGCAACCCACTGTTACAAGTCATAAATAAAGCTCCTAAGGTATTGTTTTAAAATCTGCCATTTTTATTGATTTTTATTTTTACATATTTTTACGTTCTATTCACTTGAATGCCTTGTAGATTTATGCAGCATTAAAAGCTTAAAATGTGAAGTTGTAATGCATGCATTAATAACTGTGTTTTAAATACTTTGGCTCTGCATTACTTGCCAAGTGCTAAAGTAGTTTATTTTAAATCAAATTAGATTTTGTCAGATTAAATGTCAATTTGCTTAAAGATGAAATCATCACAAAATTAAGTATTACAGAATGCTGCAATGCACTATAATAATATTATAATAAATAATAGATGTGTCTATGGCATTTCAGTATTTCTTAGTGTCTTTTCGTTTGCTTTGAATTAAAAATAATTTTAATGACTTATAATTTCAATTACTTTATAGAATGGTTCCGTTGTAAGAACAGTAGATCCTATTGCTATCACATGGTGTTCTCAAGCTTGTGGTGGCCTTCATGCTGTTGCTACTGAGAATCCTTGTAAATGCTCACAAGTTCTTTCTAACAAAACTATGGACTTAACAAGTAATGCAGGTGTTGTGCAGTTCCCGCCTCGGTCACCTGAGTTAACAAACCCAGTTGGCTTTAACATGGCTTCTAATATTAAGATACCTGCTGTTGCCACAGGTGCCATCAACAATTTTCCTTTTTCTGTCCCAAATGTAGCAGCAAACTTGGTTGGAACTCAGCAAGTTGTTATTCCTGCTTCTCCTGTTTTTGTAAGTGGGGCTCAAAGGCAAGCAGTGTCACAATATCCATCTTCAAATGTAGTAGCTATTAGTCCTGTTGTAACTACTACTGTTGGTGCACAACAAGTGCCTTTTATTGGTTCTGGGCAACAAGTATCTCCTAGTATTGATGTAAAAGGATCCATTCGCACTACTGGGGATTCACCTGTTTTAACCATATGTGCTCGATCTTGCCACCCAATGAAAGTTGCAAATGATCATCCATGTGCATGTGTTAGAAATGTGACTGGTAGGTTTTTTTTTGATTTTATTGCAAGTTATATAATGCAATGAGATCGATAGTCAGATAAACTTAAAATTTGTGTCATAATTAGTAAAATATTTTAAACATTAAGTTCTCTCAACAATTAATTACTAGTTAATAGCTGTTTACAGTTCAACAAGTAAAAGTTAACCATAACCATGTTTGCACAAAATATTTTTCTTAACATGTAATCAATGTCAATTTTTGCTTTGCATTTGAGTTAATTTTTAATTTTTCAAAATATTCTTGTTTAGTTAAATTTGAAAATTTGCTAAAGAATCAATCACTGGAAAAAATAAAAAAGCGTAAGTAATAAAGTCAAACATTAGTTTATAAATATTAGTTATTATTAGTTTTTGTGCGATTTACAGTTTGTTAGCTAGATTGATTTTTTCTTTTCTTTTCTTTTTATTTTTTAAAAGATTATCAAGGCTGTTTTAAAGATCGTAGACCAAATCGTGACCTTCCTAAACGATACACACGTTATGAGACCACTCCTGAAGCATGTATTAATGAGTGCCAGTACCAAGGTTTCAAATTTGCTGGTGTACAGTATGGTTACTTATGTTTCTGTGGTAATGGCTTTGGAAGATACGGAAGGGAAAAAGATTCAGTTTGCAACGTGCCTTGCATGGGTGACTCAACAAGAACATGTGGAGCATTCTGGCATAATGCTGTTTATTCAGTTGGTTAGCAATTTGAGAATCAGTGTTGGAGGAGTTTAAAAAATTTAGTATTTTTCTTTATCTTTTTTGTTACTTTCTTTCATTTTTAACTTCTTTTTATTTTAGATGGAAAGGAGTATGACCCATCAGATTTTGACTTTGAAAAACTGGATAAGGAAATAATTGCTCGTGATTCCATGGCTGTTGCTCAACCAAGCAATGTACAAGGAGTGAACAGAAATCTTTACAGTAATTCTTTTTTCTTCTCTCCCCCTTTCCCCCTTTTTTTATTTCTGCTTAAATCAACTAATGTCCTATTATTATTATTTTTTTCACTTATTATGACACCTGTTATAACACTTTTAAAGGACATTCTTCATAGGCATAATCTTCAGTTTTTTTTTTAAATTTTATTCTAAAAGAAAATTAAGTGTTTAGTAAAAAGATTGACAAAATTTACTTTTGACAAATTTTTTTTAATTTCAGATTCCCAAGGAGGTAAGAGCTGTTGTTTTTTAGACTCCCAAAAGAGTAAGATTATTTGTTTTTCATAATTTAAAAAATTCGAAGAAGCAATTTTTTTTTTAAACATTCTAAGTTTTTTTTTAATGGGTCAATAACAGCTTTTGTTTATTTTTTATCTTCAAATTTTTTTTTTAGCAAATGTTGCAAGTCATTTAATGAAAGGCAAGTTAATAGTTTTTCTCCATTTAAAATGAAACTCACATATTTTAAACAAATGATGATGATGATGATGATGATGATGATGATGATGATGATGATGATGATGATGATGATGATGATGATGATGATGATATTGACAATATGATGATATTGACAATATGATGATGGTATTGACAATAATTTGTAATACTGGAAATTTTGATAGTCTGTAATTTACTGATAAAGTTTACTGATAAATTTCTTTTTTCTTACAGCTGCACAAGCTGCTTTGAAAGGTATTTTTAACAGTTGTTTTTTTATCTTTTTTGTTGTTTCATAAATTTTCATAACTATCATTAGCATTTGTAATTTTTGCAATTAATTACTTCTTTTGAAATTTTTATTTGTTTAAATTTTAGCTGCAAAAAAGCTTCTACCTGGTATACTTTTCCTTTTTGATTGTTTGAGATTGTTTTTGATTTCTTCCATATTGTTTATCTATTTGCTGTAAAATATTTAACGGTAAAAAAATTTTTTCTGATAAAATTCACTCCTTAGGCTTTTATGTATAAATTCTTCAAAAATTTTTCTTCAACTTGTATATAGATAAATCAAAGATAGTTAAGAAGATTATAATTAAATCTTTGAGATACCTTAAAATAAAATGTTAAAAAGGATAATATTTTTATCCTTTTTAACATTGTTTTTAAAGGTATCTCAAAGAAAACTAAGGTTGCCATGAAAGGTGACAAAGTCAAGCGAGAAGATTCTGAAGATGATTTGGAACTTTTGCAAGAAAAAATGTTAGCTGAAGCATCCCTTTCAGGTAAATTGTATTAAATTAATTGTTGTTTTTAAAGTAATTTACTAGATTAAAATGTTTGTATTGACTGTGATTAAAAACTTCAAAACTTTATAAAAATTGAAATTACATTGATAAAATCATAAACCAAAAAAACATCGTAAAGATGTGAGCCTAATATCCTATTATTTTTAATTATTTGTTTCAATTTTAAATTTATTTTATGTATTAATTTTTAAGTTTATGCACATAAATCTCAAAAGTGCTTTAAGTAGAGAAAATGTACTAAAGTTTGTGTATTTTGTTGTGTTTAACACAAAGTTTCCTTTATGCAAATGTTTTTTATCGTAGAAAACAAATTTGATTGTGCATCATTTCAGTTATAAAAACATGTGTTTTTAAATTGTTTTAGAGAAGTTTTTATAGAATCTCAAATTAAAGAGCAAACAAAATATTTAAATTTTCTTTGGTAGAATTTAATGTCATAATGTTATAATTTTCTGTGATAGAATTTAATGTTATAATGTTATAATTTGAAACATAAAATATCTCTCAGAAATCTTTTTTAAATCAAAATTTTATTTTAGCTGCACGCCAAATCATTCAAAAAACAAATTTTGCTATCGATAAGCGAGATTCTGAACGAGAGAAACGTGCTATCGATGAAGACAGTGATCCCTATGATCCAAATAATGGTAAAGATCTTCTCATCGCCTATATGCAAAATGTTGATTTGTATAGTCGTCAAGTTAGAAGTGTAGATGAAGATGAAGAAGATTTTGACCGTAAGCTTTTAAAATAATTATTCAAATTTTGTTATTATTATAGTTATATGTACAAAAATTATTTATTGCAACTTTACCATTTTTTCACTTTTTTTAAAATTTTCAGCTAATGAACAAAGAAGATTTGAATACAAACGAATGAATATTGGAGAAACCTCAGAGGGGGAATTTGTTGAAAGAAATGAAGATGAGAGTAATCCTAAAAATCTTTTAGATAAAAAAAACTTAGTGCATGAAGTTAAAGACACTCAAACTCCGTTACTTCCTGTAACTGATGACACAGATTCACTTGCTAAACATACAATTACTTCTGATGGTAATAAAAATCCTGACTCAAAACAAACTGTTCTTTCAGATAATGACAAAATTCCTGTTTCAAAACGGGAGATTTCATTGGAAAAGACGCATATGAAGAGTCATTCTTTAGTAGTAAATGATGATGCCTTTGCTAAGAAAAGAAGAAGAAGATCTCTAGATGAAGGGAGTGAATCAAGTGAGAAACAAGACATTGAGTCAGATATTCCTTTAGCAGTTTTTACTGAAAAAAATACATCTGCTGAACAAGTAGAAAAAAGAGTTCATATTCCTGAGGAAGTCCAATGTAAGATTGTTAGAATATCTTCATTCTTGTCAAAATTTTTATAACCTTTTTCTATGATTGATGAGTAAAAAATGCTTTTTATGTAGTGATTAAGGTAAAAGTTGATGAAAATAAAGACTCAGAGGAAGATGAGAATGATGCCAATGATCAATCAGACGGTATTTCTTTTCTATTGCCCAATTTCACGAGTTTTCTAAGAATTTTTTTCTTCTCAAAACCTAAAACCTTAAAGTATTTAAATTAAAAACTAAACGTTTAACATACAGATGACGATGGATCGGAATCTGGTTCTGAATCGGAAGACACATCTGACGATGAATCTGACGATGAATCTGGAAGTGAATCAGATGATTCTGAAGTGCATATATCAAGAAGAGATGTTGAAAATGATTTAGAAGGTCTCTTTGTTAAGGTAAAGTTTATTATTTGTTTTTAGAAAAAACAAAAATACTTTGATACAGAAAAAACATTTTTTAACACAGAAGTTACAAAAAAAAAAAAAAAAAAAAGGAAGCAAGCGAAAAGAAGAGAAAAAAACTTTGGTACTTTGTTTTTACTAAGTGAAGAAATTATTTTCACAATTACTCACGATAAATATTATAAAGTTGTTTTCCTGTCAAACAAGAGTTTGTTTTTCATATAAAACAATAAAAGTGGATTTCTTATTAACAGCGTGATTTGGGAAACGAAAAGAAAAATGGTAGCATTGCTATGAACAACAGCACGTCGGAAGATACCACCGTTGATGCAAACCTAAAAAGTGACGTCGAAAAAGGTAGTATGAAATTGTGACCTAAAAAATCCGCCGTTATTTTGTAAGATTTTTCCTGTTGGTTTTTATTCGCTTTTAAGCGGTTTTTTTAAAGTTTTGCAGTCACCAAGAACATTTTATATTTTTTGTTTGTAAAGTATTAAAAAAAAAAAAGATTGACTTCATGGAAATTTATGTTATAAATTATTTTTAGGCGTGGACAGCTTATTAAATTTAGTAGTTGAACTTTACAAACAACAGAAGACAATAAAAGCCTTTGAGGCTAGTGTTCGTTCGTTACGTCATGACATTTTAAGAGAACTTCATGTGCCTAAATTTCAAAAAGAACAGACGACAAAAAAAGTAAGAGACCAAATCCAGAAAACTGCTAGAGAAAGGCTCCGTGGTAAGTGATCACTATAGCCCCAAATATCTTAACCGATTTTCATACGTTCATTTGTTAATTGTACGTTTTCTTATTTTTGATGTTGTTTTTTTTTAATACAGTACTTACAACCTCAATCGAGAACAAGATTAGCGAGTTCGCGCGAAACCATCCTGAAGCCTCTCGACAGGCAAATCTTGCTGCAAGTTTGCTGCCTAAACTTCCCTTGACACAGCGGTCCTTCGTTGAAACAAAAAAAGAAATAATACGTCGCTCTGCAGAGTTTGATAATGTAGAAGACTCTTTCAACGATAACCGAATTCCAGAAATTTTAAAAGAACATTTTAAGCGAAATGCTGAATCAGACCTTGAGGATAACCGTCCACGACGTAAAATCTATAAAGGCGAGGAACAGTTATCAAGAATGCACCGAGACGTTCAAGAAATTGAACAGGAGATGGCTCGTGAGAAGGATAATGAAAACGAAGAGTTCGATAAACTTTTTTAAGTAAACAATAATTGGGTGTAACGAAGTTGTTGTTGACCAATCGAAAGCTGTTAAAGTATTTTTTTAACCAAGTTTGGTTTTTCTAAACAAATCAGTTTTGTTAAATAAACTAACATACGTTGATGTTCAAGCAGATCGTGATCCTTTTTAATACAGAAAATATCTGGTGTATTTGTTGTGGATTTTCGATTATATATATTTCTGCAGCCATGAAGCACATACAAAACGTCTCAAAACGCGTTGCTTAATTGCGAATTTTATGAAGATACAAAATGCCTCTTTTAGGCACCTATGTAATATTTTTCTCCTTAACAACTTTTGTTTATATATATTTTTTTCAAGGAATGTGATGCGCCATTTTTCTTATGTATAAATTTGTGAATTTAGAAATGTTGGTTATTTTTTTATAGATGGTTTTTATTTTGTAGCTTCTCAAGGAATTAAATTTTCATTTTTACGCGGATTGTGTTCAGAAATTACGCGGAGTGTGTGTTCAGAAATTAAGAGAGAACCTTAAGAAAAAAAACAAAACAGTTCAATCAAAGAATTTTAAAAAAATGAACATTTTACAGTGTTCTTTGATTTAAATAAGTTCGTACCCAGTTCCTTGTGGTACGGGATTTAAGTTATGGGAATTTTATTTACTTAAGAAAAACAACTGAAAAGCTTTGTTTGATTTTACTAATTTTTATTACTTTTTATAGCTTAAACAATAAAAATATTTCATTTAATTACAACTATGGTATGATAATGGTGATTAGTAAATAGTTTCCTGAACGTTGTCTACTTACGCGTGTAAATCTATATTTAACATAAGAGTGTAAGCTTTAGCAATTTCTCCCATAAGGACTATTATATTTAACATAAGAGTGTAAACTTTAGCAATTTCTCCCATAAGGACTATTATTTCGTCCCGCGATTAACATAATAGTGTTTTTTTTCTTTATCAAAATCAGGATCCTGTTGTTCGTCATACCATTCCATATACTTAAACAAAATGTTTTATACTCATTAAAACGTCAACTTTTAAATAAATTTAAATAGTAATTCTAACGAAGCATACCATCCAAGGGGCGCAACATAAACTCATCATAGAAAGATAAACTAACAACACTGAACAAACGCATCCAACAACATCTAAAGCGATGATAGCAATCAAGACGTTGATCATCCTCTGAAGCTCGCCGCAAGTTGGGACTAAATGAAACCGGTTACTTGAAAACCTTCAGCCTCCGGAATTATTACTCCACACAATGTTACTCCCGAATTGTTACCTTACATTGTAAGAATTAAAATAAGTTACTTCTTATATGATTGTTTTCACTAACCTAAAGTCGGCATGTCCATATCTCCACAAACACATTTTCCACTGCTTACCGTACACTTCCCAACATCAATAGCGCGATTAGCTTGTTGCCACCTGTGTATCCAAAATCGCGCTCCTGCAACTAAACTTCCCATGGCACATATAACCATTAAGATTATTGCAATCACTAAAATTCCTACAACCTGTGAGTAATTTACCCAATATTAAATATCGTGTTATAACATTTATCAAAGTAAAATTAACAGAATAAATAAAACAGTAGCTTGTTAATAAACAAAAATTAATCAGGACTTTATAACCTCTATATCATAATAGAGGCCTCTTTATCAAAAAAAAATCTCCATATTAAAACAGATTATTAGCAAAAAAATAATCAGAAAATTGAAACCTACGAAATGCTTTTTTCGCCAGAAACCACCGATTAAAGCCAGCAAACCGAGAAAAACGAGCTGAATATAAAAAGAAATAAAGTTGTGAAAGAGATGTTTTCTTCAAAAAGCAGATGCTGCCATAAACAATGATATATTAAAAATAACTAGATGTCTAACTTTCGCGTATTTTTTGAAGCAAAAATCGGCCATTATGGGGGGCAAATTTAACAAATCAAAAGCTTCGTATTTGTTTTGTTTTGATAAATAGCGTAAAGATTTTGCCCCCCATAATGGCCGATTTTTGCTTCACTTTTTCTTATACCGATTTACGGCAGTTAGACATCTAGTTATTCTTAATATATCATTGGCCATAAAACATCAAAGCACCAACCAAAAGGAACCAACCAAAACAGTACCAATGTGGAACCAACCAAAACAAACCAAAAGCTGAAATAGCGATAGCTATTGTTGTTGCTACTTCAGCAAATATAACCCTCAAAATGGTTCCTTTAATTTTTTAAATTAAGCTCACAAAAAAGTTATGTAAAATATGCTACCGGGATTCCGACCCACAATTGAAAGAGTACAGGTTGAAGATTATTATCCCTACTATGCATATAGGTTGATAACACTATAATTGCTGTTCCAATAAGAATGCACACCATCCCGTTAGCAAAAAACCAAGGTCTGTAGGTCAAAGCTACCATGTTCTTCAAGCTCGGATTGTACCGGTTAAACTGAGGAAACAAAAAATAAAATAGAGTATTTTAATAAACAAAAAGATTTATTTTATAAAAAGACAAGTTCTTTTCTAAGCTATCTTTTAACGATAAACCCAGGAGAAAAAATGATACAAAATAAAACCATAATTTCGTGTTGACAGTTGTGATATTGATGATTGTATCAACTTATATTCGTTGTAGTATTCAAAATATCTTCTTTAATAAGGACGCAGATCTTCTAGTAAGGCGTTTAAACTCGAGATGATTTTTAATAAGGACGAATGAAAATCGTTACTAAATCTGCTTACAAAAAGGGTACATTAATACCATCACAAAAAGTTAAGACAACAACAACAACCTTAGCTTTTGATAATGTTTTAAGTTAAATATCATTCTCATCAAAATGAAAAAAACAAAATACGTCTTTTCAAAAATTTGGAATTTAAGGTCACATTCCTCTAATGTTATCTAAAGAATAAGAATCACTACAAAGGTGTGATGTACAAAGATGTTGATTGGTGTCCGAAAAAAAATCCTTTCAAGAAAAAGTTGATGTAAATAGTATAACAATAACCAATCAAAATCCAGATCGTAAGCTTGGTTTTCAACTAGCATTAGTTTTTTTGTATCACAGTTCTCTCACAATATAACCTCGATTAGTGTAAAAAAAAACAAAAAAAAACACATACTAAATAAAGAAATGAAATTGACAAATTTCTATATATTCAAATGTGAAAAAAATGGTGAGTTATTCCAATATTTTAAAACTATTTTCAGCACAACCAAAAACTAAAGAATCAGGCAAAATCCTTAAAAAATTTTTATTGTAGGCCTGTGTTATTGTTCGCATTGCAGATTTTTATGAAATATTGATTTAATTCGCAGTAAATTTATTAAGTTTGAAAGTCTTACGGGTTCGTGAGTCACTTTGGTGTTTCTCCATTGTTTGACCATTTTAAAGAAAAATGAAATCCGTTCACCAAATTATTATCGGCGGAATTAAAGACAAGATTCTAAAACTGCACATTTAAATGCACGCAATTAAGTGATTTGACTTTATCACGTGATTTTGTTATAGAAAAATCGCAACGTTATTTGCCCATCAAAATTCAAATAAACATTAAATTAAAAAAAAACCTAATAATAATTAAAGAATTCAAAAAACGAGCGAAAATTCATTTAATATTAACATTTTTTTTCCCCCAAGTCCAATTTGTAGAAGTTATTTCGTATGTTATTGCAGGTAAAATTCTAGTTTTTGAAAACTAATAACAAATTCACTTTCTCAAAAAATGTCATTTAAATATGGAAAATTGCAGGTAAATTTTATTGCAATTTTATTTTATTTTTTTTAAAAAAAAAAACAAAAAAAAAAAACAGCATTAGATAAACAATTGCTTTTAATTCTGTATTGGATGCTTTATGACAAGTACAGAACTCGTTAAGTGTGTTAGGATAGGATAGCTGTCAATAAGATTTAAAAGAAATAATTTAAAAGGTTTTTTTAAATCAAAAAAAGTTTTTGCTAAATTAGAAAACCATCGATCGGTCTTCCGCAGAAGGAAAAGTTGCAAGAGTTAAAAAAAAACAAACAAAAAAAAAAACAACAGAAAAAAAAACTTTAAGACATTTTTGCAAGAACACTCAAAAACTAAACTTTTAAATATACAAGTTGATTAAATCAACGAAATGGACGTCTCTTGTTGAAGATACCCAATGGGAGAATGACTAGGGTTAAATAATCAATATAGATAACCAACGAAAACATCTTTGGTCTTATATTTTCATAAATGATACACAAACACAAGCGTGAATAAATAATTTTGTATAATCTATGAAATAAGATTAGAAAATATTTTTCGAATGGTTTTTCCAGGAATCAAGTAGCAAAATGTAAGAAAATCCTAATGCAGAAACACGCGACGAAAAAGAACTACTGCAGCAAGCAGACCAACTAAAATTGTTATGACGTAAACATCCCAGTCTGGACCAAGCATCTTAAGAGTAGCTGCCCAAATTCGATAAACTTCTTCTGTAAAATTCATTTCTTTCAGCGTTTTATATTTCTAAAAAAATATATTTCAAATTAAAGAAACCTTTTATTACATAAACGCCATTACATAGGCGTCCCTAAAGTTGTTGGTGTGGGGGATGAAGAAAAGACTGCCTATAGGGTTAAATATAACCAAATTGACAAACCGAACGATAACAATGTTTAAAGTCCTTTTTTCATTTTTGTGACGCTTCAGAGAATATCAATCCACATTATGATCATACAAATATTTACAGTGGTTTTCATAAATTTAGACGCACTTGTTTTTTTTACATGTATGTAAGAAAATGCTTAAAATAAAAAGAAAGTAAAAGTGCTACCGCTATGTTTGATATATAAATTAGTAGAGGAAGTGAAACTCTATTATAGAGTACCTTAATTTTTTTTACAGGATGTTTATTACTCATCCTATACCATTTAACACAAAAAAGTTAATTGATAAGCTTGATTTTACTTTATTCATAAATTTAGACGCACAATCAAAAAAGTCTTATATCTTGTTAGTTGATAGTTAATTAGTTCTTTTTTTCCCCATATTTCTCATTAATAGGCCTAAATTAATTAATTTTGTCAAAAAACCTTATATAAATATATTTTACCTGGAATTAGTTAATCATTATTTAATAAATAAACAAAAGTTAATTTAGTTTTGCACTAATAAGATGCGAAAAATTGGCAAAAGACGTATCACTCAAGCTGAAAGATGGCAAATTATTGCTCACATCAAAGAAGGAACCAAAAGTAATAGAGAAATCGCCAGGTTAATTGGAGTCTCTGAGAAATGCGTTTGGAAAACGAAGCAAAAATTTCTTCACACTCGTGGTGCCAGCGAGAAAACGAGGCCAGGTAGACCCTTGTCAACCACCAGAAAGGACGATAGTGCCCTTTTTAGAGCTGTCAGAGCTAATCCAAGAATTAGTTACAAAGAATTGAACACAGAATTCAATACAACGCGAAATACATCTATTTCTAAAAGCACAGTCCGCCGAATACTTATCAAATACAAGATTGGAGTCTACTCTGCTTCGAAGAAACCACTCTTGCGTCCATATGATAAACAAAGGAGACTAAAATGGTGTTGTGAAAGAAGGTATTGGACAATAGAACAATGGAAAAAAATTATGTGGAGTGATGAGAGTAACTTTGAGCCTATCAATCGCAAATCTAACATAACAGTCAAAAGAATGGCTCACGAAAAGTATTACGCCAGGTAGATTAGACCGACTGTACAAAGTGGAGGAGGCTCGATAGGAATCTGGTCATGCTTCAATTACAAAGGTGTTGGTATGCGCCAAACATACACTGGAAGAATCAACTCCAGAATATACGTAGAAGTACTGGAAAACAACCTAATTCCATCAATTGACCTGCTTATGCTCCATGATAAACCATGGAAACTTCAACAAGATGGCGCTACTGCACATACTGCATACTATACAAAGGAGTGGTTCAACATAAATAATATCAAGACAATACCGTGGCCTCCTTACTCACCTGATTTGAACCCAATTGAAAACATTTGGGCTTGGATTGACCGTGAATTGGCAAAGGTTTAAATTTCCACACTTGGCCAGCTGAAGGACATCCTTAAGGAGACCTGGTATAGGGTCCCAGAAGCGATGTGCAAAAATCTTGTTGAGTCTATGCCTAGAAGAGTTCTTAGTTGTATTAAAGCAAAAGGTGGATACACAAAATATTAATTGGTTCATAAATTACGCCTCCTAATGTATCGTGCGTCTAAATTTATGAATAATTTTTTTTGTCTTATTTTTTTAATACCATGTAGTTGTACCTAATTATTACTTAGTATTTATATTTTTTTTTTAAATTTTTTTTAAATTTTGTATTCTGTATGTATTTATCTAGTAAATAGAAAAAAAACTAAACCGAAATCTTTTTTCGTTATTGTTTTATTGTTAAAAGACTAAAAATTTCTATTCTCAAATATGAGTGCATCTAAATTTATGAAAACCACTGTATAACGGGAATTTTTTTTTAATGAGCAGCTTTAAGAGGTCAAAGGACGGGCCAAAACTTTTACTAGAGGACATGTTCATTCTTATCATTAAAAAGCATAAACTTTTGTAAAAAAAAAAAAAAAAAAAAAAAAAAAAAAAAAAAAAAAACTAACCAGTTCAACCCATTCCCATGTAAATATCACACTCAGTTTGCACAAAGCCAAATAGACTGGAACCTGAGCGTCTGAGCTAGCAAGTGCTGCCATATCATAGAAGCGCTTTGCTAAGTGCATGTCCTAAATTGCAAAAATAAATTGTCCATAAAAAGTGCAAAGATAATTTTCCAAATAAAGGATCGACAAAATAATACTCTTTCAACAATTATATTACATAATTTAAAATCGATCAACATTTTTTCTGGATTATACAAAACATTTTACCTGCTTGAGTCCCAACCCTTGTTCATGCATATAACCAAGGTTAAACATTGCTTGTGGATTATTTTGCTGGTCACACGCCATCTTGTAATGCAAAGCTGCAGTCTCAAAGTCAACTTTTGTACCCAATCCATAGTAGTGATAGTCGCCAACTTTGACTCGAGCTACAGCATAACCTTAAATGAGCAGTAAAAATTAGATTGTGATCAATAGTAAGAAAACAAAAACATTTTCTTGTGCTATTTATGCAGGACAATCAATCAATTGTCAAAAATTTAACAAAACAATCCTCAGCTCTTGGAGTATGATAATGCCATATTTTTACTTTAAGCTCTAAAAGAACTAGAAGAACTAGAAGGAATCCTCTTAACTTGAAATAGAAAACTTAGCAAATTTTGATATGAATAGTTTTAAACTTAGTTTAATTAATATTTGAATTAAAAATAACTTCAGTTTAATTTGTTAACATTATATCTGAACAATAAACAAGTTATCATGCAGACTTGCAAACATTAGTTGTTTAACTATTATATGTATTAACTAATAATAAATGTAATTATCTTGATTAACTATGATCTGACTAACTGTCAACCTTTAGACCTTATATTTTTTTAATTGGTTATTTTATTAAGGATGAACCTGATGCATAAACTCATTTTTTAAAGATCATCATGATGCAATAGCTTTGAAATCTGATGATGACATAATCATTTTGAAATCTAACCATAAACTGATTATTAAAAAAAAAACACATCTGTAAAATGGCAGACCTTGCTGTGCAGCACGAGACCATTGTAAAAGTGCTCTTTGATATGTTTGATTTTTCTCAAATATCTCAACATCATCTAAAAAAAAAAACAAACAAATCTTGGAGATTTTTTAGTAGTAAAATTGTAAAATAACCAAAAATTGTGAGAAATCATCTTTGCAATACAAACAGTTTTAGGTTTCAATTAAAGCATAAAAAAAAGTCTAAAAATTACCTTTGTCAAGTATGTATGCAACATTACTTTGAGCAACTTCATACCCAAGCTCTGCTAACAAGTAGTACTTTAATAATGCTGTATTTACATCTCCACTTTTATAAGCATCATATGCATCCATAAACATTGCTGACCACTTTCCACGTTCTGCCACATTTTTAAAAAGCTAAATTTTATGTAAATACTATACAATATTATACAAATATTTTGCAAAAATTATATAAATATTCAACTTTTTTTTCTTTACAAACATTTGCAAATTTATTGACCAATAATTAAACAAAGTAAAGTCAAACAAAACAGGAGTCTGTCAAGTTACCAAAAATATAAAAGTCTGAAATGTTATATTATTTTGGTGTAAAAAAAAAACTATCACTAAGGAAAATAAAAAAAAAAAATAAAACAAAAAATTAAAAAAATTTATTCAAAAAATTATAGAAGTGTTTTACAGGAATTGTCTAAAAAACAAATGATTTCTGTAGCATACCTCTACAGCAGTGTTGCATGAGCGAATTCCACCTGCACCACTTGCATGCATCTGGGCTAAGTTATAAAATGCCAAAACATGCCCTAAAAAAAGAGTTACTATTTACACCAACTCCAGCTCTAAAACAAAAAACTTTATTAACTTTTTAAAGATTATCACTTTGATACAACAACTAAACTTATAAATATTTAAAGAAATACCTGATTGTGATGCATAAGTAAAGTACTTAATTGCTTGTTTGTAATCTTGCTTAACACCCATCCCATCTGGAAAACAATCATTTTTCTTTAACTTTATTTGAAGTGGATTTCATAAAGTAATAAAAACAAAATCAACTAGCTAAAAGAAGAAGAAAAAAAAGATCACATACTATAGTACATATTCCCCAACTGTAACTGGCCTTCTACCCAACCTTGCTCAGCAGCCTGACTGAAGTACTTGATGGCTACATTATAATCCTTATGAGGGAAATATTTATTTGCTTTCAAAATTAATGTTGAAACTTTATTTAATAATCAAAATTTTAAAAGTCAGAGATAAATATTACTAATAACTTTTCTAACACAACTAAATTATAAAATAACCCAAACCTTCGGTACACCATCTCCATTTAGGTACATCATTCCAATACCTGCTTGACCAATGGGATTAGCCTTTAAAAAAATCAATGAGTTTGTTATTAAATAATTATTAAGAGAGTGAAAAAACACAAAAGTATGGTCCCAAGAAAAAAGAAAAACCTGATCAGTAGATTTCTTAAAATACTCAAGAGCTTTGATGACATCTTTTGATACATGCAGCCCTTCTAAGTACATCTATAACAGAAAATAAGAAATAAAAAGAATAAACTGAGCAGAACCTTTGAAAAAGTGTAAAGATTTTTAATTTATTTACCTTTCCTAGATATGCAAGACCATTCCCATTTCCTGCATTTGCTGCTAATTGAAAGTACTTAAATGCTTTCTAAACAAATTTTTTAAACTTGTTATAACAAAATATTTTTAAAATTTCAGTAACAGCAAAATTGCTTTTAAGATATATTAACCTCATAATTAACTTCAATCCCTCTCCCTCCTTGAAAATAAAGTTGGCCAAGTCCTACCTATGAGAAGATTAATATCAATACTAACACAATGAAATTATTCTTGTAAGATTTTACTTTATAAAAAAAAAACACAGTTTGCTTTTGTAATAGGAGAGTAAGTATCAAAGAAGCAAGAATCTTAAAAATGATGATGATGATGATGATGATGATGATGATGATGATGATGATGATGATGATGATGATGATGATGAAAAAGAAAATTTTCAGCAACTTTGTCTTACTTGAGCTTGTAGATCACCTTTATCAGCAAGAAAGTGATAGTACTGCAATAGATCCTCATCAATTTGTCCAGCCACCCCACCAGGTTGCTCAAGTTCATCGTAAAGCCGAACCCGTTGCACAGCAACACCACCATGGCTTGAGGTCTTATTTGACACTGCATTAAAAACAACTTCATTCAAAAATCATATTTTCAGAAGCTGTATTCAAAAACAGAAATCTAACAATATAAATTTGAAAAAGTGCTCGGTAAAAAGCTCGCTATTAATTATGTAGATATAACCTGACTCAGCAACTTTCTTGTAATAAGTTAAAGCAGCCTCGCAACTCTTAGTTACACCAATTCCAACATAGCTACGATAACCCTTAAATATATAGAACATCAGTAAAACATAGGAACCAATTTTTATCCAAAATTTTAATTTTAACTTATCTAAAAATTCAAATGCAACACACTTTTTTTAACAACAAAATTTACAAACTTTCTTGTTAAAAAAAGTGTCTTGCATTTTATCTTTTTAAGAAATTTAAGTAGACAAATATTTCTTGGATGGATAAATAAACTTTAAACAGTTTGCTTCTGAAAAAAATGGACATAAACAAATTAAAGCGAGAACATTTAGTTGTTAACAAAAATATTTTTATAAACATTTTTATTCTTGTTTTTTTCTCAAAATTATTTGAAAACTTCACCATATAAACAGCAACATATTACTATAGTAAAAAAAAAAAAGAAGTAACTTCGAAATAAATTTTTTTTTAAATTATATTACATTTAATTTACTAACTATATATAAATCATACTATATATTACATATACTATATTATATATATTTGTTATAGAAGTAAAACTGAAGAAGTAAAAACTGTTTATAGTTCACTATAATAAAAAAACAATTTATTAACAAAACAAAAGCTTAAACAATACGCTTACCAACATCATCTGTGCATACAAATCTCCGCCAAGAGCTCCAAACGTTGAGTAAATTAATGCCTTGAAAAATATGCAGCATAAATTAAAACAAAAAGTTGCATCAGAGATATTTTCAAAAACAGGGAGGGGAAAAATCCATCATTTTATTTGCATTTTGTTAAAGATTGAACTTACTTTAGCTTGACTAGAAGGAACAGTTAAACCAATTCCATAAATAAACCCAAGGCCCTACAAAAAATTACAAAATATAAAAAAGATACAAAAAATAAATACTTTTAACAAGTTTAATATTCAGTGACACAACAAATTCATTGTGATAGCAAAGATCATATAATTATAAGCAGGTATCCTTTAGTCAAACTTAAAAATTATTAAAATTTTAGACTTCAAACATTTTCAAATGAATTCCATAAGTTTTTGTTTTCTTCAAATAATTTGTAACTGAAATGAACTGTGCAACAGAAGTTTGTATATTGAAGACTGAAGTTGCATAAAATAATGTTCTGACTGTGGTCAGGCTACAATTCTTCTATAAAAATATTTGAAAAATTGGTTTTTAATCAAATTAATCATTTTATAGACAATATTATTTTTTTAACAAGTATTTTTTAAAAATACATTTAATGAAGTTTTTATTTTTTTTTTTTAAAAAAAAAAGTAAAATAAAAGGGCAAGAGTAAATTTTGTCTGAAATTTTCACAAAAAAAATCCTTTTAAATTTTTCATAAAGTTTTTTTTGGTTCAAATATAATTGAACATGAAAAAATTTCATGTTCAATTATAAAAGAATTTATTCAAGATTGCAAGTTTGTCATGTCAAAAACGTTCTGGACACAACAAAGTTAAAATCTTGTTATAATATAAGAAATTAAGTGCAATTGTTCACTTAACTTAAAATATAAAAGTTTTGTTTGAATTTTAACAAGTGTAGTATTTTAGTTTAGACAGAATGTATCATTCTGTCTGAAACAAAACAATGCGCTTGTTGCCTTATTTGGCAATGGTTAATTCTGCACAAAGTCAACGGATAAAAAGTCAGTGATTGATGCCCTTGCTAAATTTTTAAAAGACCCATTTTTGATAATATATTGCTTATCTTTCATGAAACTTCTATTCAACCTTGAACCTAGTTTTCTACTAACCAAATTACAAAATGAGCATGCATCAACATGAGGATCTTCAAATAATAAATTGTACTTAGCTGCAAAAATTCTATAACAGTCATCATAGCTGAATCACAATGTTTAAAAATGTTGCAAGCATTTTCTGTATGCTTAAATTTTCAGAAAGACGTCTAAGATTTTTATCATTTTAACTTTTATCAAATGGCTTTGATAAGCTTTTTATGATAATGAACCAAACTTACAAACTCACTTGAATTAAATTTTCTGTTTCAGTGAGTGCTGTAGGAGGCCAACCCGTTGGTTTGTCTCCAATGACTAAAGAGCTTAACCAACCAAAAACAATTGCAGAATCGATTATCACTAATACTTTTGAGCGTCCGTCTTGTTGCTATGTTAAGATCACAGCTTCCAGCTCTGCTAGTATGAGTTGCATCATTTTCTTTTCTCAGCCATAAACAACTTTCAATTACATCTCCAGCTGCTTGGAGAACTATACCTATAGCTAGACTACTTGCATCCATGAACAAGATTCCTTGCTGATTCATTTTTTCAAACTGCTCAATAGTTTGACTTTGCATCCATTCACTGGAGAGTTCCACTACTACTACTACTTGCCACTCTCTTCAGTTAGCTGCATGAAGAAGAAAATCAGTTTATTTTTGGAAAATGCCCAGTCAACTGTCCACCCCACAATATAATTAAATGATGTTTGATATTTAATTCTGGAGTATTAAGTAAATTGTTTCCAACATAACTAGGATACCACCACTGACAAGTTATTAAGACTCAAGACTATATCATTGTTAACAATGATGCCATTAATGAGTGAGTCCATTCCAGACTCAAAGTCTTTGAATACCACATTCAATCCAAAACCTAAGCATGTTAAACAGTATTGCCGTCCTTCTTATTTGACAACTTGATATTTCCACAATACTTTGCAAACATGGATTTGCAGTGTGACTGGATACAAACTTATTCTGGTGCCAATTGCATCATTCCATCATGAAGCTGATGGAATGATGCCATTACACTTCCTTTCAAGATGTTTCAACCACTCTTTATCCCTTCTTTCACTTCCATTGCGTACTCACTTTTTATACTTTCAGAGATATGATAGTTTAGAATTTTGTTTTTTAAAGTTAGTGCTTCTATCAGCCAGTTTAAGGATACACACCAACTACCTTTCTTGAATTCTGCTATAAAGTCTTTATCAACCACTTTTTCCAAACCTGATGTATGAATTGTATTGTTTACTAAGCAAGAAGCAGCAGTTGCACCAACATTTCTTCCACATTAAACTTATCAGTCTAGGCATCCATGTTAACTTGAACATCTCCAGAAGTCATATTGCTTCCATACCAAGCTGCTTGTACAAAGGCAGACAGCCTCCCTTAGAGATTTTTTGAATTTTAGAATCTTTTTGAGCAGTGCTGTGCTAAACGATTTTCCATTCCACATACATAACAGAATCTCTTTTTCTCAATTTCTTTACTGCAGGTTTATCTCTGATAGTAGTCTGTAATTTTTTTTTTCTTTCTCATTTTTTACAAACCACCTTTGGATTTCTAGCGGCATAACTTATGTACTCAACAAAATAGATTTTTTTAAATGCAATGTTACTAAATATCTTGATTTTTCTGCCACTAGAGAAAGCAACATACATGATATTGAGCATGCAAGTTGCAGCTGGTTTTAAGCTTCATTAGGAAATTCAGAAATGAATGCGCATCTTCTTTAATGTGAGGAGATATTAACTTTTAACGATTAACTTTTTATAAGCTGTGAAGCTGTGAAACAGAGAAAGCAACAGTGAGTGCATTTCTCAAATGAGCATAATCATCTTTTAAATCTTCACTCGAGCCTTGATAAATGGAGAATGCCCCTCCTGACAAGAACAATGACAGTACTAGATGCAAACCATTTGTTACAAGTTCCAATTTCTGAATCCACTTGAAAACTTCTATATAACCATCATACTGAGACACCAAGTCAACAAATTTGATGATGATACTCATTGGTGAGATGGCTTGTTATAATTTTTTGTTTAATTTCTACAAACTTTTTCTACCTAATATTTACATTTCTTATAATACCCAAGATTATCAATTAAAATATATTATTATCAATTAAACAATACAACATTTATATAAAACACACCCACAGAGCAAACTGTCAATATCTCATTATCCATACCTGCTGTCCAACTGGCGAACCTTTTGAAGCCAGCTTATGAAAAATCTCAACAGCTTTTGTCATGTTTTGTTCTATATAATCACCAAACTAAAGTAAAAATTAAAAAAAAAGCATTAAAAAGATTACTTGAGAATCAAGGATAGTAAAGCTAAATTAAATATTTGGCTTAATTATTCACTTTTTAAGTCTTCCGTGATCTAACTTTTTATACATATTTATATAAAGACCTATATTTCATTAGTGGAAAATTATATATTTGCTTATGACATATTTAACATAAAAACAAAAAGTAAAGTTTAGTAAAATAAGAAACTTACTAGCAAAGAGTATACGACTTTTTCCATGGCAAGGGTATGATTCTCGTCAGCTGCATTGATTAAAAGTTTGTAAGCTCTAAGGAAGTTAAACAAACAAAAAAAAATCATGTAAAAACTTGCAAAAGAAATATACAAAACAAATTTTAAACTAAATTTGAAAAACTCAATCTTTTGAAACCTTGTGTAATCTTTCTTTTCCTGTGTTAGAAGATGAATGGCTTCTTCATACTGCTTTTGAACAGCATCAGAGCTCTCTACAAGAATAGAATAGAAATAATAGAAATAGAAAATCTAATAGAAAAATGAGAAAAGAAACAGTCAAAATAAAGCAGGTATTATTTATAGATTTTCAAAAAGAAAAAGAACAATAGTAAAGGCTCACCTTTATTTTGAATGAGACTTGAATCTCTATTATCACTATTAGGGTTAAAATCTTCTCCATTTTTTATTACTGATGTGAAATCAGATTTGAATGAAGCTGTATGTAATTTGTCAATGTCAATGCTATTGTCAATACCATGGTTAACTTCTAAATTGGATGGCATAATATGATTTTCTTTTTCTAAATTAAAACTTTTTTTGCTTTTTTCTTCTAAATTTTGTGAATTCTTATAACTATTGTCCTGGACAGTTTTAATCTCATTTTCAATATTAGATTTTGATTCTTCAATTTTTTTAATTTTCTCTTTTATTTCAATCATTTTCTCTTGGATATCTTTATTTGTAAACACTGCTTCCCCATCAGGTTTCTTATCATAAATTTTCAAATCTACATTTTTTTCTAAATCTGTTGTTTCAGCAACCTTACCAAGATCTGAAGATGCAGGAGACAAATTTTGTTGCTCGCCTACTAAATGTTCATTTTCATTATTTCCACTTGAAACTTTTTGTTCATCAGCAGGTGAATTTATAAGTTTTTCTGCATCACTAGGTAAAAGGCTTTCTGATTTCTTCAGGTTTTTATCATCTGTGATATAATCCTTGCTTTCATAGTCAACAAATGTCTCTTTTTCTGAAACAACATTGTCAGTATTTTTATTAAAACTATGATCAGATTGTTTACTTTGAATGTCTATTGGTTTCTCTGTATTTTCCTGCTCAAAAGCATAAGTACCAATAGCAGCCAGTAGTACTAAAAAAAATTAAAATTTTTAGTTATAAGTACATAAACCACAATATCAAATAATAGCATCTTATAAGCTGATTGAAATTTCTTCCAGGCTTCCATAACTAAAAATGGTGCTAAGATACCTGATGTCCTTGTGTAAGTAATTAACTCTAAGTAACATAACTTTTTATTACTTACTTAAGGAAAAAACACTACTAAAACTATTTGTATTTTAAAACATATATATATATATATATATATATATATATATATATATATATATATATATATATATATATATATATATATATATATATATATATATACATATGGTAAACATTTATTTCATAAAATACTCACCAGCATACAAGAAAATATACATCAGATCTTTTCTAAACCAGCATTTAAACATTCAATATGTGCATATGTTACTATATATAAGGAATAAAAACAACAATACTTCTAAAAATAAATACATTCGAATGTCTTCACATATATTTAGTAATACAGTTTGCATGAGATTTAAATATTATAACAGATTGCCTTATTGTTGCAAACAGCTATTACACCATGAGTCATTAGTGTTGTCACTAATGAGTTAAACGTAAAACACTACTGTAACAACTTTTTTCTTAATTAGATACTTATTACTTTTTAACAATTCAAGTATTTTTAATACTAAAAAAAGCTTATGACGTATCTAGATTCTTATATATATAAAAATGCAATGGAAATTCAATGCACTAGGTGCTGCAATTTTATTTCTACGCAAAAGGTTTTTGACCTTACGGTTTCTTTATTTTTTATTATGAGTGAAAAAACTTATTAAAGTTACTCAATATGTTAATTTAGTACCAGTTTTACCTAGGTAAAGATGTAAGGTACTGCCAATGGTTCGTGATCTTTTATTATCAAATCCCCACATCTTTGTTTATGTTTAGGCATATGCTGGTATATTGTGATTGGATAATCCAATCCGTAGCCAATCTTTAGCCAGCCGCCCCCTAGTATCCTCTTGGTTGGCTGAAATAAAAGCGAAGTTGAGAGGAATACAAAATAGCCTGAAATCCATTAAGTTTTTTGTCACTTTTGCAATAAATAAAAATGCTTATTAAGAAACATGCCCATTAAAATTTGTTTATACTATCCTTAAAAAAAAGAAGCACATTTCTTTTAAAAAGAAAGAGCAGATGAAGAATGGAGCATAACATAAGTTGGAGACAGATAAATTACCTTGCAGATTTTAGATTAAACTTAACCGAAGAACCAGGTTCTGTTTTATTAAGGTAATTCTCTGAGCGTTTATTGATCTTAAAAACCTCGAACTTCCTTTTCAAGTACGATGGCTTTTATTTGACATTATAGTTAAAATTTTCTAACGCATCATAATTCGTAAACTTGACGTTGACCGTACTTACTACTGGTCTGGTCAGATTTTTGTTTTTACTGTGATAGGATAGGATAATGATTTCGTAATGCTGTTTTAGGTGAAATATTTATTGATTCGAGAGATTCCGTACATACATCAAACTAACAAACAAAGAATTCTCCAAACATCAGGGGTCTTTAACGCATTTAAAAAAGCTTCAACGAAGTGCGTAACGTTTAACATGGCTGCTATAGTGAGAAGAAAAAAAAAAGCAATATGAGTCAAGGTTGTGAAGTTATGGTTGTACAACTGCTAAAGGTGGCTGAAGAAGATGGATGCATCTCAAATGCAGTGTATGGTTGTTTGAATAAAAGGAAAATATAAAATATATTTGATTATAAAGTAACTAGAGTTAGATTATCTTACCGGGAATACTGTAGTTCCCAGGGCCCCTATCAAAATACAGTTTAAATGACCAAAATTGGAGTGCGAAAACTGGTGTGTGTGACCTAGCATACGATGGAGATACTTTTAAACCATATACACTTACGTTATGAAACTGTTTCTTGTCGAACAATAGCCTGGAACAAACAAAGCAATTTTAAACGTGTTTAAATAAAAAGCCGTATGCTTATCTTAAGATGCTTGTTTCAGAATACACAATTTAAAATTATAAGGATTCTGAGATTCGGGTTTATAGAGTAGTAGAGCTTCAATTTATTGACCAATAGTTTTAATTTAACATAATCACGTGAAACTCATTTTTTAGAATATTACCCACACTGTGCACTACACTCATGAGCAACGTCTTATACACAGCGATAAATGTGACTGGGCATTTAACCAGAAAATACTACACATTTTAAATCAAATTTTGCTTTAATTATGTACTTTTCAGACTCCCAGCAAAGTTGTTTGATTATTCTTGTCATTATTTAGAGGTCAAGCTTCTTTTCTAATAGATACGGAAGGTAATCCAGCAAGTACTGGGGAGATTTTTTTTGCAAGATGCAAACAAAACCTGAGCCGAAAAAAATGTTTATATTTTGCAATTAGATCTTAAAATCTAAAAATCTAAAATTTAAGGAGGTGTTAAAGACATTTTTAATGCAAATAAAATTTTTTATTTTTTCTAAGAAATTTATATTTTCAAATCTCATTAAAAAATCTACATTCCATATGTAATTATAAAATATAATACAATTATTAAAGTCATAATAATTATTAAAATTGTGTTTTTTTTTTAAAAAAAATTAGTTAACGGTAACTATTTTTTTTGAAAAACTGTTCATTTCACAAAGATGATACTATTTTTGTAAACAACTAAACAATAAACAACTCAGCAGCAAGGGAGGACTCAGGCGAATTCAAATCCTGTACTTCCGTGACGTATTGCTATCAGAAGAAACTTTCGAAGAAGCTTCTCGTTAGAGTAACTAGGCAACCGTAAAGTGTTAAAGCAAGTCCCAGCTTCTGGTAGCTAAATTTTGAAAGAAAAGAAATGAAATAAATCAATTCATTGCTAAAAAAACAAACAAACAAACAAAAAAACAAACAAACAGAAAACTTACTCTATCGATACCGCTGTGTTTACAAATGTTAAACAAACCTGTTCCACCAAGACCCTATAACATAACCATTTATTTTGTTGTCATTTGTCAAACAATGATTGTGCAATTTTTTACTGAAATTCAATCATTGAACAACTTTTATTATCGAGAACTACAATAGTGAACAGAATATCAACAACAACAACAACAAAAGGAAAATCAAGTAAACTGCTTTCAAAAAAAAAAATGTTCGTCGCAAAAAAATTCTCAGTTTTTTTCATCATATTTCTCTTATTATATTCTAATATTGAATAATTAAGATTTCTTTTATTCAGATGTTACACAATTAAGAATTCTTTAAAGCATTTTTAAGGTTATGTTATCCTGTAATGTTATCTTTTTTGACGTAATCATTTTTAAGGTTACGTTATCCTGTTACGTAATCTTTTTTGACGTAATCATTTTTAAGGTTACGTTATCCTGTAACGAAATCTTTTTTAACTTAGTCGTTTTTAAGGTTACGTTATCCTGTAACGTAATCTTTTTTAACGTAGTCATTTTTAAAGTTACGTTATCCTGTAACGTAATCTTTTTTAACGTAATCATTTTTAAGGTTACGTTATCCTGTAACGTAATCTTTTTTGACGTAATCGTTTTTAAGGTTACGTTATCCTGTAACGAAATCTTTTTTAACGTAGTCATTTTTAAGGTTACGTTATCCTGTAACGTAATCTTTTTTAACGTAGTCATTTTTATGGTTACGTTATCCTGTAACATAACCTCAAAAATCCATCAACATGTTTTATCCACGGGAAAAACCAATGATATGTTAAGAATAACTAGATGTCTAACTGCCGTAAATCGGCATAAGAAAAAGTGAAGCAAAAATCGGCCATTATGGGGGGCAAAATCTTCACGCTATTTATCAAAATAAAACAAATACGAAGCTTATGATTTGTTAAATTTGCCCCCCATAATGGCCGATTTTTGCTTAAAAAAATACGCGGAAGTTAGACATCTAGTTATTTTTAATATATCATTGGGAAAAACAGTTTAAAAAAATGTATGGTCTTATACCTTTAAGTTAGAAAATCCACCGATAGGAACGCAAGGCGATCCAGTACAAAACTTTAATAACAAAGCTTTTTCTTCTTCTACTAGACTTTCCACTGTTTTCCAAAACCATGTTATTACCGGTGAATTATCATCAAAACCTTGATACTAAAAAACAGCTAAAGATTACACTTTCTTAAAAGACCAAAATGTATGAACTGATCTGGAAGCATTCTTTTTTAAAATTTTGTACATTTTATTTAGTAAACTGAACTACAATATCGTATCAAACAGTATTTTGTTTGTAGATTTCTTTAGGACTATCAAAATTTAAACTGGAAAAGCGAATTAAACAATAACAAAAACACTTCACTTAAAAATCTTCCTACCAAAGTATGTTTCCTCCAGTCTCTTACATCAATCTCGGTCACTCCATTTAACAACAAAGAAAATTCTTCCACATTGAAGATACTTATCACATCATTAGGAATGTGCTAAATATTATACACAATACAAAATAAAATCTTTCCACATATCAAATATACAATATAAAATAAAATCTTTCCACACATCAATATGTCAATAATTACATATCAACAATTATACATATCAACAATTGTTTTATTTCCAAAACTCAATTCATTAATAACAAAATTATGATATCAAAATTGTTATTAATTTAACTGACTATTCAAATTTCTATTTTCTATGTTTTTGATTTTTTATAGACCCATAAGTGTTCACTACAATATGCGACAATGGCTACAGCTACTTAAAAAACTGTAAGTTATCTGATTGGCCTACTTTTGAACAGTTTTGGAGATCACCTATCAACCCATAAGATATTTTAAAACCTCTTTTCTTCCTCGGAGTCAATAGCAAGAAAAAAAAGAAACACAAGAAAAAATTGTAGAAGAGCTGGAAAATTGTAAGAAGTTGCTGAAGATTTTATATATATATATATATATATATATATATATATATATATATATATATATATATATATATATATATATATATATAGACACACACACACACACACACACACATATACATATAAAACAAAGAAATTACAATTATTAATACATATTATTGAGCACTCTTATATCGGTTGAACATAATGAAATTTAGCACGCTTTAATAGTTAATTACTCAAAACTACTATTTTTTTACAGCAGGAAGCTAATGTGTTGATGTTTGATTGTATTGGTTTAAATACTGTTTATCAGTGATTTTGCATTAAAATGAGCAAACAAACATTAAATCGAGAAAAAGTTTCGGAAATTTTTCTTCAAAATCCTTCATTGTCACAAATTGACATTTCAAAATTGACCGACATAGCTCAATCTTCAGTTGGATTTATTTTGTGGTGATATAAAAACATAAAGAGATTCAATCTACAGAGAGAAAAGCAGGAAGTGGAAAAAAGAAAGGATTTAAAAATAAATATAAAGAAAAATCAATCAATCACTTAAAAAAGGCAAATTCATGTCAGTCACAAAGAGATGTTGTAAGAAAATTTAAATGCAGCCAAGCTTTGATTGGAAAAGTACTTAAATCTGAATAATATAAAGCATATCACAAAATGAGAGTCCAAAGCAATCCATTGATGGAGAAATTGATGCAGGTCATTGTTCAAAAAAGCTATATAAACTTTTAAGCAAAGAAAACTTGTGCGTAATTGAAGACAAAAAACTTTATTGCAAAAAGGCCTTTCCCAGGCAAGCAATATTTTTATCTGTCAAAATGTAGATATGTTGACAACAAGTTCAAGTATATTCAAGCTAAAAATTTTCTCTTAAAATTCTTGTATGTCAAGCAATCTACTCCTTTGGTTTGAAAAATGCACCATAAGTTCCTCATAAGACTTTGTACCTAAGAAAGCAAATCTTCCAAATTGTCCTGAGCAGCGAGCTATTGAAAGATTTACTTCCTCAGGTACTAATTCAATGCCAATTTATTTATACTATTCTGGAGAATATTAGTCTATATTATATTTATTATGATTATTAGATATTATATTACTATTAGTCAATTATAAAAGGAATCCTATTGAAAAGCAAGAAATTAGCTTCAGATGAAGAAGACTTTAAGAAAAAGTGGATAGCAACTTAATAAAGTAACTCAAAGCAAGATCAAGCATCGACAAAAATCTTTGGTTTCTTTATAAGATTAAAAAAAACTTTGATAACATTGAGTAACCTGTATATAATCAGAAATCTGTTATTAGTTTAACTGCATTTTTTTAGATGAAACAAACAAGAAAATAAACTCCAAATTAATTTCAACTTTATTTTCAGGACCAACTACAATACAGTAAGCAAATATAACTTTATACTAATACAATTATACAATATACTGTTCTATTGTACTAATATAACTTTATCACTATTGTTCAAACAAATTAAAAATAAACAAACAAATAAATGATAAAGAATTAAAAAAGAAGCAGGGCTTGGAAGGCCTTAAGAAATTTCAAACCCATTTCAAAAAAAGTATAGAAAAGAAACCATTTTTGGATTATTTTTATCAATAGTTTTAAATATGTAGATAATTCATGCAAAAAAACATGAAATCCTTGATAACTTCAGATGTTCAAAGCTGTTTTTTTACATCCTTCTGATTTAATCAGAGGTGAAGATACAATTTTCCTTCTTCCAGTAAGGTCAGACCCTTACAAAAGAAATATTTTGCTTGTGACTAAGTAATTTGTGAACTGAACAATTGTATTTTAACTTGTGCTACTTTTAAGTGTTCACAAATAATTCAAAAAAATTGTAGCAGCTAGATTCCTACATCATTTTCACATTTTTTGTCAACCATCTCAATGTTGCTAATGCATCAACTAAGAAATGTTTTCATATTACTAGAGACAATCAGATGCTGGCTATGTTTATAAAATAATAAATTATCGAAAGAGTGAATTTGTATTTTATAAAAAATAATGAGAAGGATCAGTGTAATAACTTCAAAAGCCACTTGTAATTTAACTTGTGCTAATTAGTTAACTTAATTTCTACAAAAAGTATTTATTCTGAAATTTTAGAGCATAGTGGGTGTTCGGGGAAAGGTACTCATGGCTTAATTTCAAATAAGTAGAAAGGAAACTTCTCAAAAAACTCAGACCTTGGTTTCACCCGGAGACAATTACCCATAAAAAAAGAGTTTAAGGATCATCTTCCAGTGAGACCTAGGCAATGATCTTTAAAAAATTTGTCTTTATTTATACAAATGAAAGACAAAAAGATAGATATGTAATCTATATTAACATATATACAAAAAAATTTATAAGTGTTTGAAATTAGTTACTGCTTATTTTTTTTCAAATATTTTTTTATAAAGTTTGATGCAGTTTTACGTTATGATAGAATTTCCTTGATTGATAAAATTCATTAACATTTGTTTATAAGAAAATTGAAAATATTGCAAGTTCAATTTATGAAATTGACAATCAATTTAAAAAAATGGCCTGGAGATCAAAACTTCCAGGTTTTTTTACAGCTAAAATATGGCACCTACCCTTCCAAGCCCTGAAATAAAAAATAATCTTACTGAACAAAAGCCCTGCTTGAAAATGTTGATTTCAGTTTCAATAGATGTATGAAACAAAAATTCAGCAACACAATTCAAATAATCCTCCTGAAAAATGCAATAATAAAATCATAATCGTAATTATCATCCTCTCAGGTCACTTATAATGATGCTTTCTCTTAAGTCACAACAATCATTAGCAACAATAGTTATCATTAATATTAGTTATCATAAGGTAAAGGTATATATACCCATGCACAACACTGCTGTACAGAATGACACTGAACAATTCACTAGATTGAGAACAATTCACTACAGTAAATTGTAAAAAAATTAAAATAACTTGACCTTATTATCATCAGTAATTAGCTTTTCTGCATCATCATCTAACAGCACCTCTCCAGGACTTCCTGTCCATGAGTTTGTATAGCAGTATATAAAGCTTAATTCCAGATCATCCAACTTATTTTCTTTTATACTGGAGTAAAAACTACTATCAAATGTCTTTAAATCACTAACAGATTCTGAATGAATTCCCAGAAGCTAAATAAATTTTAAAGAATTATTAACTTAAAACTTTATAAATTAAAAAGGGTATGTTAAAAAATGAGGATTACATTAAATAAAACAAACAAAAAAACAGTCAGCTCTTTCTTTCATCAATTAACTGCTATCTACAAACAAATAATTCAACTATAAATAAATGATTCAAATGTTTATTTCAAGAATCAAACAACACAAAATCCTGTTTTTTCTAGAAATCTTTCAAACCTGAAGTCAGTCTTAAAATGAAAAAAAGATTTGGTTTTTTCCATGGTTTTTTTAATTGTTAAATACGTTTTTCCATGGTTTTTTTAATTGTTAAATATGTTTGTCAATGGTTTTAGGGTTTGTCCATTAATTTTTTTTTTTTTCTGATTATGAATTTACACTCTAGTTTAACTTTTTTTTTAAATGGAAAGTTTTTGGTTTTGCATTTTTACTATATTTCACAAGTTTTAAAAACATTTAACGGAAATTGCACAGATTATAATAAAGAGACCAATAATTTTCTTTTTTATAATGTTTAAGAAATTTTTACCCCCTTTCAGTTTTATAATAATTTTTTTAAACCAGTATTTAAACAAAAAAACGTCAAACTTTTGGTTTATCTACATTTAGTTTCAAAATAATAGAGAAAGGGAAATATACTGCAATATAATTATTTATTATCATTAATTATTGTTATTTATTTTGTAAGGATAGCCTAAAAAGACTTATATGCTGTCTGCAGCTCTAGATTTCTGAATAGAGATCCCGTTTCCCAATTTAATTTATACAACTTTTTTTTACCATTTGTAGAAGATTTTTGGGTATGAATTTTTTAATTGGTCGTATGAATTATTAAGTTATCTAACTTATTAATTAAACTGCTACTTTTAGATTGTCTAAACAACAACAAATTTAACATTTTCATTGTTAATACAAATGAAAACATTTCAATTTGCTAGTCTGTTATCAAGACATCAGAATCTGCCTGCCTTACTCATACAATCCATTTGAGCATGTATAATGTAAAATTACCAAAAGAAGTAATGCAAATATTTAGACCTAAATTTGTTCAAGAGTTTAACAAAAAAAGTAAGGAAAATTGTCAAAGTTTTCTTGATGCCTTCTGTGCTCAATAATAATAATAATTCAGTCATTTGGAAAATTTCTCTGCTAGAATTGAAAAACTAAATGGAGTAGCATGCTCAAAGTGATCAAAATGTTTTGTAAGCAAAGTCAAAGTTTCAATGACCCAGTTTGAGTTTTCAAAAAAAAAAAAAGCTTTGTGATGCTTTAATGACTGTTTAGCTCCTTTTTAAAGAAAATTTTTTTATTTGAAATGTTTCAATAACAAATCTAAATTTTAAAAACAGAAATAAAAAAGTCATCCTTAAATTTATTACATTTTTTATAAAAATTGACTTCAAAAACTTTTCTTATCAGTGAGTTCCAAATATACATATCACTTAGAGAATGAAAAACTGACTTTATTTCCAAAACGAAAATAAACTTTTTAATTCTAATAATTCAAATTCTTTTTTAAAAACTGAAAACTTTAAAAAAGTTTAAAGTTTTCAACTTTATTCTCATTGAAAAGATAATCATAATCACTAAACTACATAATCATAAGAACATAAACCACATAATCATAATCATAAAGCATCTACTAACATCTTAAAAGAAAAAAAAAAGTCATGTACTTGCTTCACCATCGCATTAGCAATTTGCAAAGACATATTTATGTCTTCACTCAAAACTACTTGGGCTGTAAATTTGCCAAAAAAATGCAGCTTCTCCAATCTTTTTTTAAGATGTTGACTAAATCTTGCACATCCTAAAAGTAATAAAATTCGATGTGTAAATTTTTCATGTCAAATGAGGATATTCTCAAACAAAACAATAGCTTTCAAAAAAAAAAAAAAGAAAAAAAAGAAAAGTCTAAAACATTTTTTCATCTTAAAATTTGTTAAAATGGTTAATTCAAAGACATTAGTTTTTACACCATTTTGTTTGTAGCTACCTTTTAATTGGTCAAAATAATAACTGTTTCCAACAGGACTAAAAGTGAATAGAAGTTGATTAAATGGAAGAAAAATTTAGCTTTATAAGAATTTATATACAATGAATTACACATATTAAACATAAAATTACACATATCACACATAAAATTACACATACATGTATTGGTTGTTATCTCCTTTACGTAGAATATTAAGTTCAGGGGAAGTAATTTCTTTGACAAACGAATCAACAAACTCTCTTTTTGGACCAAGACAACTGCCTATTTTTAAAATCATAACTGATCTTTTTAGTATTAATTATGCAAAAAGATGCATTGATGATTGTTGCTAAATATCATTCTCCAACATAAATAAAATCAATTTATAGACAAATTTCCTTTCACCATAAAAAAAAGACTCACCCTTTTCACCTTTAAACCTAACATCAATTTCAGAAAAAGAAAAGTATTCTGGAAGTTGCTTCATTGCTGATTTGATAACATTATTTCGATCAACTTCCACATATCTGTATAAGCTTAGACTCTGTGTATATGAATTTACTCTATTGAAAATATAGAATGAAAAATGAAAAAAATAATAAAAATTTATTCTAATAAGACACTTACCTGTTTACTGATTTTTTATTGTAATTGATAATGGGATAAAAGTTGATTGATTTTGTATCAATTTATTTTTATAATCTTTGGTTTTTGTTAATTTATCAATTTAAAGTTGAATAATAAAATTATTAAAAGTTCTGTTCACAAAACTGATTTAAATGCATAAATTGACATAGAATTTCAAGAATGTTTAATACGAGCATTTTTTATTATTTTCATTTTACTATTTTTGCTAAATATAAATCAGTGATTTATAATTAGTAAAAAATATTAAAAGTTTTGAGGCTAAGCCCTAGGGCAATTTTGACCTTGTAATTAACTTTAATGACAACACAATAAGGTGGAACCTTCTAACCAAAAAAATAATTTCCTTACTTTCTGTTTGGATAAAGAATATTTTAATCAAGAATCATTTGTTAGGCTGTGCTCTCCACTTCACTCAATTGCTTATTTAAAATTCTTTTTTGTCATTATTTCTTTTTTAGAAAAGTAAATATGAACAAAAGAATTTTAAATACTCAAACAGTTTCTAATTTATACTACACTGCTGTTTTTTAATATTTGTAACATCCCACTCTTTGATGATTAAAAATTGAAATACTTAAATGACTTTTTAACATTATGTAACTATACTTGGTATTTTGTAACTTTGTAATATTTTTTGATACTTTAAGACTATTTTATGGAGCAAAATTTTGAGAAAAGATTTCTTATTTTGCTTGTGACTAATAACTAATTTGTAATAGTGGGAACTGAACAATTGTATTTTAACTAGTGCTACTTTTAAGTATTCACAAACAATTCAAAATGACAATAGCTGAGCCAAGTATTGTAAAGTTTGCATTTTATGAAGTCAAGGTGAGTAACTTTTATAATACTTGTTTGCAAACAACATTTCATCTAATACATATAATTACTTAACCTAGAAGAAACTTGTTGCTTATTTTACTAAAAGGTGAAATAGGAGCTCAAGTGCAATTATTAAATTCTGTAATTTGTATTCTGTATTGTTTTACATTACATTTGGTGCATATATTACCAATATATATGTAATATGATGAATGCTGTTGATATTTAGATTTTGCACTGAGGAAGATGTTGAAATAGAAGATAACAAAGGTGATGTTGAGAATTTTAACAATTATACAATTTAGGGTGGTCTTGATGCAAATGATAACATTTGCATTTATTAGTGCATGAGTAGGCGCTACATTTTTAAAATTTTTTAATTGTAGCTGGTGGATCAATACCTGTGGCCAATTTTAATGAGACAGCACATATAGGCAACTTCAAACAGAGGTTACACTAAACAAAATTTAAATGTCTGGCAAATGAAGAACCTATCCCCTTATAATATCAGTTCAAGATATAATTACTTTGAAAGAACTTGCCAAAATTTTAAATCTTTTTCTAAAGCAACTGTATTAAACTACCATTTGTTGCATTGCTCCAACTGCTCTTGGGCTTATAATGTACCATGTCTTGCACAGAAATAAACTTCAATAGGGCTCTAGAAAACTATCGATTGGGCCACATGCAGCCTGTTTGGGGAGAGGAGAGGGGGTGGGTGCTCATTTTCTTATAGAGAAATTTTAAAAGCTTGTTTTTCTCCTAAAGTAAATGTTTATTTAGAATCATTTTTTAAAATAAACAAGTGATCAAGAACCTATTTATCATTAAAGTGATGCTCAGTTATGAAAGAAATATAAATATCTCTCTTAAAAAAATATATAAATGGTTTCATAACTTGATGAAAAACACACTTAGTTTGTCACAAAGACTTTGCAGATTTTTTTTGACAAAAAAGAGCTTAATTTCTATAGATTACAGCATAGATGGTTATACTATCATTAGATTTAAAACATTTATCATTTAAATTCAACTTTGATAAGAAAAAGGTAAACTCATACTTCATTTTCATCCACTTTAACTTGTTTTTAAAACTCAGAATTGTTCTCCATGTGTTTGCAAAAACAGAGTTATTATTTTCATCAAGCAAAGATAGATTTGAAGCAATAAAGTCATTGAAAAGAGTATAATATGAGTCTGTGTTCGACATAGATAAAATGACATCTTTGATGACCTGATAAATTAAAATAATATACTTAAAGAAGAAGTGTATAAATCAATTCTAAATAACTTATAGAAATAGTTACAAGAAGTCAGAATTAAAAACCAGCATAAAACTTTACTTATGACCAAACTTACTTTAACAGTCTTGTCTCTTATTTCACTGTCATTATCTGAGAGTAAGTGGCCAAGACAAAAGATTTGCTTAGGATTTTTGGATAACAAAAGCAGCACCAAACTTTCATCACTTTGGAAATTTGCATAGAGTAATGGTGGCCAACCATATTCATCCAAGCAATCTACTTTATGCCCAAAATCAAGAAGCAACTTTACTGAATCAATTGCTCCACTAGCACTAGCTAGATGTAGAGCAGTAACCCCTGTTTTGTCCTAAATTTATTTAAATAATTAGGCTTAAAATAAACACCCAAAAACTTATAAAAAAATTTTTAAAAATGTAAACATTATTCCCTAAATATTCATTTTACTGTTTTTTTTAAAGTAACGTTTAAGCTAAAAAATTTTTTGTCTTGATTACAAATTTGTTAATAAATGTAAATCTATTTGACAAAAACAAATTTTGAATGTAAACTAAGAGAACTTTTAAAAGACATTCAAACTCTCAGTGAAATGAAAATGGTTTATATTTAAATACTTTCCATTTTATAAATTTTAGTGGTTTTCCTTCATTGTGTTATTTTGTACAACCTGGTTTTCAGAACATGAATATCGTTGTTACTCATTATTTGTTGTATATTGTTTAAATTAAAACATTAAAAAGCAAAAAAAAAATTTTTAATTCTTTAATTTAAACATTGTTTAAAGTAAAACATTAAAAAATTTGTATTTAAAGACACTTGCTATTTTTTAAAACATTTTTTACTTTAGTCAAAAAAAATTGACACTACTATGAGCTGAAATTTGTCTCCCCTGTTTTTTGTTAAAATTTTAAAGATGAAAAGTTAAAAAAAAAACAACTTTGCTTTATTTTTAACAATTTTAGAAAGTTAATCTTCTAACAAATCTTTGAAAAACAAAACAAAACAAAAAAACAATAACTCAATTTCAGATTAAAATCAAATAACCTTTTCATTAACAGAAGCAAAAGATTGCAAAAGAAGTCTCACACTCTCAGCACTTCCTACTTCACAAGCGTACATCAATGCAGTAAAACCTTTTAACATGAAGTTAACATGAAAAATGATAATGAACTTTTGCAGTAAAACACAAAATGCATCAATGAAAATCAAAAAAATATTTCAAAGGTTCTAAAAAACAACATAAAAATTTTTTATTACATTTATTTATTAAATTTATTATATAACAAATCTTAATGATTTTTATTACATTTAAAATTCTATTACAAGAAATAGATTAAAATAAGAAAGTATCTTGTGTACAATTTAAATATTGAATAAAAAAAAAGTAAAGTAAACTTAAATGTTTAATGCTAACAGAATTTATGACTAATTAAATTTTTCAAATAGAAGAGGCACTTCAAAAATTTCTTTTTAATGAATAACCTGAGTACTATTAAAATTGACATACCATTGAAATCAACTTTATCAATGTAGACCTGAAGATAAGACAAAACTTCTTCCAGACAGTTACAAGAAAACTGACTAGAAAAATGTAATAACGTTCCTCCTTCTTCAGTTCGAAAATCAAAACAATGCCTTTGACATAAGCCATCATCAAACATAAGCCTAAGAAGTATTTTCACTATCTATAAAGAAAAATTAGACTGACTGTATCATCACCATCATTGTCATTGTTGCCTTTATTGCCATTATCATTTTTGTCATCATCACAATAATGAAAAAAAAAATATTAAAAATACCAATAAAAAACAAAAAGCTTGCTAAGCTTATGTTACCTCAGGTAAATCATTAGTAATTGCAACCATAACTGGAGTATACCCTTGATTATCAGTTTCACATAAATATCTATAAAATGTACCTGAATCATATTCTTTTAAAAAAAAGAGACACCTTTCAAATTCATTTAAAAAATCTCGATCAACCAAACATTTTCTAGATAGGAGGTGTACAACATTATGATCTAGACTAGATTTTGTAACAGGTAGCAATAATTTAAAGCAACTGAGTTGCTTATTTAGAGCAGCATAAGCCAATGGGTAGTACTGACAACTATCTTTAAGGTCTGGATTCGATCCATAATCTAGCAAAATTCTAACCAGCTCAGAAAATCCATTAAATGCTGCTATATGTAGGGCAGTTTGCCCATTTTGATCAATTAAATTTTTAAAGTTTTTCTTTCTGAGAACCTCTTCAATTAAAGAAAAATTGTTATTAAACACATTGTCAAAAAAAGATTTCTCTTCTTTGGTCAATAATGACTCTTTTTCATGGTCACTACCACTAGAAGAGGAGGATTTAACAACTCTTTTTAATCCAGAATCAGAATCATTTAAAGAGTCATTAATAAAGTCTTCATCAGAATTACTACAAAGAACATCTGAACCGATACTTGTGTCTGAGTCTGAATTGAGTCTATCTTTTATAAGAGCCCGTTTGTCAAATGGAAGGTTCTTGATAGAACGAAAAGTTTTCAACTTCTCAAGGCTAGCATCTGGCTGCTTTTCTCTTGTGCGAAGATTTTTTGTTGTTATTGGGGAGACTTCATTAACATCTACTGAATCCTTTTTTCTTTTTCTAGTTAACTTTTTTTTTTTTGTGTTTTTTAATTCATAGTCTTCTTCACTACTAGAAGCAATAAAACTATTGTCATCCTCACCACTCAAGCCTTCATTTTCAACTAGAGATCTTGAATCTGTTCTGTAAGAATTTCTCCTACAAACAAATTGTACTTTTCATAAAGTTTAACGGTGAATTTATTTTAATAATCTAAAATCTTTAACAATATACTAAGTACTGCATTAAAAACATTTGAGCACAACTTATAACTTTACATGAAATTATTGTTAAAACTTTTTTTCTAGCATTCATTTTTCTGTTATGAATGTTTTTTGTTTTTTAACAAAGTGTTTTGTGTGGTTTTGATGTTATCAAACTAAGTTATTCATCTTACTATAATGCTGGTTCTGAAATACTTATAGTGTGCATGCATTAATGTAATATATTATTAAGAAAAATAGAAATATTTCCTTACTCATAAATAAAAGGGGTAACAATGCTTTTTTGTTTTAAGTTTTTTCTCTCTTGCTGAGTTTTTTTTGATCTATTTTTATAAGTTTGTTTAGGAGATGGAGTTTGTATTGGGGATTTGGAAATCAAACGACTTGATCTTCTTTTTTTTTCTTCATAATAACTACCATTATTTATATTAAATTCATCAAAAGATTTACCAGAAGAATTATCATCACAGCTGATAGAACAAGATGATGGATTACTGTCATTATCATTGTCATTGCTAGAATTGACAGAAGTTTTAAGTGCTTTCTGATTTTGAATGTTTATATTGTTTCCTAAAGAATCTTTAGATGAAAAGCAATCATGATTTTTTATTTCATCACTTGAACTATCAGAGTAAACAATCTTTTTTTTTTTTTTTTTCTTATTTCTTGTTAAGTAAAATTTTTTACTTATATCACTGCAGCTATCTGATTCAATCTGATTTATATTGTTTTTTTGGCTTAATTCCTCTTCTTCTTCACTTGATTTTATTAAGATTCTCTTTCTTTTTTTCCTTTTGTTAAAACTTTCATTTTCACTACTTCCAGAAGAATCTTGGTTTTCGGTAGCCATTTTTATTCTATTAAAAAATAAACATTTTTTGAATTACTATGTTTAATTAAAATATTTTAACTATAGTAAATATTTTGTTAATAATTTGGTATAGAAAAGATAACTTTGTTTATGGTCTGTATAAAATCAGTTACCTGAAAGAAAGTTTTTAAGTATATTTATGCCAAAACATTGTTTAGGCATTCTATCATATTAAAATATTCTTACATATCAATCAATATCAATATATAATACATTTTACGAACATTACAAAATGCAGATTATTGCAAAGTGATTACTTATAAAACACAGAGAGCTAAATTAAAAAATTTTCTGTTACAAATATTCAATCTTTATATATATATATATATATATATATATATATATATATATATATATATATATATATATATATATATATATATATATATATATATATATATATATCTGTGTGCGTGTGTGCGTGTGTGCGTGTGTGCGTGTGTGCGTGCGTGTGTGTGTGTGTGTGTGTATGTGTGTATAAAAAGGCAAGAACTCTTTGCACATTTGTTTCGGAAGGTTAATGTTATTATCTGCAGTTCTGCAATTCTTGGAAAAATAAATTTTTTGATGCAAAAAAAAAGTAGTCACGTGTGATGTTTTATGACCAGATTTTATGACGGGTTAAAATGTCAACCTTGAAAATGTTTTGTTTAATCACGCTTTGTAAAGCTAATATCAGCTACTTGTATCGAACAAATCTATTTTGGGGCATGTTTTAATAACGCATACTTTAATCTAAGGGTCTGCGTCTCGGAATCGTTTTCTCGAAATGAACCGGAACAAGCATAACGAGACGAGAAATGTCCCGGAAAAAATTGACGAATAAACTGTCCCGGAATAAAGTTAAAAACCGGGACAATAAATTTTCTTTCGGAATTTAAAAATTGCGTTCCGGATATCATTGTCTCGTCTCGTCTCGAATAAAAAAATAACGAGACGCAGATGCTTACTTTAATCTAAAAATTTAATTGTACCCAAAAACACGTTTTTGGTGTAAATATGAAAATGCTAATTTATGCAATAGTTTTTGGAGAATAAAAAACACTGATAAGATCATAATTTTTTTAAATAATCAAAATGTGGCAATTAAAAAAACGCAATTTTTGATGTTTTAAATATTTGCATCTATTTCATTTTTTTAAATATTGCAAGCTAATGTTAAAAAAATGTTGAAATTACATTTTTTATATAAATGTTTCGCCCTTCGTCTAAGTTTCTTTTGGCTGGTGGCGACAAAAAAAACCCTTTTTGTATGACTCTATGTAGACCCCCTACTTTGGTGGTCTCCATAGGCGGCCTCCAAGTTTTCTTGTCTCCTAAATATGTTCTTGCGGCTGCTGCCGGTGGATTCCGCCTCCCATTTGGCGAAGGCATCCAAAGCATTTTGCCAACAAAATATTTTTTGGAGGCGACCGCTAATTGTGAGGCAGAAGTCTGAAATTTCTGCTGAAAAAAAATTTGGCGAAGGCAGTGGCTAAGGGTTGCGGAAGAAAACTGGAGTTGATAACATTTCTGCTGTTTAATGATGATGAATCATTCATCACCCGTTTAACATTTCCTCAAGTTTCTGAAACATTTTCAGCAACACATTTTAATATTATAGATAATCGAGCTTTTCAACAAGACTTTTGTGTTGAGGACTTTTATGTCTCTTTACTCTCATCTCTCATCTCATCACTTTTCACTCTTCACTCTTTAACAGTTACCTAACTTTCAAACTCTTTAAAAATGATCCTTAATTATTTTTCTCTTCGACCCAAATCATTCGATTCCAAATTTCACAAAGTCGTTGGGGCGGTAAACTCTGGCGAACAGAATTTTGTTGATTAAATCCTAGTTATTTTTGAAATGAACAAACCTTTGTTTTCGTTTGTAAACTTACTTCTTCAGCTAAAATATTAATATTTGCGACTTGAAAAATTTTTTTCATGTTTTTCCAGCAGCAACAAATTTTTGTTCAAAGAATAGTTAAACAAACCGACTTCCTAACACTATTCGTCATAAAGGTTTACATCACTTTTCACTAGTTTGTAGGTTTCTACCAATGATTAAGACATTTAATTTCCTGTTAGCTTTTCCGACGCAAAAAAAAACCCACAAACTTTCTGCAGTCTTCGTTGTTTTTTTGCTTGGGATTGTATTTTTAATTTATAAGCTCATTTTTGTTTTGTTGTATTTTTTACAAACTTCAGGTGATGGAAAATATTTGTGTTCTACAAGGAAAGGAGTATGAATGGAATAGAAACAACCCCTTTTTTCCTTACTTAAACACATCTTTGCAACTGTGTGCGTGCGTGTATGGATCCATTTATATTTTCTTCAAAATATCACCTCTATGTAATCTTGCAAGGCCTATATAATGCAATCATCACACTGTTTAGTAGTAATTGTGCGCATGCGCATTATAGTAAAGAAATGTCTATGTTTTAAAAATAGTTACGCACCCTAGCAACAAACGTAGATTTTAGACAACCAAATATTTGCATATTCTCCAGCATAATTGCAGACTTATTTTTTATAAGTGTAAAGTTTAATTTAGTGGCTTAACTATTACAGCTTTCGTTATTAATCGTTTTTTAAGTGATTCCTCTGGAATTAACCCCGATTCTCGAGATTTTAGTATTCTGACGACATTTTAGGATTTTTCGATCTACTTTTTGTGCTTGGAACCTTTTCTTTAAACGTGTTAATACTTTAAAATTAATTTGCATTTTTTTTATTTTGAAGTGGATTTCAAAACTTATATTTTATTCTTTATTTTTTATTTATTTTTAAAATCTTCTGACGGCTTCTTTGTAATTTAAAAAAATTCTTTTGAAATATGTAATAGCATCATGATGGAGGAAGTGAAAAGATGAGCTTCCAAATTATAAAATAATGTCATCTTCGGTATAGATTATGCTGGGTTATCGAGAAATTTTGTTTTTCTGAAACTTCAGAGCTTATATAAAATGTTTCTATTTTGTTCTAAATTATCTGGAACTTTATCTAAATCAGTTGTTTTAATGCAAATCAGATGTTATTCCATGAAATTCAGTAGTATCAATTAAGCTTGAAAAACGCTACACGCAATCCAGCAACTATCTTCTCGTGTCGGCTACGTAAATGATGTTGATAGTCCAAGTGGATGTAATTAATCGTAAACTCTTATTTTTTACTTTTTTCATCTCAAATGAGGCCGATCTAATTCGAAACTTTTACGTAAAAAAGATGTAAAATACTTAATTGTAAAAAAAAAAAAAAAAAAAGAACTTCTTACAGCAGAAAGATTTTGTCAGTTTTAAATTAATGTTTTAAAATCTGTTTGCTCCCCTTATTTAAGTTTTTTTTTTTTTTTTTTTCACGTCAAAAAATTCAACTTACATCACGTTTTTTGCAACAAGTCACGATACATCACACAGTGATATTTCGTGAATTGCTGCAGTACAATAAAATGTAGTAAAATTGTTTAGCTTTTCGCTTCCGTGAAAATGAATTTCATCAAATGAGTTTCAGGATATAAATAAATTCTTACAAATATTTTATCGTCACTTGGATCAATTATTGTAATATTCTTGTAGCACGTGCTATTTATTTCCATACATTTTACATAATACATAATATATTTTACATAATGCATTTTACATAATATATAATACATTTTACATAATATATAATACATTTTACATAATATATAATACATTTTACATAATATATAATACATTTTATATAATACATAATACATTTTACATAATAGCACGTCTACATAAAACATTATAGTTTTACATAATACCATTTTATTATGTTTTTCAAAAATTTATTTGAAAATATTTCTCAAACCTCTTTTTCGGAAAAGACAATTTACTGTAATTTTCACAGAAACTATTCAACAAAAGTGACAACCATTATTTAAAAATGTATTTAAACAAAGGATATAATAAATTTAAGTCATATTCCTTTATTTTTAATTTTTACAGATTTTCATAACCAGAGCTGAAACCATAAATATTTCAAGAAGAAGGTGGGCTCTACTTCCTAATCTACCATTGCAAACGGGTTTTGTTTATCAAAATAAATTTGTTCTTCCCTTACCTTTTTTTACAAGTTCATCACCCCCGCTCCCTTATTTCTTAGAGATTTTTTAGCAACAAAAATATTTCATGGCACCTAACTAACTTATTTAGCTAATGTTCCACTAGCATTCCTGATTACGGATTCATACTTTAGATTTTTCGCATAAACTAAAAAAACTCGTTTGTTCGTTTGTTTGCGTGTTTGTTTGTTTGTTTTTTTTTTTTTTTTTTTTTTTTTTTTGCGACTAATATTCATGAAACTTATTTGTATTTAGATTTATTCTCAAGTAAAATAGAGCATTTTTCACATGAACCATTTAAAACGCAAATGAATTTTCCTAATTTTGTGTCATTTTTTTCAAGTTTGAAATATTTTGGTACAAATTAAACTTCTCAAAATAGAGTTAAGTAAAGCATTTACCTATAACCCTTTTTCAACCAATATCCTTCTCCGATATAAATAATAGATTAGGTAACTTTCAAATCCATGTGTCTTAATCTGCGTAATAGATATCAAGTGGTATTGTTTTTTGTTGTTTTTTTTAATTTAATTGATGAGGATTAGTCCAGATAAAACTGTTTTCAAAATACTTTGAATCATAGAACCCCAGTGCTAAAAGTGTAAGTCGCATTTTTCTCAAAATGAGGCTGACCAGTTCTTTAGGCCCGATATTAAAAATTTTTTTTTTTTTTTCTCTGAGTAACTTTGAAGAAGCATATAAGTAGCTTTGTTTATGTCATCTTCTACAGAAAAAGGCTATTTTCAGAATAGATTTTCTCCAAATGGTAATTTCAATTGAACTTTCATAAGAACGCCATTTTGGTTCAGGACACCAGAAGTAGTAACATTAAACTCCAGCATTAAAAAAATAACTTTACTCATACACAAGTCGTGACGCACTGCACTGTCTTAATCATTTGTAAACGTCAAATCCGTATCCTTACAAATTATTGACTTTTTTTTTTTCACAAAAAAAACAACTACAAATATTGGATGACTTTTCTTAATTACTGTGATTTAATGGAAACACAGGTATGTAGTTATGTAACACTGAGATAAAAGCATTTCAAAAATGTATAAAAGAAAGCTGCCTGCCGATGAGTGGAAACTAACTACCAGAAAAGGTATTAACAATGGAGTTGACCACATGCGTGTTACTTTTAGCATTTGCTGCAACAGCAATCGACAGTAAGGGTTTTTTTCAAACTTTTTGTTTTAAAAGCTGTAAAATGGTTAAAAATTGAACAATAAAATAGTCATATTTAAAAAAAGCAGATTTAACTGCAACTACACATTGATATAGCGATTTTTTTAAAACTATCTTCACCTAGGTATCTGCGATAACTGTCCTAAACCACAACCAACAGGCACACCTATTCCCACACCGGCATGTAAGTTATATTTTTAGACCGGCTACTTTGGCTTGTAAGTATGATATACTTTCTCAAAATAAAAATCGTAAGTGATTTATTCATTTCTAAAAAAACAGAAAAAAGCTTAATGGCTAAGCAAACGAATGCAAGTTAAATAATTTCAAGCTTTCAAAAAAAAACGTTTTTTTTTAGAGATAAAATTTTCATTAACTTTCAAACGTGCATTTGAAAGCTGATGAGAATTTTAAAACAAATAATAAAACAAATGATTAAATAATCAGTAAGATAAATATGTTAATATTATATTTTTAAAACAAGCATCCCGTCGTTACAGTTTCACGTATTTTTAGGTATTGGGTACGATATTTGTAAGACATTCACTGGATTTCGTGCGGGATCCTTTCGAAGTCCATATAACCCCAGCGCATTTATAACGTGTTTTGCATCTGACAATGTTGACGGCTTTGATTTTCGGTGCGGAATGTGCCACCCACCACTTTATTTTTCAGAAAAATGCCAATCTTGTGAGTACAATAAATTAGGTAAGTAAAAAAATATTTGTATATTAAAAACAAATATATTTTAGAAAAAGCTTTAAACAGATTTTTTTTTTTTTTGTATTGCAGACTCGATGAACGTTTGTACAACTACACAAAAACCAAACCTCGCTCCAACAACCGATTGTGAGTAATATTTATATATGATTACAGTTATATTTCTTTTAAGTTCAATTTTGTATACGAAAACAAAACTTAACGGATGGCAAATTTTTTAACTTTCTGAATGTAGAGTTAAATTTCTACGAAAATTCGAATCTCAAATGCAATACCATGTTGCTAAACGAATTTAAAAATTTGCAGCTAAAATCTTTTCGCAAATTTAAGTATTATAATTTTTTTTTTTTATCAGATTTTAAAGATTTCTGCAAATACGTGCAAAAGGATGGTAATTATGCTGACGTAGATAACGAGAGCTACTTTTACTCCTGCGTTGCTAGCAACACCTATCACATGTATTGCGGAGATACCAGATTGTTCTACAATGCGACATGCGATGCTTGTATGTGGAAAAAATTAACCAACTTACGATAAGTGATGGACACAACGCCCTTATAACAGACTTCCTTTAAAACTTTTTATCTTTCTAAAGCATTTTTATTTATAAACGATGTAAACGTATTTTTCTTTTGATCATTAAGCACGTGCTTAAAAAATAAAGGAATATCAAAAGATAAAGGAATAAGGATAGAGGAACCTTGTTTATTAAAGAACCTGTTATTTTAAGGTGTTTCTAGAGTAAAAAACTAAAAATTGTAATCTTCTTGATTTTCAATGCAAATAATAAAGTTTAATAGAAGCTGGTAATTTACAATGCTAATTCAGAAAAAATATGCAACTTTTGTATTTATCTTTAAAGAGTACTATTTTCTTATCTGCTCAATCCAGATATTTATAAGTCAGCTTCCAAATTTTCTGAGAAGATACATTTAGATTAAATTTTTTTAGGGATTTGAGTAAAATCAATTAAATATTATTTTATAGTTTAATGATGACTTCTAATTTTGCATTTAATAAACATGCCATTATAACAAATACCTCAAGATTGGCATACTGAATAAAACTTATTTTTGTCAAAAAATGTTTTTAATTGTCTAAAAGAATCTAAGTTTCAATTATTTTCTTTAAGTGGCTCGAAAGATATCTTAGTTGAAAGGTTAATAAACCAGTTCCTAAGAAAATGCAAATAAAAAATAATTTATACAAAAATTTTCTAGGCAAGAGACACTGCATCCCATTCCTTTAGCAAAATAACAGAATCCTTTTCTTATGGCTTCCCATTTTGCAATTTCTTAAGTGACTAATAAAGATATGTTTACTGCATTGTTACAACGTGTAACATAAGACTTGTGTACGCGTCTAAAGAAAAATGAATGCTCCTTCTCAAAGCCTGGAAAAATTATTTTCAAAGCTTCTGCAATTATAGGTTTGAAGGATAAAAATGTGCGAAATATTTTGGGTTTGAAGGGTAAAAAGGTACAACATAGTAGGCTGTTAAAAAAAATATAACTTGCTTTTGGAGCTAAAAACGGTTTCTTCAAGTAAAAATTATGAACAAGTGATGAGCATTACTAGGGTTACGAGTGCTAGAGTTGATTTTTTTCACATTGAATGAATACATAAATATCTCACTGAAGACAAGAATTATCTGTACGCTGCTAAATGAAAATACCTTTGCCCATATGATAAATTCAAAACATCATTGAAGAGGATTTAGCAAATTAATGCAACTGCCAAAAATTACCAGGGGTTGTAGATAACTTTTTAGAACTGTTCACGAAGACATTCAACAGTCATTCGTGATGTGGAAGGCGTTTATATTGGGAAGCTGTTTAAGGTCGTGCATCCTGTGAACTTCCAGAGGAACCAAATCTGTATCTTGTTTAATAATTTAACTATATCAATGCAAATTTTTTTAATCATGGATATTTAATTACTTTTATAATGGAATCATGGGTAATTACTTGAAATGTATAACGTAAGTACACGTCGATAATACAACTACTTTCCATTTATAAAGATAATTTTACTTGAAATGCATTTAATTAGCAATTTCTATTAGTTAAAAAAAGAGAAATAAAAATTGCACAAATAAGTATAAAGTCTCATTAAACAGTTTTGTTTCTATATTTTTCTTAGGAAATAAATTTTCGCAACTTGGTTAACTCCTCGCTTACTCCAAACAGCACTTTAATATCGTTTCGCACCAAAGCTTGCAACTGAGTACAAACGCATGGTAAAATATTACCGAAAACAAATTCAGCATTAGAAAGTATGTTTTTCCGTCTTGATTTCATGAGTTGGTCTTTCAAAAGACTTTCAAACTGAATAGATTGTGCTTTGAAAATCTCCACTAAACACTGTACGAAAGCAGAATGAAGCTCGGAATTGTACAATTGCATTCCGTCAATTAAAAATAACAAGATATCCTTTGCAAATTCAAGAGCTGAAGAACTTAGAGAATTGCCTTTAAAGTATACATCAACTTCGTCAAGACCAAGTGCTTCTAATTCATTTTTTAAGTTAAGTTGGGTTGCATTATCACATTCGTCCCAACTGTCCTCCATGGCGCGCATCTTACCGCGTTCAAGCAATTGATCTCGCGTGTCAAAAATAACAGCCATTACATCTTTTAGCAGCATATGCTGGATATCGAAAGTCAAATCAACACCAATTGACTCGAGTCGTTTACACTCTGCTAGCGCTATGTTTACACAAGTGGCGACGGTCGTTATGTTTGTGCTGCGAGTAAAAACCTGTCGGGAAAATTTATCAGTGAAACTTTGCAACTCGTTATGAACCCACACAAGAAAAGCTGATGCATTTTTGTTGAGGGGATAAATCTTTTTATATTCTTTTCCTGTTTCTATTACAGCAACAAAGAATACTTCAGCAAGTTTCGTGATATACATTGCAACTGCTCCCTCCATTTTGAGCTGTTTGTAGCTATTCTTGATTTCAAAACTGCGATTTCGTAAAAACAACTCGCAAGCTAGTTTTGTTCGGCCGAGTCTAATGAGGTGCAAAACATAGGGACGAATTGACCTTAAGCTCATATGCCTTGAAGAGTTAGAATTATCTAAAGACTTTTCAAAAGCAGCTATAAGGGCCTGCACCCGAGAATCAATGCCCTTCTTGATGTCTATCAACGCAGGAGATTCAGGGAAACCAGATATATAAGCTCGACCTTTTTCCACAAGTAAAACAGCACCGTCAAAATCGCGTTGCGCAATACTCATATCAAGATCCTCTGGGAGTTCATTTAACCAATCAACACATAGCAAATTTGGAAATACTGTACTGGGCTGACTATTTTTTTGGTCGATTATAGATTCAGCTTGCTTTATCTCTAAATAAGTAAAAGACTACTCAATATATTCCTGCTGGATTTTGTACAAATATTTAAAATTTGTTTTTATTCAACGTAAATAAAAAAAAAAAAAAAAAAAAAAAAAAAAGAGAAGCGTCTACTTTTTAATTCTCCTTCCTCTTCGACCTTTTTTTTATCTATTGTCGTCTTCTGAACACTTTTACCGTAATTTTTTTTAGCACGATCAATTTTATCGAGCCATGTCAGCTTCATATCCTTGCTGGGGGCACTAAACATTCTTGTTTCAAGCGAATACAAAATTTTAAATGCGTTTTTAGCTCCTTGTCCGTCTCTAACGTTTACTACAGCAAGATCGCTTAAGTCAAATGTTGTTAAAATAGTGCTCTTCCCATTGTTCAAAAGTGTGGTTATAATCAAAGTGTCTGTCATTAGCCACGCGCTGATTTTATGAATTGAAGAGTAAGTTTCAGGGTCATATTCATTTAACTCGCCGTCGAGAATTAATTCTTTCGACGCTAATTGATTTAGCACATCTTTTGTGGCCTTTAAACTATCAATAAAATCCTGCTTTTTATTACTTTGTTCTTCGTCCTTCACTTCTTTCTGCACAGGAACTACTTTAGGCTGGTCAAAGATGGCAGTTTCAATTTGATCGGCTAACAGCGTTTTCTGTTCAGTGAGTAAGTGACTGAGTTGGTACATTTCCGCCTCTAAATAAGAGATTTCTTTTGCAGTATCAATGAACTGTCGATAATTTTTATACACATTTTTTTTTAGCGACACGGCTGTTTCTTCTCCTAACATCTGAATGTTGTTGCGTTGGTCGTATAAAGTTCGATAAATATCACACTTTGAAAGAATACTTTTAACATATTCTTCCGCATTAAACTCAATCGCAGAAAATTTCTTCGCAAGAACTGGACTGCTAACTTCGTCAAAAGCCATTGTCACTGATGCAAAAATTTACGTTCGGTAAAATACAAAAATGACCAAAACACTAACAAGAAGTTTGTCTGTAATCCTTTGTGTCTAAAACTTGTTTGCCGCACATCGCACAAATTCCTAAATATAAAGCTGATATAAAAACGGGCATTTTTTTAAAACGAAATAAAGAGAAACGATTATTTTTTGTAATTAAATGCTCCAGTTTTATTGATGCATAAAATATAGTCTAAAAAAATCGTTACCTTTCTTATAAGCACAACCTAAAATGAGACATAAAAATGTAAAGCATCGAGTCGAAAGAAAAGAACCAAGTTTAAGCATCAAACTGTTTTAGGCCTTTTACTGGTTTCTATTCACAGTTTTAAAAAGGACCTTTTTAATTGGATGACTGATCAGTTCAAAACTTATAAACTTTTAATACAAATTTAATGAAAATAACGTGGAAAAATCTGTGAAGAACTTTACTAAAATATTAAAAACATAAAGAAGCAACTTTTTAATGAATACCTTGACAGTAATTCGAATGGACTTGATGTACAACTTGTTTACAAATCTTGCACTTTGTAAACTGTTGGTATGGTGTAAATCTAAATGAAAAAAATGCTGTTATTTTAGTTTTTTCTTAAAGGCTTAAGTTTTATCAATTGAAACATGTAAAGCACCATAACAGATTAAAAAGAACACGTTGATATATCACTATCTGGTGGACAGTTTCTTTCCAAACTCTGCAATCGTTCTCTTAAAAAACTGTATAAAATGAGTTGACTCTATGTTTTTCAAACTTAAGTAATAACTGAAAAAATGAAAAGCTAAACAAAAACCCCATTTTTTTTTCTTGGTACCTCATGAATATTAATGGGATGTCCCTCATGTATCATATCAAATCATAGAATCAGTTGGTCTCACCAGTATGCTGTTGTTTCTCTTACATTTAATTCATATAAGTTTGTTAAAGCATCTTAAACTCATAGCAATAGTTATATTGATGGCAACTCCAAGGTATTAGACTACAACATTCAAAAAAACTACTACTATAACCGTATATAATAAAATGGAATAGTTGGCACTTGAACTTAAATCACTTAGTACCATATCACCAAATACACTTTAAAAAAAAACCATAGGGCCTTGGGCCAATAAAGAAATATTGCCTAAATAAAAAATATTTTCTAATAAAATGACATGGCAAATGATATGGTTATAAAATAAAGAAATCTTCACCTTCACATTGAATTTGAATAATGCTAACACAAATGACAATTTATTTTATTGTTAATTTGTAGATACAATCAAAATAAGATAAAATGATAATATACATGTAACAGTATAAAAGTATAAAAAAATAACAGTATAAAAATAATATGATCATCAGATTTAGTCACAAAGTACACCATGTCAGTGTCTATTGTAAAAAACATACAGCTCACTTTCAACACTTCTTGTCAGTTGTGGATAACAACTACATGCCAGTGTTGCAAAAACCCATAACTAAAAACATCATACATGATATTGCTATGCAAGTAGTTTTAGGTGAGAAATTTGCTCAGATAAATATTACTAATATGACAATGGGTATATGGTTTAAGGGAACATAGAGTCTGTATGAGCACTTGTGTAAAAGTGCTCCTCAAGTACAAATTTTAAGAAGTAGAACCTGAAACTTAAGTACTTATACTGCTACTTGCATTTGAGCTTTAAGTAATTTAGAGGGTACCCAGAATTTAAAATTTGGCAGTAATTGTTTGGTTGTAGAAAAAAATGGTGAATGTGTGAAATCCTAAAATTTGGTGAATTTGTTTTGTATTTGAATCTTCAAAACATTTTGTTTACCAGTCATAAGTGTATAGCTTTTAAACTAGATTTATATGAATCTGGCAAAATTGCAACCAGATTAATCTATAGCAAATGCATTTTACAGAGCAGATTTATAGGAATTATATTAAGTTTCTTTTCAGTGCAAAAAAACTCTTCCTTATAAAACAAAGAAAAAAACTTGTTTCAAAACATTTAACTTAAATAAAATTTAGAGAAAAAAAAAATTTGTAAAACTGTTTTTGGTAAAAAAAGCTTATGAAAAGATTTTTGTAGCTTTTCACTCATTTGTTTCTATCAGACTTTAAGGACTTTAGTTTTAATGATATAAAATGGCAGATGTAAAGATGTTAGCTGCTATTTTGAAATGAAATTTTTTTTTCATTTAAAGCTGCTGCAGCATCTAATATTTTTGGCAAGCTGAATGATCTTGAGGAATCCACATCACACCTTCATCATGTATAAAAAGGTAATTTATAAATATTTGGCAATGTGATTTTGTAGAATGCTTTACCTTTTGCATTTCATATGGACATATAAAAAAAGAATCTCCAGCAGGAGTAAACTGTCATGTTAATAGTGCACCTTTTAATGGTTACAGATTACATAGCTTCAATATACATTAAACCAATGTTTTTTTGTAAAAAGTGCAGTTACCTTTGTCATGAATTAAAATTCATTTAGGTCTATGTTTTAAGATGTACACAAAGAAACATTATGCTACATGCTATAACCCCTAGAACTTTCTTTTAGGGTATTCTGACATTTCATCAAAAAATGAATGAAAAATTTCTCAAGGATCTTGTATATGTTCAAGGGACTCTTTTATAATAAATTTGATAAATTAGCATGCCAAATCTACATTTGTATAAATTTCTATAGGTGGATGAAGGCATTTTTAAAAGTCATGATCAATATATTTAATGCAAACAACTTAGCAAGAAGACTGCAATTTACATAAATATTCCTGCATGAAACCATTAATTAAGAAAATAATATTTCATGACTGCACTATTTAAACAGTTGATGTAGTAAAAATGATAATTTTTTATATATAATAATTTTATTTGTATTGTTACCTTGGCCGCAACAATACAATAATGAAATTCTGAAAAATAGCATCCTATATATAACGAAAATAAAATACGTATTTCTGCTAAATATACCTATTATTTTTTGCAGTAAGTAATTTATTTTCACCAGCTTTTCTACCTCCTCCCTCTGAAAAAAAAAATTTAGAAAAAACTTACAAAAAAAAAGAACTTTGCAAATTTTTATTATTATTATTATTATTATTATTATTATTATTATTATTATTATTATTATTATTATTATTACTATTACTATTATTATTATTATTATTATTATTATTATTATTATTATTATTATTATTATTATTATTATTATTATTATTATTATTATTATTATTATTATTATTATTATTATTATTATCATTAATATTATTATTGTTAATATTATTATTATTATTATCATTACTAATATTATTAATCACTATTATTACTACTGCTACCATTACACTTTATACTTAAGAAACTACAAAAAGCTATAGTTAATTTTAGGAAGAAAAAAATCTGAACAAATATGAAAGTAACTTTTATTGTATTAAATGTTTAACTATTTTATTTTCTTAAATATTTTTCTAAATTGGTTTCAGAATTTCATAAATAAATAAAATTGAAAAACCTGTTGTATTTCTAGCACCACTTTTCCAAGGATCTGGTGTTATTACTTTTCCTAACTTCTTTTGACCTAGAAAATATAATAACAATATGTAACTAATGTTATTTTGAAAAGTCAAATTTCAAACAAAACTTTTTACCTTGAAAGTAAAGCTTTCTATTATCTCAGGCATGGACCTAAATGTAAATCATTTATTAGCTAAATATATTCAACAATACATTACATATTTAAAATCAACTCACATTTATCACAAACCATTTAGATTTTGATATTCGGTCTAATACATTTATAAACTAAATAATAACAACGGTTTTTCTTTAGTTTTCAGATTATTTTTTGTCTTCGGTTACCTTTTCCCCTTTTGGATTAAATGAGACAAGCTTATTTCGAGAATCTACTTCGAGACTGTAACAAAATATGAAAAACATTTTAACGCATAAAAACGTTTACAAAAATATTTTCCCATAATTTCGCATCGATTTAAATCATGGCGATACCCTGTGAATATAGTTTAAAAAAAGGAGTTGTGATGCTGCATTACACTTACAATTTAAAAAATTTGGAAATTTATGGTGCGTTAAAAACATAGGCGTAGAGTTTTAGTTTTCCCGGATGGGGCATAAACTATTTTGTAGGAGTTGAAAATCTATAATAAAAAATAAAAAGTTTTTTCAATCGGCATAAAAATGTAATTTATTTTCTCAAGTAAAATGTGTTCATAGGTATGGAGGCACGCATCATAAACTCATCGATCAAATGATCAAGATCAAGAGTGTAGGCAATATCGCGATTGCAATTTAAAATAACGAGATGATTCAATCGCTCCTAAGACATTGTAGAACTCAAATAAGTCTTTAGCCTACGAAGACAAAAAAAAAAGAGCGCTCACACGTACATGAGGTGACAGGCTTACATAGTAAAATTTTTACCAGCTTTACAAACTCGGGAATCAATGGAATTAATTGAGAAAGGACACCATCATGGTCTACAAGCTCATTCAAAACTGATTCAAAATCAATTAGTTGAATATTCTTGAATTTTGCATGATCCATAGATATGTAGCGATGGATTTGTAGCCTTCTATAATCTTCAAAGTCATCATTGTAAAAAGTCTCAACGAATCCAACTTCCAAGCACTGACCAATGAGAAATTTTTCTACATTTGCTAAATGCTCAGTGGTCTCAGTCGGTTCGAAACGGGTCGCGAGTCCCGTTATAACACAATCCAGAGATGCATAGAAAAGCTGGTAGTAGTAGTCCTCTGGAGTCGTAGCAAAGTATGGAACTCCACTTCCAGTAAATTTTTAAGTAACTTTACGTTTCCATGGCATCTCTGGTTTGTCAAGTAAACTACATTCTGCTGCTACAACGGCTGCATCCCATAAGACTTTGAAACGAGTATCATCCCGGGCTTCTTTTAACACCCCCTTAGGCGTGTTGATTATATTTCTTGCTTCGCAAAAATTAGGCTGAATTATCAGAATGATTTTCAAAATCCTCTAACCAGTTGAAAATGGCGGAATAGTTACTCGTAATAGATATAATGGACGGTTTTCTAAGGATCCATTAAGTGGGGCAAAATGGCCGCAGTGATGTTCCGCTTTCTACATCCTCTACATTTCGAAATTTATTGAAACATACCAATCGTTTTGGAGATCCACGGGTAAATGCAATAGATGACTGCACTAAATTCATAACATCTCTGTTTGATTTTCAACAGAATCTTGTGCTACCAAGTTTAGATTATGAGCGCGGCAGTGTACGTAAAAAGCCCGCTCTTCTTTCCCACTCATTAAAGTCTGCAATCCATAGATACTTCCAGACATGTTAGACGATCCGTCAAAACATTGGCCCCGAAAATTTTGAATCAACAGGCTAAATCGACACAAAACTTCTATTAAACAGTTCTTGATGTTCTCGGTTAGCTAAAATCCCATTATTGCAAAAGAGTTTCTAACTTGAAAACTTTTATCAGATTTTCTATTTGCTAATAAATATGGAATATAATCTTTTTTTCTTCTCACTTCTTCGACTTTTAACTGTTTTTTTTTGTATGAATAGAAAACAGTATAAAAGTAAAAACATTTCAAAGCAAAAGGAACTTTTATCTTAATACCGTTAAATTGTAGAACAGCACTGCAATTTAATCATAAATAATTCATTTCAAATCTGGGTTTTAACTGAGCAAGATGTTATAGTTTTATATGTTACATAAAACACAAGAAGTATTTATAAACCAATTTATAGTTTTATATTATTAGTCATTTATGTTACATAAAACACAAGAAATATTGTTTTGTAGAAACTTACTAAACTATAACTGAAAGACGACAGAATGGCACGTAATAGATATAAGAATGCTCTCAAACAAAATATCATTGATGATTGTAATGCTAGAGCAACACGAAGTGAGTTATGTACTCCTCGTGTTGATCGTAAAATTATTAGGTATTTGAAAAGGAAATTCATTTGCTTGTGCCAGTGATACGATTTGTGAATTGGAAATCGATATTTCATAAAATATTTTACGGTGACGTTTGGATGATGCAGGGTTGTGTAAAAAATACCATTCGTATTGTAAAGAACCGAAAAATATTTTAAGTTTGCAAAGGCTCACAAAACTAGACGGAGCAACAGTGGAGATAAACTTAATGGTTGGATAAATCGAAGTTTTCACCTGAAAGTTTCAGATGGTAAACTAAATGTGAGAAGATCAAATAAAAAAAGATTAAAACAAGCATACACAATTGGAACCTTCAAACACAGGTGGCAAAGACCTAATGGTTTAAGGGTACTTTTTAGGATTTTCTTGATAGGGAGCACTCTATCGCGTAGAAGGTATAACTGATAGATACGTATATAGTTTAACTTTAGAGAATCAAATGTTACCTTTCGTCGATAGATGCCTCTGCAGTGGAAATTCCAACAGGAAAATAATCCCAAAAATCCCAAAAGCACATTAAAACTAATTAAATCGTTATTTGATACAAATAAAATTACACTAATTGGCTGCTCAATCTCCTGACTTAAAACTAAGCAACTTGGTGATAACATACGTTTACATGGTATATGAGCGCCGTGGTTGTACGAAATTTTAGGGCACCCACGGTATACAATTTAACTAAACATAAAACTCATAGTAGTGAAAAGAAACCATCTTCTTGAACCTGGAAACCACCTTATTAAACCTGGAAAGGGATTAAACGTCTCTGGTTATGTTTCTATAAAATGTAGACGTTATAATTATCTGGTACATCATGTGGTCTTAAAAGCACTATTGTTTTGTTAAGTAATAGGTAGAATTACTGGGAGAATTGTTAAGGGGCTGTGGTAGTCGAGAAGCCTCTTCATTGAGGTAAATCTTAAGGTTGCTGGAAAGGTAGGTCGTACTCAGTGTCTTTTTAGTTTTATTGCATTCCATTTTTTTTTGTCGCTAGCATTAATCAATATTAGCAGTAAAAAATTCTTTAGCTTTGATATTAGTATCAACGCTCATCGTTTTGCTGTCCGCTATTCACCAAAGAGCCACGGCTATGATCCTGTCAGTGGTCGTATGCTTGTCTCAAAGATTAAGCTACACATTTTTAAAAATAAATTACTAATCGAGTAGAATTCTTTGCTTACGCTAATGTAGAAAACCAGTGAGCATATAAGACTCAAGATAAAACTAAGTTAATAAAAAAAAAAGTGCTTTTTCGGCCATTTTGAAGTTATATTTTCTTTCATCCATTTTGGTTCACTTGGTGGGACATTATAGTTTCATGACAAATAAATTGCTATCACAACATTTATTATGAAAGAGCGCATAAGTCTGATACTCCAAAATCTACATTTGCAATTTTTATGTAGGGAGCATTACCTACAATATTCAAATTAGAGCATCCCACCATCGGAAATTGCGTAAATGCGTAAATTCCGATGTGAGAAATAGTTTATAAAGGTGACTCCGATGTGATTTAATCTTTTTATTTTCCGATATTCTCCGATGGTTTGTGGTGGCTTGTAAAATTTTGCTGTAATTTTGCGGAAACTTTGTAATTATAGATAAATACATCGGAAATACCACAATATTACGAGTTTACACTTTAAATACGATTTATTGTGAAAATACGCGAAAATATCGCACGATAATGCGTAAATCTCGAAATATATCGGAGAGTGCGTGAAATTCTCCTCATCGGCCTCGGACTACATCGCACCTCCGATGTGATACCATTCCTCCCCATCGCGCATCACATCGGAGTCACCTTTATAAACTATTTCTCACATCGGAATTTACGCATTTACGCAATTTCCGATGGCGGGATGCTCTAATTCAAATACATCAATCTTATAATAATTTCAAAAAACAGATTTCGAAATCAGTTTATTCATGCTTCTATCTTCGTGTAGTTGCTACAAAATACGAAATTAGTACATAAAGAGAGTTTCTTTGCTTTAAATACAGTTGACTCTGGATATCTCGAATATTTGATATCTCGAACTTTTATGTATCTCGAACTTAGCATTACGCACTAGATTGAGCCAAAATCCTCTTGAACCTTAATATCTGAAACTTTTTGGTAACAAATTTTGTAGTCCCCCGGGCCAATTTTTCATTTTAATTTCGAACTTTTCTCCAAACTTTCAGAAATTCTGAGCGAGATTTTTGTTTTGATAACGTTCCATTTTCTAAAATTCGAATTTTTAAAAAAGTATCAAACTTGAAAGCATGGCGCTCGTTAAACGAAGACTTACGAACAAATCTATTACAGAAAAATGCAAGGCATTAAAAGACCTAAAAAAAACAATATCTGACAAAGATGTAGCCTAAAAATATGTTGTCCCAAATAACACAATATCAACCTGAGGTAAGAGTAAAGACAAGTGTTTGAACTCGTAGGAAAAAAATGACACAAAATCTAAACGGAAAAAACTTCGTACTGGTAATTTTGAAAACGTGGACAAGACTATTGTTACGTGGTTCACCGCGAAGAGAAGTCAACAAGTACCAATCGATGGCATCATACTGAATGAAAAAGCACTAAAATCCCCAGAAACATGGGGAGAGTTGGAGTTTAAAGAATCTGATTGTTGGTTGCAGGCCCACCGTGAGCCTTTGCGGCGCCCAGGGTCAAAATTTCCCAAGCGCCCTACTGAAAGTGAAAGCTGATCTAATGATCCATAATTCAATACATATAATAAGCCATTTGATAACAAATCAAAGAGGATAAAAGAATATAGAATTTTTTAATTTTAATTTATGAACATTTGAACAGTTTATTTCTAGATAATTGCAATGGTCTTTTGACTTGGTTATACACTCATACATAAAATGATAAAGTCGACACTAGAACATGGTAGAAACAGACCAAAGACAATCATTAAACACTATTGGATGTTAAGAGCAAAAATTTGTCTAGAATACAACAGCTATTGTTGTTTCAACTTCAGAGGAAATTGATCTTTCGAGCTTTACTCATGGCGAATTTGGAAATCACTTCACCGTAGCACAACTTTTTGGCAAGATCATGCTCAATGGAAATAACCAGAAGATTTGTGAGTCGTTCTTGGCTCATTGTAGACCTTAAAGCTGTCTTAACTAGAGCAAGCTTACTAAAAGATCTCTCGCCTTCCGCAACAGAAACAGGGATGGTGTTGAAGATGCGCAGCAAAATGCAGACTGATTCGAAGAGCGGCTGAAGACCTTTCTGGTATATTCCATTCAATTCTTTTGGACCAAAAAGATTGGATCGCTTCAGAGCATCGAGGTGGCGGACCTCTTCAATAAGTTTCTCTTCCTCAACATTGGTCGCGTAGATTTGTGCCAAGACCTTGCATTTCTCCTCCTATTGGATAGGTGCTTCAACACTTTCTTCTGATTCTTCTTCATTTGACATAACAAGAGATTTCAATGACCACAAGAACGAAAACATATTCGTCGTCTTCTCAGCAGCTTGGAATCTATCGCTGACCTGCTAAATAAAGCAATTGACCGTCTATTATATGTTTTAGCTGGTCAAATTGACCGGCTGCTTTTGCTTTCTTATTTTCCACGCTGCTTCCCAGTACTTCATCTTTTTTTTAAATAAACATGAAAAAAAAATTATTTATATTCGGCTTCGTGCGCCCCTGTCGACCTGGCGCCCCGGACAAAACAGCCCAGTAGACCCCCCTCACGGCGGCCCTGGTTGGTTGCATAATTGGAAAGAAAGTCAGTTCCATTTTATCACACTTTTGTCATCTTGTAATATTTAAACAAATGCACATGCACCAGGAATTAAATTTTTCAACGTGTGAGTTTAAGTTTAATTTTTCATTTATTATTTTTAGGAATGGCATCTGTACTTCTGCACACGGATCAAGGCGTAATACGAAGCCTTAAACCTCATTACCGTCGAAAAATTATGCGCATGTGTATCAAGGCTGTCAACAAAAATCTTTATCCTTCAAAAAATGAGAGAACTTTTTTGTATTTTTGTTTCTTTTTTGAATGCTATGTGAAAGGAGACTGTCGTCAATCGTTTAAAAAAAATCTGGTTTCAGCAAATCAAAACAGCAGATGGCAGATGCTGCTGACGATGATCCGTTCAAATCTTTGACAGAAGAGCTTGACTGTTTACGAGAATTAAATCCTTTAGTTGTCTACGAACATATTTGGTTCTGCGAGAAAAGCTATACTCGCAAACAATTATAGCTTAAGAAATTCAAACTTTCTATTTTAAATATATTCTAATGGTATGAAATTATATAACGCGTTTTAAGGTTCTATATATAAATTGTGGCATTTACAATTGCAAAATTAATTTTTAAAAAGTATATACAATTTTTCTTTTATGAAAATAAGCTGTTGTGTCCAGGTGACACATATATATATATAAACTTTCCGTCATACATTTAGGGACTCGAAAGCGTTCTTTATATCCGTTAAGCACGCCAGTGGGGCACTGAAAAGGTGCATTTTGTGTTTACATTTTTGTGCAGGATCGGACGTAGTGAATCCAAAGCATTCTAAGCCATCTGGATGTGTTAAAATTTGTTCCAGACTTTCGAGTGAAAACGTTCTAATAGTATAACCATTTTGATTGGGATCTGTCATTATTATTCCTTTAATGTTCATTTCCAGACTAACTGAGCATCCTTCGATATGCTTCATGCTATTACTTCCTTGTTTAACACCTTTAGCCATTTCCTTGTGGAACTGTTTGTAGCATTTTCGAATGTGTTTCAACTTCAAAGGTGGATTAATGATTGTTGAGCATATATATTTAACTAAAAACTTGTATTCTTTTGGTTGTGATTTTTTAAAAGAAACAGTTTCGTTGTATGTTTCCGTTGAAGTTGTTGGAGATTCGTTTGTCAATATTATACTTCTTCTAAACTTTTCCATTATTTTTGTGGGGAACTTCTTTTTACATTCCTTTTTTGTCTCAGCAGATGAGCTTAAGTTCTGAATAATATAAGAAAATTAAATAACAAATATTTTTAGCTGTGTACTATGTTTCTAGATTTAGAACTAAATGTAAGATAAATAATATAATAATGAAAATAAAGGAAAACACAAACTCCATCAAATTTCTTAAATGTCCATTAAAAAGTTTTAACAAAATTTTCTTTCGGCCAGCTATAAAAGTAAAACTTACTTGATCCGTACAATACTCAATGTAGCTTAGTGAGGTCTGGTCGCCTATTCCACTGTCTAATCTCTCAAGAGGTTTTAGTTGGTGTCCAGAAGCAATAAAGGACGTTTCTTGCGTCGTAGCTTCCCCTTTATTCATTAAATGTGGACTTTGGTCTATTTTTGAGAAACGATCATTCAAATGAATTGTTTCATCAACACATTTATCTTTTTTGTTACACAAGTCTGAGACTTCAACTGTTACATTGTTTATCGAGCGAGGGTGAGAGTTATTTGAGGAAAATGAGCTGCCATGAAATGCGGAGTAAGTTTCACTGTACACTGGACTAACTTGCGATATCTCTTTAGGAGAGTACGTTTTTTGAAAAGATAATGAAATGGCTTCAACAACTTGTGTGGCTGAGTTATTTCTTGATGCACGATACACATGGCAAAGACACTTTGTTTTGCCATTCATTCCAGATTTACTTAAAATGTAGCCAAAGTACCTACCGTCTTTACTAAAGACGCCTAAAGAGAGAATCCACGAAATATAATGACTCTGTTCTTCTCCTGTAGTAGTATCGATCACCAAAATATTTGAACCCAGTACCTCCAAGTTTACATTTCTGTAATCTTTTGGGTTTATTTTCTCTAGAGCTATTTCTATGTACTCGTTTACATTAGGAAAACATTTTTTAACTACTACGCTTCCGATATTCACAATATAATGGAAACGATGAAACTCAGGTTGTATCAAATCGTATTGCAGATCATGTAGGCTTTTTGAATTTGATACCTAAATTAAGAAAAGTGGTTTCAGTTTTAGTTTCGTGTTGTTCTGAAACTCTTAAGGGATTATTTAGCTATTACAAAGATAATTCTCAGTTGTTCGCAAGTATAGTTAGAATTTGGCTCTTTATAAATAATTATCATTCAGTCAAATGGTTGTTACTATGATTTTGTTCTTAACGTACAAATTTTAAATACATATTAAAAATATACCTTTGGAGTTGTCCGAAATACATCCATTATTGTGTCATATATTTCGTTTGCTTTTTCTGTGTGCAAAACGTAGCATCGAGCTTCATGACCTGTTTTACATACAATAATACCAAAGAAGTATGCATTCTTAAGGACTACTTCAAAACTTACAACTTCGTCAATAGCGAATGAAACCAGTAGCTCCCATGACATTACTGCGGTACCAAAACGAATAAACTCGTTCGTGACTTCTACGTAAACTGGTTTCATTTCTAACACATTTGTATTCTGAGCAACATTACTTACCGCAGACTCAACGCTTTCTTTGGTAACTTTAGATACAATCATATTCCCAAGATAATGGGCTGGGTAATAGTTGAGCCCTTCATATGAGGATATGTTTGTCCAAGTAGAATACCTTGTCGCTCGTTTTCTTGATTTATTCGTATAAGATGGACTTAACGAGTTGGAGGCAAAAGACGAGACTTCACTGGAGTGGCTACTGCATCTGCTACTTATAGGTGAGCCTGTTTGCAATGAAGAGTTCGAAACTCTATTAAAGTCAATATGGGAATAGTGTAGCTGTTCGTTGTTTTCGGGTTGAATAATATTTATTGGTTGACTTGTTGATCTGTTTCGCGATTCGCCACCGTAATAATCTTCTTCGTAATCTTCGTCATCGCTAAAATTTTCATATAATTTGTCACGTTTGATAATATTGCTGTAAATTGAATCACGTTTGCAGCCATGTTTTCGCTCGTATTTTTTTGCTTTAGTTGGGGAGAAACCTTGTAAGTTTGCGTAATCTAAGATGTTCGTATTGTTTTCTATTTGCAAAGATCCTCGATGATAATTTTGCTTCTTACATCTCGGTTGCATGTGCCTTTGACGAGAGTTTTTACCCTGGCTTTTTGTAGATGAATTCAGTTCGTTAAACGATCTTTTTTTTACACAACTTAAGTCATGTAAAGATTTTGCTCTTCTAGTGATCGTCACATTTTCGTCGAAGTCCTCTCTTAGGATTATATTTTCAGATTGCCTGGTGATGCGTGAATTTGTTTTTTCCATTGCTTTTTTTCTCGTTACGATTTCAGTATAAACTGTTTCATCTTCTCTACTTGTGTTTCTTAGGTAATTTTGCTTTGATCTTTTTTCCATTTTACTCTTATAAATTTGGAATTGCTTTCGCTCCTCTGAATTACTAGACATAGAGTTGCTGGAAACGGAACTGTTAGAGCTAATACTACGATGGTGAGCTTTTAAGGAACTCTGTGGTGTATTAAGGTAAGATTTTCCTGATGCTTTGTATAAGTTTAAGTCTTTGCTACAATCTGCGTTTACACTTGTACAGTTTAGATGACTTTCTGCGCTATCAGTACCGTTTTGATGACTTAACTCATTAAAAGCTTCATCTATTTTATTCATTTCAATGTAAATTGGTGCGAATAAATCAACTGACATTTCATCAGATTCTTTGTTTCCAATTTTTTTCGGGGACTCCGAAGAAATCTCCTCGTAAAAACTTTCAGGTAGCATTTTTATTTATTTTTTTATTTATTTATTTCTGGAAGCATATTTATTCTTTTAAAATTATTTATTTATTTTGAATTATATATTTTATTGGCTAAGTAATATTTAAGTAAAAATATTTTTAAAAGAAGCAAAAATATGACAAAAACAGCATATAAAATAAATACATAAAATAAATACTTAAAAGAACAAGGGAAAAAAAAAACAACAAAAATATTTCACAAATACACAGCATATTTATTTATTTATTTCTGGAAGCATATTTATTTATTGCTTGTTTTTGCTTCTTTTAAAAATATTTTTACTTAAATATTACTTAGTCAATAAAATATATAATTCAAAAGTTCAGAAATAAAAATTTTAACTTACTAACTTTATTTTTAAATTACCCTACGCAGCTGCTCAACTCACTCCACAGGGGCAAGTTGAGCAGTTTGGTAAACTTTAAAGAATATTTATTCTTTATTCTTTTAAAATTTTGTATCAGAAAAATGATGGCACATACAAGATAGCCACACACAATGTGCTCATATATTAAAACTCAAATTAAAAATCTTTGTGTTTTAACACAGTCAAAGGTAAACAAGCATTTCACTTTTGAAAATCCCTTTCAATATTAGTTTTGTTGACATTTTGAATGTGGTAGACACGCTTATTTCCTTTTGTGTATTTGTGTTATATTTTTGTTGTTGTTTTTTTTTTCCCTTGTTCTTTTATTTATTTATTTTATGTATTTATTTTATATGCTGTTTTTGTCATCTGAAATAGCAATTTACTGACCTTCTGATGTCAGAGAAAAAACGTTTTTTACACATAGTTCGTGATCTCTCCAATTGCGTTCCATTCAGAAGAAAGAAAAAAACGTTTTTTTTTGAAGTTTTTAGTTTGTGCGTTTAGTTAGGCGCTTTAAAACTTAAGCAGCACTATGTATGGCACTTATTTAAACGTAATCTGTACAAACGCAGGATGTTTAAAAGACTAGAAAATGTCAAAAAGAAAAAACAACAACATTGGAATTGTTATGTAATTTATTCTCTGTTGCGGACTATGGGTACGCAAATAATCTACAATTCATCAACGTTCGGTGTGAAATTATTTGTTACTTTTAGTTACATCATCTTTTTCCCTTCTGCAGAACAAAAAATAAATAGTAGCATTATTTATGGATGACAAAGTAAAATATCTATTTGTAGTAGCTTCGAAGAGACTTTGTACTGGACACTTAATGAGAAAAAGATGGTTTTTATTAAGAAAGAAAAAAAAAAAAAACTACAAAGCTTGCAAAAAATGCTCAAACTTAAATTTATCTTCTTTAATCCATTTGTTTGAAAACGTGCGTTTTTTTTTTTAAACAAGACGCAACTTGCCAAACCTCTTTGCAAAGCAGGCTCTATCAAGCACTAATGCGCGTCAAGGCCGCACTTGCCACTTTAAATAAACAACTTTAATTGTGGATATTTTTAGTAGTAAATAACTAAAGTGAGGTCAGCAAAAAAAGATTATGCAAGCAACTTATAAAATAGTTCTTTTGTCCAAATTTTAATGTTAGCATTTATTTAGAAAAATCGAAGAAATTAATTATAAGCATGTAAGAAAGACATACCTCGAAAATATGGTCAATTACGTATTCTTCTTTCTTGATATGAAACGAGAAACAATGATTGAAAATATTGATGCTGATCCCGGAATTTATGAGGAGGTTGACTGGAACCAAATTTAAATTATTCATTATAGGGAAAATTGTTAAAATTTTATAGAAATCTGACTCTATAGCTTTTAAGATGGGAAACCATTTGAAACCTAAAGAAGCTATCATTACTTCAACTTTTGTTATTAAAACGCATATATATAATTTTTTACTATTATTATTGATAAAAAATGTCCAAAAAAATAACTAAAATTAGTTAGCAATAATAATAAAACCAATCGTGAATTTTTTTTATTACTTTACAGAATTCTAAATGTTTAATAAAAAGCGATAACACTTCAATTCACACGAAAAATAAATTCATTTATTTGTAACTAACTGAGTCTGTGCGTTTGTATAAGTGGAGGCACAAAAGATCCAGTGTGGCCACATTTTAACCAACCTTATTGCTTTTTATTACCTCGGTGATATTTCAAAATGTCATCGTAGAATCTGATATGATCATTTTCCTCTCTATGACAAATACATTCATGACTTCGCTCCACTACTAATGAAAGGCTAGTAAATTTATGAGTAATAGCTTTTCATGGATTTGATATTCAGCTATTTGCTGATCAAATATGTCAATGACTGGCACGAAAACATCTTGGAATGGTGCAGTGCATCTGTCTTATACTTATGAGAAGATCAGTGATGACTTTCTCATGCAGCAAGATACATTTCTTAATTCCTAAGATAATAAGACGGCTACGAACAGTTATTACAAACACAATATTGTGGTAATGGTAAATATTTAACAACTTAATTTACAACTTTTAGATATGTGTTTTGAATTCCAACGTTTATATATAACGTTTGAAGATCATTTCAACTATTCTTATGCATTTTAATAGTTATTCTTGTAATTGTTTGATCAGTTTTTCGTTACACGTTAAAACTTTCGATTTTATTTTAAAATTTTAACATCAATGACGTAAAGAAAATTCCCGAAATAGCAAAGTTTAAATGACGGGAGACTTTGACCAAAGTTCCATGTGTGATCCATGTGTAATCACCAGTTGATAATAAAGCTTTTATGGGATATTTGCTTTTCTAATTTACGCCGAGGAATTTGTTCCTCAACTCAAGATTCAACGTAAAAATTCACCCCACGTGTTTATCACAAAAAAAAATCAAATTTTCTGATGTTGAAATTAACTTAATTTAGTTTCTATGGTAACTAAAAAAATAAGATCGCTCATCACTGTATTTACTATTGATAAATACAATTAAATGTATTAAACTCTTTAACCTTTTAGCCAAAAAACTGACAATCTTATAAGCTTAGCTGTTATTTTCTATCTTCAAAAGTAGAAGATAGTGACTTTCTTTAGTATCTTTATTCAGCTAAAATCAATCGTGCTCATATAGTAAAAATATAAAAAGAAAAGAAAAATTTTTATTAACTACCATTTCTAGTCTTCATTGATTTGTTAAAAATCTTAGAGATGTTTTTTTAACCAATCAATAGAGATTAAATTACCTTATTATAATATTACCTCCGGGTAATATTAATGATTCTTATGGGAAAAGAACAAAAAAGTCAACATTATTTCTATACTGACGTCATTCATCGTGAGAACAAAATGCATGAGCCGAAACTAAATATTTTTGTATTTAGAAAAAAACCGAAAATTTGTCACGTGCTACACGTGCTTAAACGTCCTTCTTCAGATATTACGTTTAAGCACGTAGATACGTCCTGACAGAAAAATGCCATTATCAGAATTAGCACTATCGGAATCGCCGCAATTGGAATTCAAAACTTTATCAAACCCTTTAAGTTTTAGATGCATAAATCAAAACAAATAAGCAAATTATTTATAAAGACACCTTTAAAATTCAGTTGCTTGTTTGTTCTTGAGACATTTTTTTTTATTATAAGTTTTATTATAATAGGACATCCGCATATTATTTCCTTTGTCATTAGTTCGAGTTTTATTATAATAGGACATCCGCATATTATTTCCTTTGTCATTAGTTCGAGTTTTATTATAATAGGACATCCGCATATTATTTCCTTTGTCATTAGTTCGAGTTTTATTATAATAGGACATCCGCATATTATTTCCTTTGTCATTAGTTCGAGTTCCTCAAAAAGGAATTTGAACTGCCTCATAAAAATTCGTGACACACCCTGTGTGTCAAAACAAAATCTATTAGTGGGAAATAAATTTTTTAAAGCTATCTTTGCTTAAGCTGAATTTATATATTTGATTATAGTAACTTTTGAAAAGCTCTAAAAAGAAAGTGGTCGGTGGATTTATACTTTTTATATTTATATTTTTTTACTTTTTCTAGAATCAAAATTGAAATAAAGAGCTTAAATTTTATCTGAGTAAAACTATAGGCTCGGGTTCATAGAGATTCGTATCTATAATCCAGATTCGTATTCGGGTTTGGTTTTGGATATTCAACACAAAAACACAAATCACAATTTAAATTCAAAACCAGTTACGGAATCTAGCCATTATTCCACTGTGATTTGATTAAATTGTTACTTTTAATTTTTAAATGTTTATTAGGGTAGGGCGGGGAGGGGGGTCGTTGAGCAATTTTTACTAAATCTAGCAGATCTCTTGAACGGTGCGTCGGATTTACATAACTTTTTCACTATTAGAAAGATAATTTTATCTGCTAAAAATTGCTTAAGAAAAGAATCGTTTTTAGATTTGAGAAAATATTCTTTAAAGTTTACCAAGCTGCTCAACTTACCCCTGTGGGATGAGTTGAGCAGCTGCGTAGGGTAAGTTAAAAATAAAGTTATTGAGTTAAAATTTTTATTTCTGAACTTTTGAATTATATATTTTTTTGACTAAGTAATATTTAAGTAAAAATATTTTTAAGAAGCAAAAATTTAATAGTTTTAAATCACATTGACATACTTTTTTAAAAAAAGGATTCCAGATATTATTTTAAATTGTTAAGAGTAATTAATAAGGATTAATTTAAAAGTGTTTATGGACCTTAAAATGTTTACCCAACGAATTTTGTTTCTTCGTATCCGATAATGCCGTTTCATTAATTATTTTTAAACCTGCTATACTTACCCCGACTAGACCAGGAGGCACAAAAGGTTATAAAAAGAGCTATAATACTTAGGGGAAAATGGCTAAGTATAACCGAAAGTTAAATAAATGGGTAAAACATCAACTCTTGAATGATGCCAAACAAATTTTTTTTTAAAAGAAAAATAGCAAAAAATTTTTTTTTTACTTCTTTGGTCCAAAATCGAAAAAGTAGCCGTGCATCTCACTTGACCGTAGTCCAACAACCATTTGATGCGCATTGTATTACCATTATATATACCTATCTTTCATCCATTAGATGTTTTACCATTTGATGCGCAGTTTTTGAGATATTTTAGCTGCCCAATTTGCCCCTATGCTTAACTAGCCCCGCCCTACCCTACTATCCTCTAGTAATTGTAATTTATTAATTACTGATAATGATATTTTTTTGCATACTGTTACATTATGTCTTCTTGTTTGTATTTTTTTTTAAAAAAAGCCCAAGTCTTTTTTTGGATTTAGGATTCGTAGATTAGGTCTCGGATACGGATTCGGTCTGTTAGATTCGGGTCACTGAACTTGTAGACTAATATGAGTCTTTGTAGGACAAATTCTAAACCGTAATTCGAATAATAAGATTTGGGTATTTGGAAACGTGAGGATTCGCCAATCGCTAATATAAAGTCTCAATGTGAACAATTTCATATTTTCCTCACCATGGCAATAGATAATTACTTCTTTTGAATAAAATCTTTGTAATATATTTAAACTTTATTATATACTAACAGAGCAGTGAATAACCGCCATTGACTCTATATGCATTGAAATACTTTAAATGAAACAAGTATTTCAATCCAACTTAAACAAATCAAATGAAAACATTTGTTTGATTTTGAAAAGTTTTCGCTTAAATTTCTTTTGAATCTTTTTTTTGCAACTGATGATATGCAAATTTATCTGAGCGGACATCTTAAGTTGTTCTGAACACGTGAATATTTTTTATATATTTCTATGACAGTTTTTAGGTATATAAAGTGGCTGGGATTTTTTTCAATTGTTTGATCTTATTTTTTTAGATACTCAAAGTTTTTCATGAAATAAAATTTGACATAAAAGGTGTCATTTTTTAGGTTTTTTGTCAAAACAACGTCATAGAAGGGTAAGTTTGACCAGGGATGAATTATTAAAAGTTTAAACTATCCCTATAAATTTTTCACCTTTGATTATGAACTGTTTATTATGAAACAAAATCTTTTCACAATAATCAAACGATGCAGCTGTGGTGATTTGATTTCCCTTTGTTCGATTCGTTAGCTTTATCCGACTATTTAGTTGTGCTAATTTGTCACTCAAACTTGATTCCAGATCTTTGGGATAAATCCCAGCAATTTTTTTTACAACCAGCCAAATAAATTTCTTGTAGCAGCAAAATCGACATCCAGTTTGACAAAAACTATTGCAGAAACTATTTGGTCTATCTAGAATTACTAGAAATGTTTCAAATGTAAATCTCTCCGAACGCAATAAATTTCTGCGTTCAACACCGCCAAAATAATGTATTCCATTTGTGTTAAGCGTGTTGTTTTAATCGTGCTCATTCTTTCGTGCAAATCGTGCGAATTCTTTCCTTTTTCTTTTAACTCTGCAAAGAATCCAGAAAATTATTTAATGGATTTTGTTTAGAAATTTCTGAAATTTTTTTTAGGTCTGTGTTTTCAATCTCCAGCTGTTTCCAAAACAAAATACTTATTTAGCTTTTACTCTATGAGGCCTATTAATTTGTATGATAATAAAATAAGTTACGTTAAAAACGCCATTAATGGTTTTTTTCAAAAAGAATCCTTTCTCATCTATTAAGTAACGTTACACTGGTCTACAGCTTTGTGCACCCCCGTCTTTATCTACCCCTGATTTTGATCCAAACGCGTAAATGGTTTTCATTTGTATTATGCTTTTATAAAAGCAATTGGGGGAAAGTTTGATAAACGCCCTAAAAATTTTTAACATCGGAAATAAACACATTTTTATATACTTTCTCATAGAATTTATTTTATATATACAAATAGCCGTACTTAATATGCGTCTTAGTTCAATTTGTATGTTGATATTTACTATTTAAATGACATAAATGTTTATTGACAAATGTCGAATACGCTAGAAGAAGTTAGATTAACAAATTATCGTCAAATTATACAGCTATGATATGTCGTCCCCAATAAGATTATAAATCTCAATAAATAAAAACTTAAAAAAAATATATGGACGCAAATAAAAATGTTGGAAAAGTTACAAAAAAAACCCTAGTTTAAATGCTTCCCTTTAGTTAGCACTTTTGTGTCTTGCATTTGTACCCCCTAGATAATAATCTCTTAAGAAATTAACACTTGAGAAAATGCCTCTAAAAAAAAAAATTATAATAGGGGGACTGATTCTTAGGGAAAAGGAGATTTTTTCTGAGTGTTGTTTTGTTTAGAGCCATTTTTTTTTGGATTTTTTTCGTGGGGAATATTTTTGTCTCACAATGAAAATTTTAACCACACGATGAAAATTTTAACCACACGATAAAAGTTTTAACCACACGATGAAATTATTTAAACCAATTCATCTGCTTTTCATAAGAACCTCAAAGTTGAAACTGCTTTTTTTATGTGTTTTTTTTTCTTCTCACAACATGACATCGGTTATACATTTCAAAACAGGGAAAAGTTGATAAATAAAAAATAAAAAATCATAGTTTTTTTTTACTTATAATAGTATTAAATTACTACAATGCATCGGGAATTTCAAACTAGCTACAATAAGTTCTAATTAGGTGCTTTCACCAAAGTATTATGGAAAACGTTCAAAGGAGCACGGAGGCAATTTTTAAATCTCCATATGGTGAGCCAATCGTGAGCTGTTTAGTTAATTTTTAAATCTCCATATGGTGAGCCAATCGTGAGCTGTTTAGTTAATTTTCTACAAAACTGCATTAAGATTTTTCTAATTAATAGGTAATGAAGCATAAAATGTAAATTGGTTTTTGATGAATCTATAAAAAAAAACTTTAATCTTCCTTCTTGTACTTAATGATAAATTCATTCATTAGACTGTCAATATCTTAAAAAATTGCTGTTGGTCTCTTGTTCTATTATGGTAATTAGATGTTCCAGTTTCCAATAAATGTTTTTCTTTCAGTCTAGAATCAAGCAATTCTGTTTTTTCTTTAGTCAAACCCAATCTCTCACTAAATCTTCAACCCAGCTTTTGTAAACAATTGTGGTTTTAAATTTGAAGAACATTGGAACTCATCAGTACTCGGTTGATTTTCACTAAATTTTGACCTGGACGTTAAAACGTCATTAATAGACTGAAGTTGCTTAGGGAAAGGAAGTCTCGGTCCTTGTTTTACTGGTCAGGGTGGACAGCATTTTTCTTTTTTTTGGAGTTATATCCAGAAACATCAATACTGCAAAAGTAACACGTGTTTGAATGATTTTTTTACTTCTTCCATACCATAGGTATTGAAAATTTAAAAGTTTTCTCATTCTCATAGCATTTCCTAGGATTCTCGACACAAATATAACATACTTTGTAAAGAACTCAACGTTTGCTTTGATTACTGATTTCTACACCAAAAAATGACAACAAAGGAACTTTACTGACTTTTTCACAAAGTCAGTAAAGCTCCTTTGTTGCTTTTTAACTACAAAGTCACCACTATATACATAAAAAAGTGTCAGAAGAGTTTTTATAACCAGTTTAATTCCATCGATGACATTATGTAGTTGGTAATTTCATACAAATTTCGCATTTTGGTTAATACCAATATGCGATACATAACTTGATTTCACGATTTAGACTCAGTCCGTTACAATATTTACAAGATTTTCAATCGGTTGTCGTGAGTATAACTTTTATTTTAACTTGTTCTTAGGTTAGTACTTCAGCCTGGGTATTCCGCACTTTTTTCTAAGTTTAAGTAATTTGTTACTACCCCCAAAATATGGATGAACCAAATATCTATAAATTTTTTTTAATTTTTAACTTTTTGATAGTCTATTTTAAATCAATTTTTTAAAGGGAAGGAAAATTTTTTTGCAAACTTCTAAAAACAAAAGATTGTTTTTCTTTGTTTAAGTATTTTGGGGGTAGTAAAAAATTACTTAAACTTAGAAAAAAGTGCAGAACCACCCAGGCTGAAGTACTTACCCTTTTTGATTGAAACTTTGAACATAAATCCACATCGATATTTAGCAAGGGATGTAAGAAACAGATTTCTAAACTTTTTTTACAAATTGTAATAATTCTTTAAAAACCTGCTTTTAAGCAAGTGGTCTCCCTGAACAAGCTCGAAATGTATTTAGTTAGCGTTCTTTAAATCTATTTATTGAATTCATAACAGGAAGGTAATTTTATTGCTTACCATCCTGGGCGGAATAGGATAATGAAACCGGAGTTCCACAATCACCCGGACGAGAATTTATAGCTGGACCTGTTACTGGCGGTTGAGTTGTAGCTGCATCTGAGCAACATTAGAATCGTCTTCAAACTTCATTAAAAAGCTCCACAAGAACGAATTTCTAGCTCGCGGCATGTTTAGCAGTCATCAGAAAAGTGTTTTTGAAACTTGTAAACTAAACTTTTTTGACAAGAGCTTAACTTTTAGTGTTTTCAAAAGTAGTTAAAATCCTAAAGGTGATGCTCTTTCCCGAAAAAATCGCAAAAATTAATTATATAGCAGTTTAAATTATTAAACTTCTGACTTTGTTCTAATTACTAGTTTTTACTAGGTATTAGAACAAAGTTAGCACTAATTAAATAATGGCAGTAACAGTTTTACTAATATTTAGAACTAATTAGGGGAGACGGAGACTAGTTGCTACAGCTTTAGTTTTTAAGCTCTGTGCATTTCTGGGTGAACTTTTTTGAGGATATCAAATTACAGTTCAAAAGAATATGAATTTGGCAAGCATTTTCGAGTGTCAAACATTATAAAAAAGATAATTGGTGGCCCAAAAAGGGCCTCCAAAAAAGAAAAAAATATGTGCTAACTTCCCCTGGCCCGGGGTAAGTTGTCTATACTCTTAGGGTAAGTTAGCACACCGTATAAAAAGAGACAAGTTTAGCCACATTAAGCATATATTTCAAGCACATCTTTCTTATGAAAACTCTTGATAATTTTTATCCAAAATAAGTCAATCGAATAGACTTTTCTTCTATAAAAATAGTATCAACAGTATTTTTTATAACATTTTTAGAATTTACAGGCCTGTCTGCTTTTCTTTTATAGTTTCTCATGTCTGTAGATCTGTAGTGTTATATAACTTAAGTGAATTTACGGCTAATGAGAAAAGTTGTAAGTTGGCACATGTTGCCAACTAGCCCCACGATCATTGTGCCAACTAATCCCAAAAGCTTTTCGCTCACAAAATGGCTTATAAATTTTCAAAAACGCGAAATATTGAGAAACAAAAAATGTGACTGGTTAGAGTGAACCATACAACACCTATATTTAGTCGAGTTTACTTGTAACCAATGCTTTTGCTTTTTAAAAGTGACAAAGTAATATAGTTACAAAAATTACAAAATTAGTAAAAAAAAAACACAAAAATTGCTATAACTTCTATGCACATGCGCTTATAGCCCTGATACTACACTGAAAGATGAATTAGTTAAGTGGGAAGGTTCCATGTGAATTTTGGCAATTTCTGGTGGAAAATTCCAAAGTTAAACGCAGTGTGTCAACTTACCTCAGTAGCCAACTTCCCCCGGTCTCCTCTACAAAGTCTACAATCTTAGTTAAAGGTACTTGGAGTCTTAGTAATAACTGATTAACACTTATGGTTCTGAAAAAGTTTTATTGAAATCAGAAGGTTTGAGAAAAAAATTTTAAAAAAATTATGAAAGATTTCCAAGAATAAAAGCAAAAAAGTTCGTTAAAATTCGGAAAGTTCCGCTGTTGCTTGCTAAACCTCGCTAAAACTTTGGAGAAATCACGTTTGTTAAGTTCGTTAAAGTTCCTTAAAAATGCTCGTTCGCTAAAACTCGAATTATAACAAACTTAAGAAATTTTGAATGTAAGATTTGAACGATCACGATCAAAGTCCAAGACTTAGCTAACGCATTTCAAACGATTTTATCGTAATTGCTCGTTTGCTATTCTCGTTAAATTTGAGGTCGTTTGAAGCAAATGCATACCATTAGCGATAATCGATTGTTTAAGTTTTTTTGCTCTCAATTATTTTTTTGATCAATGATTCTTACTTAACTTTTTGATATTTTATGCCGTTTTTAGATTTCTCAGATCATCTTTTTAAAATTGCTTTTGGATTTGTTAAAGGTTTTGTTTTCGAACAAGCCACAAGCGCTCAAATTCTCCATTTTGTATTCTTCATGCCAGAAAAGGGTATTTATTAAAAATATTACTTTTTTTTTTAACCTAAATTTTCAATAAAAACGTGTAGAAATTTTAAATGAGCTGATGGAAAGTTTTAATCAACCCGATGTCAAATAAACGATAACCAATCAACCCGATGTCAAGTAAACGATAACCAATCGACCCGACACCAGTTTGTTGGAAACCAATAGTTGTTTTTTAAAACCAGGTTTTTAAAAACAACTTAGAAAAACTGCGAAATTGAAAAAAAGGTCATTTGAAAATTTTAGAAGACTGTGAAGTTAAAAAAGCCAATAAAATTTTGCAAAAACATTCAAATGTTATTGTTGTAAATAAAACTGCTTCTGGAAAGAACAGAAATTTCAACGAAATCGGAAGCTTTAAGTATTCAAAAGGTACCATCTTTTCTTAGTAATTATAATTTAAATCTTTTAGCTGTGCGCTCATTAATTTAAAATGATCATTTCATTTACGGAATTTCAATTGTTAACATCTTCGATTTCTTTTCACAATTTTAAAACTATCTATGCTTTTCGGGTGAATTAATCGTAAGCAAATAATGTAAAACTATTTTCGTATTGAGTTTGTCTCCCGCGGCGTTATATCGAGAGCGAAAAGAGACGAACTAATAAATTTATTCAAGGAGCACCAACACCCGCTAAGTGTATTTTGCACACAATTAGGCTACTGAGACAATATACAGAGATCTTTAAAAGATAACCAGTTACAAAGCAGAAGTTGCATTATGTTCATCGAAATAAATCAACTATTTATGAAGATTCATGTTGGACATGTGCATGTGTGTGTGTGTGTGTGTGTGTGTGTGTGTGTGTGTGTGTGTGTGTGTGTGTGTGTGTGTGTGTGTGTGTGTGTATGTGTGTGTGTGTGTGTGTGTGTGTGTGTGTGTGTGTGTGTGTGTGTGTGTGTGTGTGTGTGTGTGTGTGTGTGTGTGTGTAAGTATGTGTGTGTAAATGTGTGCGTGTGTGTTATTTATACAATAACTTTAAAAGATTATTTAATGTTCAAAATACTTTTTAAGCGCAATGTTTTTAAAAGTTTAAATCTATTATACTCAAAATAATATCGATACAAATATAGAATATAAATATAACAACAGTTAAAAACAATACCAACTGTAAAATACTTACAGTGACTAACATAAAAAACCTGTAGTACAACTGACCCATAAAAAATTGTATAGAATCAGTTCAATTGTCAAGTAGGTTTAAATTTAAAAACACGACTAGCAGGATTTAAAAACATGTCCAGCAGGATTTGCAACAATATAACCTTTAAACGCTAACTGGTTCAAAATCTTTCATGTGTCAAACTCTTACATCACATTTCGTTTTCAAAATTTTGTATTTTACGGAAAACCATTTCTGTGGTCTGGAATTTTCATATGAAAAGGCAAATACTCCTAATTAATTAAATTGCGTGGGGGTTGCTAATCAACTCAGTAGTATTTTATCAACTGTAGATTCGACAACACCACGTCCGATTGTACATTCTAAGACAATAGATTTCAGCTTTTTTCCCACAGCAACACGCTTTATTTCGTTTGCTGTGTAAAACTTTGACTGCAGCTTGAAGTTTAATTGCCTATAGTGTTTAAATCTAATAGCACATGGTATGTTTGTTCGATGTCTCCTCATCGTCACATCAATGCCTGCAGTTGACCAGACAAACTGATATAGTGATTTTTCTTCGCTTTCGTGGTTGTTTATAGGTTTAAAAGGAAATTCTTTACCCGCTATCTTGATAAACCTACATGAAACGATTTGTTTTAACTAAAGTTAATTTTTTTTTTTTAAAAATTTTTATGTTGATTTGTTTTAATTTTTATGTTCATTTCTTTTAATTCTTACGTTAATTTGTTTTAATTTATGTAAATTTGTTTTAACTTATGTTAATTTATTTTAATTTAATGATAAAATAGTTTTGTAAAAAAGTAGAAACCCTCTACGGAGCACATCTAAGAGAAAGAGTAAATACTAGGTACCAAAAAAATACCACAGAATTATAAATCTAAAGTTATAAATTCACTATATAGAATGTTCAGTTATCCAAATACCACATAAAGAAAATACCTCAGCTTTATGGCAGGCTCAGTTTCCATTTTTATATTATATTCAGTAGAAGTTACCAACTTAAGAGTGTATTCATCGGTGAAGCGGTTTCCGTCGGGTTTAAAAAATACATCTCCACTACCGGATGTGCAAATCAATTGAAATGACACTTTTATTTTTAGCTCGTTTATAACAGAGGCATTGCTCGAGCCACTACTGAAGCTGAGTATGCTCTTTCGTTCTAAAGTAGGATAGAAATGGTAAAATCCATAATAGTTATGATTAATTAATTATTGAAATTGCAAACACTTATCTTTTATACGAACTATTAACGCGAACTATTAACGGAATTTCATGGAACTTGTGCTTGGCTAGTGAGATTCTTGAGGCTTGGGAGAAAAATATTCCGATAAATGGAATTTAAAAAACGGATTGTGTACTTAACAATCCTGGGGAAAAAGGTTCCAATATATGGAATGTTCGAATGGAATTAAAACAACTTGAGTGAAAAACTATTTACGTTTTATAGATCTTATGCTACCTGGGCCGAAGAGTGAACTCCTTCTTTGGTATAATGATGTTCGTCTTTCCTCGAGACGTCTCAAGCTCATAGAACATTTTCTTTCTTTTTTGTTGACCTCATCATCTGCTGCAGATTTTATGATTCGTGTCAGTATGGTTGCGCGTACAATTGGCATTCTGAATTTAATCTTCTTTTAAGAGACGCTTTTAAACTTTTTAAAACGATTTCTTCAATCAACAAAGTTAAGTTAGCTCACTTGAGTTCACGAGCTATACATTTACAGACTAGAAATCCTAATCACAAACAAACCTATAAAGTTAAAAGCCAACGCTCTCAAAAAAAGCAAAAACAAGAAACCTAAAAATACCACGTAGAGATATTTAATAATATATGTTGAAATCGTTTCTGAAGAGTACTTTGCTCAATTTGCTTTCCACTTATTTATTCATGCATTATATTATTTTACATAGATCATAAATAGAAAAATGGAATTAATAATTTATGCTATTGGATCGTGTTTTACCGTTCTTCACACAACTTAGAGCATTATAATTAGCGGCAAACTATGTTCTGAAATCGAACGCTTGACTAATTGTAATTTCCACTTATTTTTAAACGGAAAAAAGTAATTAATAATGAAAACTGGCATATAACTAAAGTAAACACAATTGCCAGAAGAAAAAAAATCAAGAACCAAAACAAGCTGTCAAAGTTAATCACCTGCTCTTCCCTTTGCCTCGATCGGTTTCAATACAAATAATCAATTTCGATTCTGGGTAGCATAATAATAAATTCAACTGCTAGGTAGGTTAGAAATAAAGACGCCACGTCCGGCGAAAGAAATATTTGATTGTTGTAGACTCATTGTCTATATTTCAACACAATATTAAAGACGCATTATCAATAGCTATCAAATAGATAAATCGATAATCGAGTAACTTTAAAGTAGCCATAACAGCAAGAGCAATAACACCACTGCTAATACTATTGTTAACAATAGTTGTTTTTGACAAAAAGCCATGGCTAAAACCCAGGCGTATTACTCGTGGGGGCCGATTTAGTAAACATTTTGGCTTATTTTTGATTTATCAAACTGGAAAAACAAATTAGTTGATACAAAACTCGCCAACTAAAAATATTGAAGGCAGAATTATTTTACATTATTAAGCAGAGAGTGTTGTCAAAAACTTTTTAAAGAAAATTTAAAAAACAACAAAAACAAACTCAAGTTTTAACTTATTTCTCATATTTAATTTTTTTGGAGCAGACCTGTTGTAAGAGTATAGAGTTTTAGTTTTAGCGTAAATGTTTAAAAAAATACTTGACAAGATTTTATAACTTTTCAAACAAGAAATATTAATCTTAAAAAAAACCTAAAAATAGAAATTGTCAATTGATTGAAAATAGTACGATTAGGAATGTAAACAAACTGGCAAAGTCAAACCCAGTTCAGTCAAAAGCACGTCAGTTGGCTTTGATAAACCACCTTTAAGTCATTAAAATAAACACCATGCTCTTTAAAATATGAATATGTATCAGTGTCTAGATCTTCCTAACCAGTCTTAAATTGAACATAACCAGCAATGTATAAAGGCATTTTAACATCACCAGATAAATTAGATTCTAATATGTTCAAATAACCAACTATTTCACTTTCCTTTTGTGTTGCCTCTGTTGGTTCATGCAAGAATGACCAATACGAAGTTTAAGAAAGTCTGAATCGTATTGTAAGAGCAGCTTTGTGAGTTCAACTTTGGTTTTTTCTAAAAGTTGTTGGACAGAAAAAACAAAGCTTTTTCAACGGGTCTGATGTTAAATCACCAAGTTTTACAAATTTGTTTGATATAATTAACAGGTAATTTACCAACTCAACTAAGCCTTTTAATATATATGGTATGTTTTAGATGTTTCAACAGCCAGCATTATGATCTAGCAGTTTTCATTTTGACAATCCAAATTTTTGCAGAAAAAAGTCATCTGGTGATTTATCAACAGCGCAATTTGTATCTCAACCTTTTGTCATCACCAAGTTCGTGAATATAATTTTCCATGCATGTGTAAACCTTTTTAGAAATACAACAGTTTCTTTAACACTGCTTTGATCTATTTTAGGAAGTGTCAATATTGCAGAAAGAGTTTCTTTACAAAACACTCTCAAACACAGAGAAATGTTGTCAATCACCAGGCAGCATTTAAATATATATTGAAAGAGGCACAAGCGTCTTATTTTCTAAACTATAACCTTTCTTAAGGTCATCCCTATTTGTAATTAAATTCTCATCAATAGTGTCCTTAAACTGTTTTTCTAGTTTTTTCAGTAATCCAGTTATTTCTTGTTTTTTCATATATGAATGCAACCATTAGGTGTAAAAAATGTTATTTTTAGTCAAATATAGCTTTTCTTCAACAGTTTTAAAGAAAGAGAAACTTTATATTGACTTTATTATTGCAACATAGAGCTCAACGCAGTTCATTATATGAACTGTGTTTAACTCTTTGAATCAATTCTGAAAATCTAAATGAAGACAATATAGTGGAATCATGCCAACTCTAAAAGTAGGTCCACCAAAAGGGGACTAAATCATAACAGCAAGCACTGCTTTTGCACATTGCCTGGTTGATTAACAGATTTTCCCAAAAGTTCTCCAATATGTTTAGTTGATAAAGCTTTAACATGTCAATTTTTGTAGAGTGGAAACACTATAAAACTGACATCATTTCTAATTAACGTTTTTGAAACAGAATAATATTCAAAAGCACAAATAATAGTGTATGAAGAATACAGTGTATCATAAATACTTGAGATTTTCATAGAAGTTTAACTTTCAACAAGAACTTGTTTTCTTTTAAATAATTCGATATTAGTAGACAGTAAAATTTGGTTGATTGAAAGCAAATTCGTTCATTAGACTCATAGACAGTTATTAACTTGAGTTGAAATCTTGAAATCTTTTGGTATTTTTGTTTTTATAAATACCAACCACATCATTGCAATTCAAAGAGCCACGGCTAAAAAAGTTTCAAACTCATCAACTTGTTTACTTCTTGCAATCAAAGTGGGTGAAGTTGGTACAGGCTGGACTTAACCCAATTAAAAATAAAAGGTGGAGAAAGTCTTTCTTTACCATGAACTTTCTTTTTTTTTTTTTTTTTAACTTCTGTAATTTAAAGGCCAATACTCAGAACATACAGAAATGTTACTTCATGGAATAGCAGATAGCCAGTTTCTACGCTCTTTTGGATCTTGTGGTAATAAATAAACAGCACTTTTTTTTTTGTCCGTTAAATGATCTGATGTGAGAAAAAGAAATTATTTTATGAAAAAATTCAATTTGTTTTTCGGTGTTGCTATATGCGGATCTTCAAAGTAGGAAGGAATGTCTACTAATAAAGCAGTTTATCTCTTACTTGATCAGTGATTGGGCTAAAAACTTTATTGTCTATCATAGTGAAAGTTAATTGATGGAACACCAAAAAATGGGGTTCGTCTTCTAAGTCAACTGAATGTAAGTGATTAATTAGTGGGATGTAAATGATTGATTTGTGACTCTATATGCTGTCTTTTATTTCCTCTAAACACCGGAAACGTTTAGGCTGACAAATTCGAGTCGAGGAAGAACAAGAATTTTCGAAAATGACTTCTCATCATTCATAATACAAATAGGGGCCATCGAAGTAAAGAAGATACTAAGTTAAGTCTCCGAACCAGTCATTTGGAAATGTGATCAAGTAGACCATGTAATTTTATTTCGCCCATGGTATCAGTAATTATCATGGATTTTTCAGTTAGTTTCTTTTTATCTCAAAAACTTTGTTATAAGGTGGATATGCGTCATAGCCATTTTCCATTAATGATCTCTGATTGTGCTTATAATTGTCTACAGTCATGTATTGGTCTACTATTAATGCTAATACACTTTCCTTTGCCTTTTATAGGGCTTCTTAGTTTTCGCTACTCTCAGTGGAGATATTTGGATAGCCTGCTTGATGATATCCGAAGCATTTTTGCTTATGACTTAAATTTTTTTGCAGCTGAAAAAGCAATCTCATAAACTTCTATTCCTTCTGTTGATGACATTGATTTAAACCGTTTATATTGCTCAGATAAGGCATGATATGGTTTCAAGTGTTTTTTAGTTTCAGTTTGTATTTTAGGTATTGATGGAAGCTCATTTAATACTTCTGATGGAATGACGATCATATCTACGATGTGCTTCCATCCAGAACCTCTTAAACTTCATGCTTAAACTTTATCAAAGGTGCTTTTTTCAAAATTTCCTTGTCAATTTGATAGAAATCACAAACTTTTTTAACTACTCGCTGAGTGCTGTTATCATCGCCACTCACAATCCGCAGCTGCAAAAAGATAATTTTTGTCAATTCCATTTGTCATTGTAGATATATAATTTTTTTGTAGTTATTTCCAATTTTTAAATAGCATGTGACAACTAAAAGTCCGGACAAATTTTGTCGCTTCAATATGTCTAACAATCTTTTACAATTTTACAATCCTACCTTATATGTAGCAAATTTAATCCTTTACAATGTATCATAGTCTTTACATAGTCTTTACTTTTTCAGAACTTGTTTAAAAGCTTGAATGATTATGAGGCATTCCGAAAACGAGTGTACGCTTTATTGGATTTGCATCCAAAAGAGGACAAAACGTTTATTTTCAATCACTTTCGAATAAAAAATGTCCCAAAATTGACCACATAAAGTATACTGCAACGAAAGGAGAACAATATAGGACCAGAACGAAAGGTCAGAAGTGGTGGGACTGGAAAATAAATACCTAAGAAACAGCGTAGAAGAATTGATTGATAAGAAGGATGGTGCTTCACAGCGTAGCTTAGCCAAAAAATTCTGTGTTTCCCAGCAGTAAATTTTCAAAATTCTTAACGAAAAGACGAGGATTCGTTATCGTAAAAAAACTAAAGCCCCAAAAAGAACATCAACTCAGAAAGCGGCTGTGAGTCCTAAGTGCTGAAAATTAGTTGCATTTATTCAGAAAAAAGTTGTGATCATTGACGATGAGTCATACTTTTCTTTAAGCAACTCCAATCTTTTTGACAACATAAGATATTATACTTCTGATCCCGACTCAAAGCCTAATGAGGTCAAGCTCAAAAGAAAAAGCGAATATGAGCCCAAAAGTATTAGCTTGAATTTCCCTATCTGAGAAGGGAGTCTCAAAGCATTACATCGCTCCTTCGGGCCATGGAGCTGTCAAAGATGTGTACATTTCCAAATGTCTGGTTAAGTTAAAGAAGTTCATCAACGAGGCTCACAAAAACGAGGCTCACAAAAACGACGAAATTGTGTTCTGGCCTGATCTACCTTCCGCACACTATTCAAGCAAAGTGAATGATTACATAAAAGTTGAAAATATCGAATATGTGCCGAGAGATAAGAACCCTGCCAATGTCCGCAAATTACGTTCGATAGAGGATTTTTGGACTGAAATTAAAAGATAGTTTAAAGAAAATTAAAAGCTTTCTTCTGAGAAGTTATTAACTACTCAACAAAAAAATTATGTTATTAACAATAAAAATCACCTTAAAATTCTTAAAATTATTTACCATGAAATATTTTTTTTGATAAGAATTTTGCGTGGTCTGACCTAACAAAGACCTATGCTTTAAGAAAGTCCTAATTTAAGAAATGACAAATTTCATATACATAAAAGAAACATTTAGAGAAAAAAATTTAGTTATTTTATCTAACTAGATATCTAGTTTAAACAGCAAAGTTATTTTCCGCAAATATTTCTTTTATACATACGAAATTTGTCATTTCTTAAATTTCACAAGTTTCATATTCATAAAAGAAAAATTTAGAGAAAAAAATTTAGTTATTTTATCTAACTCGATATCTAGTTTAAACAACAACGTTATTTTCCGCGAATGTTTCTTTTATATATACATAATTTGTCGTTTCTTAAATTAGGATTTTCTTAAAGCATAGGACTTTGTTAGGTCACACCACGATAGCTAGATTTAAGAATTTAAGAAAATTAAGCGCTTCTCTCAGTCAATTATCTCTTAGGGGAATATTGACATCCGGTCTAAAAATAATGGAGTTTTGATTTCGCAAAGATTAACTGTTGTTTAAACAGGTTCAGTTTATTTTCTTTATTGCTATTAGATCGCTATGGTTTTTTTCAATTCAACTGTTTTGTGGTTTTTCTCTGTTTTGTTCATACATTCAGCTCTGCATTTATTCCCTTTCCTATATACGTTTTTTTATGTTTTTAAATTTTCTTTGACTTTAAGACTAATAGTAAGCACTTAACTAGGTTTAAGAGTGTTTGAAGAAGATAAGTCAATATTTTTCAAGAAAAGAATCCACTTGTGGCTAGCTCTGATTCTAAAAATGCAAACGGAAGAGAATCCATTATCAGAAATACTAATTTAGTTACTAAATTGAACAAAGAAGGCCCTGTCAGAGAAAAATACAGTAGCGTGCAAAAGTTTATAAACGGTTAAAATTTTCAAGTTCTTTTGTCATAACTTTTTAACTTTTGACTGAAAATGAATGAAATTTTTAACAACTGTTCCTATAATGTAATTATATAGAATGATTTATTCAAAAAAATGATAACTTGAAATGGAAGGAAGAAATTTAAATTTTATTGAAAACATAACCGTGCAAAGGTTTACAAACAACTCCATGCCCCATTAAGAAAAATGTATTTATGTTAAAATCAATTTATTGGATATAATAGTTAACTTAATTTGAATTTAAAAAATAATGGGAAAATCAAAGTAATCGTCAAGAGAAAAGAAAAATTTAATAGTACATGCTGTAAAGAAGAAGATTCCTTTTTAGCAAATTTCTGAGTTTTATGATGTGGCTAAATCAATAATTAGCGTACTAGTTAAGAGATATAGAGACCAAAAGACACTTGAAAACAAGCATCGTTCAGGCAGGCCAAAGATAACTACAGAACATCAAGACAGAAATTTGGGAAGAAAATCAAAACAAGATCCCCGCAAAAGTATTGTCAAATTAATAAGCATTTTGAGCAAGAATTATGTTGTTAAGTGTTGCGTAGATGCTACAAATCGGCGCCTGCGTCAGCATAAAAAGCTTAGTCATTGTCCTGCCAAGAAACCATTAATATTAATAATTAATTGCTTAACTCAAAAAAAATTTGCAAAAGATCATTTGCATTGGACTTCAAAAGAATGGCCAAAAGTCTTATTCAGTGACGAATCAAAGTTTTGTATGTTTGGTAGCAATTGTATCAAGTACATGAGACGTCCGAAAGATGAAAGACTTGCTCCTAAGTATCAAATGCCAACAGTTAAACATGGTGGTGACAATATAATGGTTTGAGAACCTTTCAGTCATGGTTCTATTGGTCCACTTCATTGCATTGAAGGCATGATGGATCAGAATGTATATTTAGATATAATCAAGAATGTTATGCTGCCCAATGGAGAGGAAGAAACGCCTTATGGTTGGATTTTCTAGCAAGACAACAATCTAAAGCACCGTAACAAATTCTATCAAAAATTTTTTCAATTCGAAAAAAATTCCTACTTCGAACTTGCCTTATCAAAACGCAGATTTAAATCCAACAGAACATCTTTGGGAATATTTCGATCGTCGATTGAAAGGCGAGAAATTGACTAATAAAAATGATTTATTCCAGATGCTTTCGGATTGTTGGGCATTCATCAAAATTAAAAAATTGTTTGGTGGGCCTAAATACACTAAGGTATTTTAGATTAATCGATATTCGATTCTAAACTTTTTCACAAATTATAACGTATTTATGTTCAACATATTTCGATTATAATTTTGTTTTAATATTTACACACTACTATGTAATGTCTAGATAAGAAACTGATTATTTTCAAGCTAGCTGGATTTAAAATCTTAGTGTTATATAGATATGTTAAAGAAAATGAATGAAATCGAGGATCCGTATTTTGAAATCGAGGTTGGAACAAACTAGTTTTATTGAAAAGTGATTGAAAGTGATAAAAAGTGATAGTTTTATTGAAAAGTGATTGAAAATTTTTATCAATTTTTTTTGTATCCGTATGGCGCAAACATACGCAATTGGCTTTAAAACATTTTTTTTTACAATAAAGCAAATACTTTAAGTTTTCACTTGATTATTTTTAGTTGCTTTTGAGATGGCAGCATAAAGAGATAAGAAAACTTATTTAAGACAAGTTTATCGCGAGTTTTTCTTGAAGAAAAATCGCGAAAAGTAAGTTATATCTAAAATGCAGTAAATTACATCTAAAAATACAATTCAAGCAACCACTAAGCGTTGATAGGAAACCTGGCAGCAGTGGCAATCACATCACGGTAAGCCTTAACTAAATTTAGGTTTTCTGAATTGTGTCCAAAGTAATTTCATGTCTTTTTTGTGGTCGCAAATGTCATATGAAAATAAACAGCCAAAGCCATATAATTTCTAAGTTTCAGAGCTGTTTTTCGCATTATAAGATTGCTGATGATCGATACCCTACTGGATTGTGTTTAAGGTTGGTATACTTAATGATTTTTAACTAAATAAATATATATAAAAGTATATATGTCATAAACGTAAAACCATTCACATAACTGAAAAATTGGATACCTTGTTGAACTCAAAGAAATAAGATTTGATAAATGAATCAAATCTCATTTTGCTTGGTACTAGCATATCTTTATCTTTTTAAGGTGTAGGGATATAGTTGAAAGAACAAATGTTGTTGATCTCAGGCAGAAAATTAATTTTGACATTGACTGGTCAAAGATGACTATCCCGGCTAAAACACGAAATCGGTAAAATGTTATTTGATTTGTATATCTGTTGTAAAGAAATATAAAACTACAATTTTTTATATAATATCAGGAGACAAAAAACTTGCAGAAGTGAAATATTAAGAGTTTTAAAACGGCAGCTATTAGTCTGCGGTGTAGTTCTTGTCTGACTAAAGTTAAAAGAGGATTGCATCATAAATGCAAAGAAATAACGCTCAGGTAGAAAACGTTTTTATAACTTTGATTATTTGACTGTTAAAGGTTGCATACCATGTTCTATAGAAAACAAGTTCGTAAATGTAATTTTTCAGAAACAACATATCAGCTGCATCCGGATATCAAGGTATTAGAAAAACTGTATTAATTTGCGTTATTAATAGAGAGATAAGTGAAAGAAATGTTAAGAATAATAAAGCAAAAATGATAATTTTAATTTAAAAAAACCTTTGTAAGTTTTTGAACCTATAACCTTTTTAACAATGTAAAGTTGTCGAAACCTTTTTCATTCAGTTTCCATAGTTTTTTAACTTATTTAGATGTCAAGGAACAACTGGCTTCTCACGTTATTAAAGAAAAGCTATGTAGTGAAAGTGGTAATACCATTTCATTGAAGACAGGAGGTAGTAAACTGAAACTATCTATTGGATCTGAGAATACTTCAAAAACAACCAATTTTACTCACAAAAATCTTTTTTATATTCAGAATTCTCTTACCTTAAGTAACCATCAAATGATAAAACTTGCTAATATGATAAGGTAAAATCACAATGCTAATAAAAATTTAATTCTGCACAATAAAATGATGCAATAATTGGAGTAAAACTTATTATATAAAAAAATTAATAATTACAGAGTTGTTGAAAAAAGAAGAAACGCTGTAGAACCTGGACTAAAAGACTGTGTCTCTGATTTGGACAGCTATCTTCTCCCATTATTTACCGAAGAAAATATTTTATTTGAATTTAAAAACAAAGATAAAACTATGGAGTATAAAAATATTACAGTATGATGTAACTCTTTTTGTTAAACTATTCCTGGATATTAAATGTATTGATTCTAAGAATCAATTGCTAAAGATTGCTGTTGACGGGGTAAGTGGTTTTATCAAATTTTGTTTAAATATTGTTAATCTCAATGAAATTTTTGAAAATTACGGCAAAGTTGAAATAGATTACCTTAAAACATAACCGGTAACAGCTTGCAGGTTTTTATATAAAGATGGTCTAAAAAAAATATTTAAAGATTTGTCAGTAAATGCTTCATTTCTTCTTCTGGTAGCTCCAGAAATCCCAGAAAGATATTTAAACATTTAAATATTATTTGAAAAATTAAATCTTGAAAAAGTTGAGCACATTGTGGTGTGCGACATAAAACTTAGTCAAGTTCTGACAGGTAAATCTCCAAGTAGCAGTTCAATTCATCCCTCTTATGTATTTGAGTGGGATAGAAGAGAAACTTGGACAAATGCTCCATATAGAACTTTCGAGAGCTGTCAAAACAACTATACAAAGTTCAAAGAATCTGGTTCAAAACCTAAATGTTTCTCTTGGACATGTTGATCTAAATGTTGATATTTTTTCAAATTGATTCAATTCAAGAAGAAGTAGTTTTTAATTTTATATTTGTAAATATTTTGATGATTTAAAACATTCCAATTATGTGATTATCCACTCTTAAACTATGTAATATAACACTATACCATCTTTATTATTCATTTTCAATAAATTGTCTGTAACTTTTACAATAAAATTTTGAATGAAAACATGGCGGACCAAAAAATGGTGCAAAACACTTGCAAAAAAAGGAGCAAAATAAAAGGCGCGAAAAAAGGGGCGAAAAAATCTTCAAAATGCCATAATTACTTACTAGAAGTTTTCTGATTTGGTGGCCTATATACATAGTGATCAGTAAAATATACCCTTTCAGAAAACGTTGAAATTAATTTGGACACAATTCAGAAAACCTAAATTTAGTTAAGGCTAACTGTGACATGCTAACAAAAGGAGAACTGGTCCTAAAGACTCTAAGCTCCATCAATTAAACCTTCAGGACTCTGATCAAGATGAAGTCGCTAACATGATCCAATAAAACACACAGAGTTGAAAAACTGGATACAGGTCATTTTATATATACAAAAATCTCAACAGAAACAATTCTAAGTGGGCGAAATTCGAACTTATTTGCTGTACTAAAAGATTTTAATCAAACACGGCGGCTGCATTTTAAAGGACAATCTAGTTTACGTCAAATATGAATTTATGTTTTACAGTTTTGTAGTTTCAACGTAATACACACGCATATGGTTGTTAGAGTCTTTTACGCGCACGAAGATAGATATAAATAAAAAAATTTGGGTTCCTCAAACCAAAACGAGCACATATACTAATCAAAATAAAAGATTTGGATTTAAAAAATCAAAATACCGCATTATCTTACTATTCTATGACCAAAACAAAAAAAAAGAAAAAGGTATTATTAGCAAAAATTAATGAAACTTATATTTTCAGGGGTTGCCTTCTGCTACTTCTAACTTTACCTTAAACTCGACCAATCAATTCATTTCAGCTTTAAGATGTTCATCTTCATTTCTGATCAACTCTTTCATTTCATTTTGATATTGGAAATGTAGGGGTCTATAATAATCTGTACTAGAGGGCTTCTTATTCAACCATACTGTTTTCTTCATAATGTCTAATTTAAGTAGAACAATAGCTGTCTGAAAAAGAATTTGCTCGTTTATTCTCTTATTCAATTATCTCTTCTAGTTTACTTGGACCTCGCCAATATTTGTATCAGTCTATTTTTTGTTTTTACATATTTTGGAGACACCATCAAAACTCCCTTTAAAGTGAAGTACACTTTCAAACTTTCCCCGCTCTCAGCAAATATTTTCATCGAGTTCTGGCATTCAGTAAAAGTTAGTATCCTTGTCAGAGTATGGTTAAACTACACCCTACAGCTACAGAGCTACACCCTTAGGATAGCATCTCTGTCTTTCATTCTTAATTTCATGAAGTAAGGATAAATATCTGTATTCTGTATTATAGATGAACTTCTGATCATTTGATGCTGTTCATTGTGTTCATAAGAAAGATCACACTGTATTTAAACCTTAAAGCATCTTCAATTTTCATTTTTATTGGAAAACTAACCTCCAACTTGGTAACCTTAAACAAGATAATAGTTAACATTTAAGTGAGTAAACTACTTTATGAATTGGTTTGAACCCAATTGATTTACTACTACCTTAGATCTTTTGCTTCTCTCACTTAGATCTTTCCAGTCCATGTTCTTTGTACCTAGAGCTGCAGCAACATTTTTTCTGTTAACTGTTATTTCTTTATCCAACCAGGTTTGCTCATGTTCCAGAAGTCTTGAGAAGGTTCTTAAATCTTTCAGCAATTTAGGTTTGAATTTACAATTAAATATTGATAGAGTTTTCTTGAGATTTATCATTTCAAGTTCATCAATACTTCCATAGTCTAGACCCTCCAATCTACGAAATTCAAGTAGAAGAGCTTCAAGTAAATTATCATGATTAATTCCTAACTCTTGAATGGTAGGAACTAAATTTATTTTCATGATGAATGCAAGCAATGAACTATTATCCGTTATTTTGTATGAAAGTTTTATTTTTAAACGTTTAATTCATGCAGTAGGCAGTCAGATCATGCAACTTTTGGTTTTTGAGGTTTGAAATTTAAAATGATTTGTTTGAGCATGAGTTTTTGATTTTTGACTTTTGAGTTATGAAAAATTACCTTTGTAGTGCTGATGTTGTGTGAAAAATGTGTGAAAAATAATTCACATGAAATTTTACATTTGACTTTTTTTAAAAGGTTGTGTATTGAATTGGGATAAGTTCGGGCAACTGATTTGTTTTTCTGCTTTTATATATATCTATCAATGGGAAAATGTTAAAACTACCATGGAATCTGGTGGATCACTTAGTTTTTCAACCAAACTCATGATTGAAAAAAAATCAATGAAGCACTTTTTTAAAGATCTTAGGAATGACAATCTAAAATCAAAATACAGTGTTAAAAATATTGTTTATAGTTACCAAATATCTTAAACATATGCCCTCAAATTAAATTTTGAACTGTTTCAACTCGTATCAACCTTAAAAGAGTTACACTAAAGCGAACATTTTGTGCGCGGGTTTCGCAATTAAAAATAAATCAAATGTCTCAGGAAAAGGTGCAAAAGGTGATGAATCCTTAAAATTGACCAAAAAGCAATTATTTCCAGTTTTCTGGTGGTATTAGTTACAATATAACTCTTATTAAATTTATTAGTTCCTAGCGATTGTTTTTTGTTTTTTTTTTTGAGGGTGGCTGGGGGTTTTGCCAGTTTTTTTGGATTTTGACTCACTGTGCAACGCCCGAATGCAAAATTAAAATTTGAAGTTCAGTTTCAAATTAGGCTACTACTAGGACTTGCCGATTCTGGCGCATTGCAATTTTTTTAATACTGCATTGTCATTTTTTTTAATGCTAATGAATTCGAGATGTTGCATTTCCATTTTGCTATACTTAAGGTTATCAAGATGACATCGTGTTCTGAGTTTATATTTAATGATCATCACAGCATCCGAAGAGTTGATCATAGTCCATAAAATGAAAGCAGGGTTTTAGTTTGTAGTGTCCTAGGGCAAGGGTGTGAATTCCGTCTTGTAATATGTACAGATGAAAAAAAATTTTAATTTTGAGTTAAATAAATTTCTTATGTAATTAAAAAATGGATGCAATAAATAAAGTTGACCTTACTAATATGCTTAGTGGTAAAGAAGTGAAATGTTGTACTGAGAAATCTAGTAGATATATTAAATTCGAAAAAAACGTTCGAAAGCTTCCAAAGTGCGTTAAAATGTCGTTTATAGAAATGATTCAAATAATACCATTCGAAGAATTTTTGGGAATATTAAAATCTGCTATTGATACATATAATCATATTGAAATGAAAAAAACAACAAATAAAAGGTTATCGAATGCTTTCTCAGCAAAAAGAATTTATCGCAATTATAGTGGAAATATTATTAGTAATATGAAAGCAAATTTAGATACGAGTAAAATTAATAAAGAATGATTTTATCTATTAGTAATAAATATATAAAATAGACATTTACAAGAGCTTTTCATAGAATAGCGCCTAAAAAGGGAATGCTTGAGAAGGGTGAGTTGGGTCCGAGCAATAATCCGGATCCAATAGATTGATAACCTTTTCCATTTTTAACAAAGAGTCCTTCACCAATAGTAGGCTTTACCCAAGGTCTTAAAAAGATTCCTGATCCTGCAGCAGTCATTTTCATTCCATTTCCATTCTTTTTCAAATAAACGATTCCTCTTCCAGCAATTTTATCAACCATAGCAGAGCCAGCAGAAGAACCTACACCTGCTAACAATCCTGTGGCTAGAGCAGGAACTACTTTTGTAGCAAGAGTGCTGCCTAACATACCCAATAACGGTAGAAGAGCTCCGATGAATCCACCTTCGACTTTTGAGTTGTATGCAATTTGTCTTTTGCTCAATTTAAGAGTGACTCCTTTACCAGCTTCATACGCTTTTGTAATTTTGTTCAATTGCGCATGAGTGATAGCGAGAATATGTTCGCCTTCTAGATCTGAATGAGATAGTCTTATATTGACATCAGTCTTTTCTTGCATCGCTTTTTTTATTTTGTCAGATTGACTTTGTGAAATGTTAATTTTTACTTTTTGGTAGCTCATTTTTAAAAATAAAAGAAAAAAATTATCGCTGAACTGCGCTGCTCGTAAAAAGGTCTTGAAGCACAGAGGTTATTCTTTCTCTAACGTGAAATCTAAGGATAATGTCTTCACCTCTAAAGTCGATCAAGTTACCGTTTTGATCTACAATTCTTGTTTCCATTCTTGAAATTCTACCCACCATGATAGGTAAGTATATCAAGTGGAAAAGCTTGTTCCTAATTTAAACAACAAAGTGAAATACGTCGTTCATCATGAAAATCTAAAACTTTATGAACGAATGGGATTGATCATCACCAAAATCAATCGTGGTATCACCTTTGAAGAAGAACCCTTCATGAAAAAATACATTGATCTCAACACCGATAAAAGAAAAGAAGCTACCAACGAATCTGATAAGGAATTTTTCAAACTCATGAACAACTCCGTCTTTGGCAAAACCATGGAGAATATTCTAAAACGCGTTGATATTAAACTGGTTACCACAAGAAAAGAAGTCTTAAAATTATCTAAAAGCTCTAAATATGAACGAAACAGAATTTTTGATGAACACCTGATTGCAGTTCATATGAAAAAAACAATTGTCTACTACGACAAGCCTGTTTACTTGGGAATGAGCATCCTAGACATCAGCAAAATTTTAATGTTTCAGCACCATTACGACTACATGAAACCTAAATACGGTGATCGCTTAAAATTACTCATGACCGACACTGACTCGCTCTTTTACGAAATAGAAACAGAAGATTTCTATAAAGACATTGCTGATGACGTTGAAAGCAAGTTTGACACGAGCGACTTTCCAAAAGTCCATCCTGCCATTCAAAACTTTGCATTTGACGTTGGGTTTAAAAATAAAAAGGTTATTGGCATGTTCAAAGATGAGGCTGCTGGTAAACAAATTAAAGAGTTTGTTGGACTTCGACCCAAACTCTACTCCTATACAGTCTTTAATGGAAAAGAAGAGAAAAAATGCAAAGGAGTTAAAGCTAAAGTCGTACAAAAACACATCACTCATCAAGACTATTACGACTGCTTAATGAACAAGACAGAAAAACTTGCCACCATGAATGTTATCCGATCTCATCTTCACAACGTTTACACTGAAGAAATTAACAAAGTCGCACTCAGCGCTAACGACGATAAAAGAAACATCCTACAAGACGGAATTCACACCCTTGCCCTAGGACACTACAAACTAAAACCCTGCTTTCATTTTATGGACTATGATCAACTCTTCGGATGCTGTGATGATCATTAAATATAAACTCAGAACACGATGTCATCTTGATAACCTTAAGTATAGCAAAATGGAAATGCAACATCTCGAATTCATTAGCATTAAAAAAAATGACAATGCAGTATTAAAAAAATGGCAATGCGCCAGAATAGGCAAGTCCTAGTAGTTAGGCTTTGTTTTATGTTTAGTTTGGATTTATGTTTCAAGGTTGGCTTAGTCTTTAGACTAACTCTGGTGTTTAGACCTAACTTAAAACCAAACATCAGGTTTGAAACTTCACATGCGATTCTTGCATTCAGACCTAAACGTTCATGTTAGCAAATTAGGATAACGCATTTTGTTTTGAACTTTAGTCGCAAACACAGAAGCGATTATGCGTCAAATAAATGCTCATACCAACTCAACAAATGACAATTAAAACCAAAAATTACGAGTTAGATTTTCTTACATAACTCTAAAATTATTGTTTTTACAGTATAAAACGAGTCAATTAAATTTATCTTATTTCATTAACTATATACGATCCAAACACATGTTTTGAATGTGCTAACGAAGCCGAAATGTCAAAATATTTTCATAAATATGAAGTTAGAATGCTTTAGGATTCTAATAAACAGTTGAACAACTAACACTTAGCCATTCTAGAACGCTCGTTATAAGGTGCAAAGTATTATGCTACCTCTTTCTTACTGAGATTTATCGATGTATTTGAAAACGAAGGTAATTTAATCAGCTCACATTCACACAAAAACAAAGTCAACAATAAGCAACACACAGATAAGTAAAATATTAAAAGCTTGAAATAAGGGTTTTTGGAGGATCACTAACTACTAAAAAAAGTCTATCCATATGTTTAAAAAGATTTTATCATTTGTTGAAGGCTAACTGCACTGATCACTTTTAAATTGCACTAATCACCTTTTAATTGCACTGATAAATGTCAGTACTTTAAATTCAAATCAGTTATTTTACCAAGTATCTGTAATAAAATGTTATCTTACAGTGTTCTTTAAAAGTTCAGTATTAATGTGCAATTAAAAAATGACTAAAACTGATTTTTTCATACAACGTATAACCCTATAAAATGTAAGGTTTCTTTAAAATCAGCATATCTCAGTAATGTGCGACTTGTCAGTGAAATTATAGCAGCTTAGTAACCAATTACACACACACATAGACACACAATTAGACCATTAATCACAAGTATTTATAGCTTTATATAGTGTTTATATGATATTGTACACATTGATTTTGTTGTATTTTTAGGTAACATCATGAAAATTTGGTCTGCTTTTTGTAAACTTATACAAAAGCAAACATATTCTTGTCTCTCTAGAAACTATGGTGTATGGTTTGCATTCGCAGGGATTTGTATTATTCTTGTGTCTGCCTTCCATTTTGGTGAAGTTGCTTTAGAGTGGAATATGATGCGATATGCTAGCAACTTTAAATTTGGTCGTTATTATGACAATATTCGTGGGCGATCATTTGAAACTAGACTTTGTTTACCACAACCAATTGATGTTGTTTACACTTGGGTAAATGGAAGTGACCCCAATCTGATTGATTTGTTAAACCAGTATAAAGAGACACTACTTTTATCTTCAAGCAAAACTATTAGTAAAGAAGTAAAACCTTCAATTTTAGTAGAAAAATTCAAGTGGAAAAATTCAAGTATTTGCCCTTTTAAAAATTGTTTTCTTGCCAAGAAATTAGCTGTTTCTGGTTTACCAAATGATATTACGTTACCTGAAATTACTGTTGATATAGATAAAAGATTTACCTCAGCAAAAAGCTTAGAGTTTTTTGATGATATTGCTATTATTTCATTTGATTCTCAAGATACTGTTAAGAACTTGACCTTTTCAAACTTAATGTACAAAAAAACACATTTAAGTTTGAGAGAAGTATTTTACACGAACACGAACATCCCAGGTAATCAGAAACTTTTTTCATCTCTAATGATGTTGAATTTGAACAATGAAGAAAATAATGTCTCTATTGCTAGAAGCATTGAGTTGATATTACCTAACTCTGTTAAAGAAGTTATCTTTTTCAAGGAAACAAAGAGTGCTGTTATTCATTTTGCCAAACAAAAGTATGTACAGATGTTAATAAGTGAGAGGAATGTTTCTTCTTATGGTTCAAATCTATTTTTTGTGTCACTTATTTGGAAACCTTTTATTTATTCATCTAGTGATAGAAATACAGATTTAACTACAAACCGCTTTGCTGATAACAATGAACTTAAATACTCCTTACGATCTATTGATGCATTTGCTCCTTGGGTTCGAAAAATATTTATTGTAACTAATGGGCAAATACCAAGCTGGTTAAATTTAGACCATCCTAGAATTGAATTAGTTACACATGAAGAGATATTTCCAAATAAAAGTCATTTACCAACATTTTCCTCACCTGCAATAGAATCTAATATTCACAGAATTCTAGGCTTATCAAAGAAGTTTATTTATATGAATGACGATGTTTTTTTTGGAAAAGAGGTTTGGCCTGATGATTTTTACACTCATTCAAAAGGTCAAAAGATTTTTCAAGCTTGGGCAGTGCCTAATTGTCATGAAGGATGTCCATCCTCTTGGCTAAGTGATAAGTACTGTGACAAAGCATGTAATTACACAGAATGTGAATGGGATGGTGGTGATTGCATCAATATGAAAGGCAGTGCAAACTCACTAATTCAAGCTATGAATATCAATGGAAATCAGAACAATATGATTAACAGCTATTGTTCTAGTGGTTGCGCAAACAATTGGCTTGGAGATAGATACTGTGATGGCAATTGCAATACAATTGAGTGTGGCTTTGATGCTGGTGATTGTGGTACACAAAATTTTGATAAACTTTTTTCATATCATTTTCATACAGAGGAACTTGATAACTCTAAAGCGTTATCAATTAAAGTCCCATCTGGTACTTTGTCAATGTTTCTTAACTTAACAAATGTGTTTCAGGATTTAGTTGAAGGGAACTATCAAACAAATGAAATTTTAAGAAGTGCTGTTCTAGGAAAGAAATCTAAATTGCTTTCTCTTACCTTTTTTAAGAACTATTCTGAAGAAAGCATAAACTTTCAAATACTTGGATATAAAGGTGCAAATAATACAAGTAAAGAAGTATTAGCTTTCACTTTGATAGTTGATACAAAGGTTGAGCAAATTTTTAAAAAGAAAGTAATTATAGAAAAAGAACGTAGGGTGTTGTATCCACAAAAATTGTACAACCATTCATTATACCCTTTGATTACAAAAAGTAATGTAAGTTTTGAGCAAATAAACTTAGGAAACCTAACTTTATCTAATACTTTAAAAAATAGGTTACAAATTCTTGAGCAAAATTTCAAAGAAGGTGATATAACTGTAAATGGTTTTAACAAAGAAAAATATCAGCTGTACAAAGAACATTTGCATGAAACTCAGGTAAATATTTGTTATGTGATGATGTATATATCAATATGAAATTCTGGATTACCTATAATCATTGTTTTAAGTGCTCTTTATAGTGACTCCAAATCATCAGCAACATCTTTTTTAAAATATTTCTTTTTTTCTTTTGTTTGTAGAGATTTGGAAGAAAACTTTTTTCTCTAGAAGATAAAGACTCAAAGACAGTTCAGTTAACAAAATTATTGATGGATCCTTTTACAACCTTCTTCAGCTTTTTGCCGTGGGAGAAAGATGGGTTTCTTTATAATATGAGTACTTTGAGCCAAAAATCAGAGAACCAACATAAGTATTTGATAGAAAACAGGCAAGGAAGGAAACTGCTTGATACATTTTCCTCATCCTTGTTACATGTAAGTCGAATTTATAACAAAGCTTTTGGGTATCAACTAAGAAAGGTTCCTGCTCATATGCCTCATATGGTGGATAAAGATATTATTGAAGAAATGCAAAAACAGTTCCAGCCATACTTTGATGACACTTCAAGTCATAAAATGCGTCATCCTGAAGATATGCAGTTTGCATTTTCTTATAACTACTACCTTATTGGAGTTAAAGAGGCACAAAATGTGTCATTGTTGTTTGATAGAATTGACTCAGATCATTCAGGTTTTTGAATTTCTTTTATTTATTTTATACCTATACTTTTATTGTAATTGGTTTTTTGCCAAAAAAAAATTTACATATTTTTCTGTTTAAAGGCACCTTATCTGATCGTGAGATGCGTACTCTTGCTGCTATGTTATTTACAATTCCAATTACCATTGATAAAATCAAAGAACTTGAAACTATGTTTAAGAACTGCTCATTCCGCTTATATGGATCTAAAAATAAAGTCAAAGATAAAATTGAGAATTATCATGATGCAGAGTTACCGTTGATCACAAAGAATTTGTTTTTAGCTTGTCATGAAATATGGCGAAGTTTAACCAGTCTTAACAACTCTGAAACAAAGTACAAATTTGAATTACTCGGGGAAGATGATGTAACATTTAAAATGCTTCAAAACAATGTTTCATTTGTGTTGCAACAGCTAGATTGGATTCGAAAAAACCGGAAGAAATTTATATGTCTAAATGATGATTTAGATCATAATGATGAAACGACACCAACAATTCGTGTTATTCTTAAAGATTTTTATGAAGCTTTTTTTCCAATTCCATCCCAGTTTGAATTGAAACCAAAATTTAGGAACAAATTTTTATATAAAAAAGACTTGCTGATGTGGCTTGAAAATGAAAAGTTTAACACAAAAGTTAAGAATATTGCATTAATGTCGATACTTGTTATGATTATTTTTTGCGTGTATCGTAAAAAACTTCTTAGTACACTTAGAAACTCAAAAAATTTTTTCATTTTTTATAAAAGAAACTTTTTGAACATTTAATTCTTAGAAATTCTTATTTTTTCTTTAACAGCAATAATGTTAAAGTTTTTTTTCCATTATTTATTTTTAAAGAGTGTTTTCACGAAGAATATTTTATCAGAATATTTTTTTAAAAATCTGCATTTCTAACTTTTGAAATTATTTTAACCAAAAAAAAAAACTGAGAAAACATGCTGTGACAGTCATAATTTTACACTATGTAATATATATATATATATATATATATATATATATATATATATATATATATATATATATATATATATATATATATATATATATATATTAATTACAGTATGTGACAAAAAAAAAGATATTATCTATCTATCAACTGCAAAAAAAATGTATTTTTGTGTACCTATATAGACATACAATAACACGTTTTTTTGCAGTTGTTTTGAATGGTTTCATTTTATATTGTTATCATTCACTATTAGTGCTAGTATTTGTACTTAAAGGGATGTAAAGTTAAAAAAAGTGCTGTGTTGAGTTCTACCAAAGTATAGTTTTATCTAAGTAGGTTGAGGCAACAAGTTGTCTGTTCTTATCTCTAAAATCAGGGTTGAAAAAAAGCCTTTTTTTTTGGGAAAAAATCCAAAACTGTTTTTTTTTCAAAACATGTTTTTTTTTGGGAAAAACAAATTTAAAAAACAAATTTAAAAGTCAAAAGTAATTAATAATTATGAACAAGTTAAGTAATAAGAAATGCTTTGAATCAAAATTTAATCGTAACATGGTTACACAAATCAACACATTAACATACCATAATATGGTTATTACACACTATTTTATACTATTCATACTTTAATAGCCTACTGCAATTCATCAATAAATCATCCTATAATTTTCTATTTACAAAAACAAATTTTGCAGCTTTTTTAACCATTATATTTCTGAATCTTTAGTAAACCCGTCTGAAAGTTGAAAAAATTCTTTCATATTGAAGTTGTTGCATTTAACCATCCTTTGATAACCATTTTTACATCCAGATCTAATGGTTTATTAGACTTCCATCATTCTATTGGTGATACATTTTTTAAAACTGATTCACTATACAATTAGGAAAAGTTGGTTCAAGTTATCATATCAAAGTTGGTTTAATGATTCACTATACAGTTAGGTTATATCATATATTAGACTTCCATCATTCTATTGGTGATACATTTTTTAAAACTGATTCACTATATCAGTGCATAGAAATATTATGGCTAATCTGATTAACTTCACAAATTTAGTAACTTTAAGAATGATATGAAGATTTGTAAATAATAAAATATTTTAAATGTTATAGTTTATAGAAAATACTTTAAGTACACACACACACACACACACACACACACACACACACACACACACACACACACACACACACACACACACACACACACACACATACACACACAAAGTATTAAGGGGCAAGTTCAATTAAATTAAAAACATTTTTTTGTGTGAATATTTACATCTATAAAAGTTTTAAATATCATTGGTTTAACCATTAGTTTCATGTAATAATTAAAATTATTTAAAGACATTCTTTTTTTACAGTCTCATACACAGTCACTGTTTGACAATGCCATTTTATTGCAAACTTAATTTTTAATTTGGTTTAAACCAATCAACCCTGAATCTAATCCTTTAAGTCAGTATAGCAATTCTATGTATATGTTAAATATAGGTTTGTATGATTGTACCTATTATCAATATATTTCTTCTATACTAAAACGTCATGTTAAATATCTGGCATTCTCAGGGATGTTTGACATTAATAGTTTGCCTACTAAGGTGTTTCATTTGTATTTACAACTGATAAACAAAAATGAAAGAAAAAAGAAAGTTTATTACTTTTTCCTGAAACAAATGTTCAGGAAACAAGAAACTTACAAGCTCTTAAATCTACTCATGTTGTTTTATAAGTTCATAAAATGGTAGCAAATGTAAATACATAAAACAATAAAAAAGGCATTTGTTTTTTCCTGTTTACAGTAACTTTACCCTTTTTGTTAAAGATAATGTTTATTTGACCAAACTTACTTAGTGTTGATGAGTATCCTTTGAACTTTTGTGTGTTTACAGGAATGTGATATCAAACATTTAATTTCATCTTTATCTGAAGACTAGAATAAATCAGATGGTTAAATGAAAGAATCCATAAGTTAACAAACTAATGGTTTAATTTAGTTTTCAAGTAATTATTATGACTAAAAGTGGTACAGAGTCAACATCTGGTACGGTTTCAATAGGAGATGTAGAAAGTGAAGAAGATCCATTTGAAAAAAGAATTGAAAATACCGGATGTTCGAAAGAGCATTATGAATTGCAGGTTGAAATTTCAAATTTTTGGAAATTTTATTTACAAGTTTGGTGATGAATTAGTTGTAAAGTTTTACAAATTAATAACACTTTGGTGCTACTTTTACCTTTTAATATTAGGACTGCTTCTATGAAACACACGATTGGAGAAAATGTTCAACAGTGATGTCAAATTTTAAGAAATGCATGGATAAACAAAAGGAGAAAAAGGTATAAAAATTTTCTTTAAATAAAGTTTTTTAGTGAATATTTTTATTTAATGTTATCTTAAATTTTAAATTTTGCTTAACATTTAATCTTAATACAATTATCTAATATTAAAATTGTTGTAATCTGTTATTATTAATTTTATTATATTTATAATTAATATAATTATCTTTGTTAATATTATTATTTAACTACTCTTTTTTTTTTCAGGCACATGAAAAATTGAATACTTGAGATAAAAAACAGATATTTGTATTCTCACAAGATGATGCAGCTAATGAGCTGTTTGTGCATCAGAGCGTATCTGGGTGGTTTTTCTGCACAAGTTGAATGTCAAATTATTTCTGAACAATTTCTACCCTTAATCTTTTGATCAAAAAATTCCAGTTTAAAACCCCCTGGAATTTAATTTGTTTATTTAAATAGGTACAATTGTGAAGAAAGAAAAAAATGGAATGTGAAATTATACATTTTAAATACAAATGCTTTACTATACTCAATGTGTATTTTATGTTTTGATGTTATGATTGATTATTGGAAGTTTTTTTTTTTCTTGGTAAAAACAAACACATCTACTGTTTTGTTTGCCAATGCACAATTAATTTCTAATTTCATTGATTTACTCAGTTTCATTATAAACAAAGATTCTGTGCAGAGATTGCTGCTAAAAAGGGCTGATTGGTCTGCAAAATAGTGGGGGGAAAAACAATAGAAAGTATGGGTTTAATCTCAAAACAAATTCTTTAGAGAGCCAATAAAACTTTTGATCTTTTAAAATTGAAAAGAACTTTGTAAACTTTGTGTCAAGTTTGACAATCTTTTTTGGGATCTCGCTTTTAAGTAAGTTTTTTTTTGAACTGCTGTAATGGAAGAAAAGTTTCTGTTTTGTGTCTGTGTGACAGCAGGCGACCATAAGGTTTATGGTCCTGAATGGAAGGAGGCAGAGCACGGAAAAACCTTAATTGATCTTTTTGTGCAAGCTTGTGGAAATAAAATTCTTGGCCAACAAGTTCAAGTTTTGGTTTCAAAAGATCGATCATTTTTAGAAGCTGCTGTTGTGCAAGTGTGCACACCACTTTCAACCCTGACAGAGAATTGCCAAAGCTACATCCAGTTCATATTAAAAGCAGAGACTTTTAAGGTAATTTAAGCTAATCTGACTCTGCTTTTTTACTAAGGTCTTATAAGAAAGTATTTCTAAGTAAACATTTTGGACTTTTTCAGCCATAATTTATTCAATTTATAAAATAATTTTTCTGCAGTATTTAGTTATAAGAATTAAATTTTAGATCCTATTTGATCAGAAGTCTGAGCAAGAAAAAGAGAGTTCAAAAAAAGATTTAATGTAAGCTATTGTAATTGTTTCAGTAAGAAATATAAAATACAGCTGCAAATATATTGATGAGTAGTTTATTCAATAAAGATTCATATTCCAGTTAAACCAAGCAACCTTGCAAACTTCACTTTAGTAAAAAAAAAAAAACTAAAATGAAAGTTTTAAAAGTATTGAGTCACCCCCTTTTTTGTTCATAGAACTTCATACACACAAATTAAACCAAGTGCTCTTACAAACTGGAAAAATCAATTCAATTCTACATATGAACCATTTAGAGAAAAATTTCCTCCATCATCATCTAAAGAAATTTGGAATGAGCAAGTTGCAATTCATAACTTAACTACATGTTCGTCTTTTGAAAACATGACAGTGCAGGAAATATGCGATGAAATTCGCAGAATCAAAACTACGGAGGTTTGGATTTTATCTATTGTTTTAAAAATTGTTTATCAGTAGAAGTATTTTGCAAACTAGTATTTTTTAAACATTTAATTGCATATATACACTACCATCCATAGTTATTTGAATTACACTACTTTTCAAAGTTTTCAATTTTCATTTCAAAAAGAGGAAAAAAACTAAAAAATAAAATTGCTTGAAATAATAAAAATTAATTAATTACATAAAAACTAATTTAAAATTAATAATTTTAATTTGTTTTTTATGTAATTAATTAATAGTAATAAATTAACAGTAATCAACAAATTTAATTTTATTAACAGTATAATAATAAATTTAATTTACAACTTCCTCTCATCACATTTAAGTTGTTTTTTTTTTTGTTTTTATTTTTTTTGTAAAACTTAAAAGTAAAAGGAAGGCAAATTGCCAATATTTTTAAAGTAAGAAAATCAATTTTAAACTTTAAAATTTGTGAGTTAAGCTAAATATGTGGAGACTTCTTTAAGTTATTATTATCCCCATTATTATTATCCCCATTGTTATTATTACTATTACTATTATTTTCACTGTTACTATCATTGTTGTTATTTTTTTGTTTGTTTTTCTTTTCTGTATCTTTTTTATTGTTATCACTACTATTATTTTTATTTTTAGTTACTACTTCTATAATTGTTATAAATAATTTATTTTAACACAGAGGCTAAAAAAACAACTAACTTCATTTTTTACATGGAGAGGTATACAACCATTAAGAAAGCAGTAAACTATATTTAAAAAAAGTTATAGAACTGTTTGAAATCATATGTTAAAATCTTTTTTAGTTTTTTTTTTTTAGCTTAGATTTTTTTTTTGCAAATAAAAGGTTACATTACAAGTGTCAAAATTACAATCAACACAGTCGATTTCATAGTTTTATAGTTTATTAGTCAAGTAAAGAATTCTGCTTGTTTTTAGGGTTGAATTACACTAATAATTATTTAAAATTATCTGTCCCAAATAAAAGTTAATTTATATAGTGTTTAACTGTTTTACTTTTTATTCTAAGAAATTACAAAGCAAACCATTGTCGCCGTCATACAAAGTTGAAGGTGAATTTTAAAAGACATTTTTTGTTGAAGTTGTTAAAAGTATATAAAATTTTGCTCTAAAATTTCTTTGAGTTCTGAATATTTGTTGGAGCATTGTGAAATAATTTGAAAAACTCTGATTGGTCCTTTTTTTTTTTTGCTTTTTTTGTTGTTTTTTTTCATTATTAAAATAAATAAATTTTTAAAAATAATTATAAAAATCTCTAAATATAAGTTCTCTTTTACATTATAGATCATGATACAGAAGTTCAGGTAATTTTTACTTTTCATAGTTGCATTCTTAAGAAGAAAATTTTTTTAAGTTGTTTTAATTAAAGTAAAGATTGTTTAAATAGGTTTTAGTTAATTAAAAGTTGCTCTTTTGCTAAATTTTCTTGAAGGTTACTTCCATAGACAAATTAAGTGAATCTAACCATGATGTGTCAAAAAAATGCAAATCTCCATTAAAATCTGGAAAAGTTACCAAGTCTGCTGAGAAAATTGCTAACAAAAATAATCAGAATAAAAGTCCAAAATTAAATGTCAGAACTCCTGTTTTACCATCAAAAAGTCTATCCCCTAGACAACCAATCTCAGATCGTCTCTCTTTACTAGCTCAACCGAGAAGGAGATTATTTAATGAAAAAGAAACTACACAAACAGATATAAAAATACGCAAAAAGTCTTTAAAACTGTCTCCTAGGGAAAATAATGTAATCTCAGGATTTAATGAACCCACTGTTGTTTCAAATTCTGAGAAATCTTTTAATCGTAAAAGTACAGTGAACAGTACATTTGTACGAGAAGTATCTCCCCAGGGTTCTCAATGTACAACTAAAGACTACATCAAGAAGACTTTTGTAAATCAAGAAGAAAGTATTTCTAAAAAAATAGTTCAGTCTTTGGATGATGTCAATGCTTCTAAAAAAACTTTGCCAAATTCTCTTAGTGATCTTGATATGGATGTTTTATATTGTACTATTCATCATCGGTCTGATGATAAAGAAACCTCTCAAAACCATATGAATATCAATATGAATATGGTTGGCAAAGAGTCAGTAAATTCAGATGTCAATTTAATTGATTTCAATAATAGTCCATCTAGCAAAAAGTTATTTCAGCCAAAGCAATGTGCATCTGAAACAATTGTAGAACAAAGTAATTTAAAGAAATCTTGTTCATCACCATCTTTATTAGAAAGCATTTCAGTAAAAGAAGGTTGTTTAAAAACTCCAGACTTGCTAGAATTTATTGGCTGTGAAGATGTTAAAACATCGAAAAATGAAAAAGAAGCCCTGAATAGCTTATCTTCAAATGAATTGAAAATAAATATGTGTGATGGAAATGAACTAGTATGGTCAAACTTTCGGGGAGTAAAGTTTACTACGTCAGGTGAACTCAACGCAACATTTGTTTTGGATAAAAAGAAGGATCTTGCAGGTTGTTTTTTTTAAGACTAACTCAAATGTTTTAACAAAAAGAGTTGACAAATAATATTTTAATATAAAGTTAAATAAAAATTAACTCCCAAAACAAACAAACAAAAAATTTGTTTACATTGAAATATTTTAGACCACAATATCTCCCTTGAAGAACAAGACTTAAGTTTAGCTGCAAAACGAAGATCTACTACACCACCACCTAGTGATTATCAAACACCAAGTTCTACTAATTCGGCATTTGATCGAGTACAATCTAAACTCCAAACAATCAATTTGTCCAATGAAGTTGATCTTTCCATCAATGTAAAGAATATTTCTAATTCAAAGATGGATGAAGTACAAATTGTAAGTTTAATGAGTTTATTTGTTTAAACCTTTACTTCAAAATTCTTGTTTCAGAATTCAAGGTAAAAACTTAAAATGATGCTTTAAAAAATGCTGTTAGCTGATAAGTTGAAGATATTTGAATAGTATATATCTAAAAAATATTGTTTACATTTTATTCTGTGATGTTTTTGAATGTTAAGTCATATGACTCTATATGTTAAAATTTCCCATAATACTTTTTTATCCATGATTATTGTCAGCGCTTTACATTTAGTTGATAACTTCTGCTGCCAAAATAGTGGGAGAGCCACTCTGGCACTGTACATTCCCTGAGTTTTTATGTTAACTTACTCCACAAATAACATGATTGATTTTTTGTAAAAATACAGAAACATATTTAATTGCTCTAAAAAAGTTTAACTTGCCAAAATTCATATATATATATATATATATATATATATATATATATATATATATATATATATATATATATATATATATATATATATATATTGCGTGCCGGCAATCATCAGCCAAAATACATAATGAAAAAAACGTTACAAAAAGAGAACATTAAAGAAAAACGAAAAAACCGTTAAAAATGTCGTTAAAAAAGAATTGTTCTCTTTACTGTCAAATGACGCAAGCATGTATTAATTCATATGCCTACACTTATTTACCAGCTCTTGCTTTTTATTTAATAAATTTGCATATAATATAGATGGCAATTTCAGTTTTTTCATTTAAACATAGAGCGCATCTTCTTGTGCTTGGTTGATAAGGTTGGCATTTCCTGATTATACTCCATTTAATAAAAGGTTTTCCGTTTTTTTCTTTTATGCGCCACACTTCCTTGGATAGTTCAGTGTCGTTTTTGTATTTTATAGTATTGAACGACTTAATGTGGTTTGCATAACGTAATTTAAAAGGTGGTTTACTTATGCCAATATATATTTTATCCAAATAGTTCGGAAGGTCTGAAGAAATAACAGCTTTGTAAAGTATGTTTTCTGTTAGGCAAAGTTGATTTAGGGGACAATGCAACCTGTTGATACAATTGCAGGATTTCTTATTTTGATCTTCAGTATCTTTGATGATTTTTTGGTTATGCCAGTTTATTATAGATTTTAAATTCGGCATACAGCTGTAGCTGACTTTCAAAGTGTTTCTATTGAATATTTTGTTCAAAATATGCTTAGATGGAAAATGTTTGTCTACCAAATCAAGAAATGATTTGCCAACTTTTGTGATCACATTTTTGCTAAATGGTGGGTTGAACCATATAATGTTACGCTTTCGATTATACTTCTTTCTAGTATTATTAGGAGTATTGTTGTATTTTAATTTATGACTATATACTGCTTTATTTAATGCCTCCTCATAACACTTAATCGCTTTGGCAAATATTTTCTCACTGGATGAAAGTCTTGATAATCTGCGTTCCAATGAAATGGGTATTTGCTTAATAATATTCAGAGGATGGTTTGATTCCTTATGAATATAGTTTATTTGATTCCCTGGCTTGCTATAGGGTTGGTAAGTAGAATCGTTTAAGTTCAAAGTAGTATCTAGGTAGTTAACGATTTTAAGATTGCATTTAATGGTAATGTTTAATCCATATTTTTTAAGCATTTTTGTGATTGTTTTCTTGACTTTTTTTAATTCTGGGCCACTTAGATTTTCAAAAACCGCCAAACCGTCGTCTCTGTAAATACCTATAAAATATTTATTATAAACGGATGATAGCTTATCTAACAGAAATAGCCCCACTAATTCGCAAACTTCAGCCCCATCAAATGCCCCCATTGTTACATCAAATAAACTGCATCCTTTTTTCATCCATGTCTCATTTCTATGAAACAGAAGAGATTTTCTAGAGTGGTATAGTATTCTTTTTTCTTCAGCTGTAATAGAAACGAATTTCTCAGCAAAGGACATTACTATTCTCAACAGTTCTTCACTGATTGTTGGATAAAAAAAGATATATATATATATATATATATATATATATATATATATATATATATATATATATATATATATATATATACATACATACATACATACATATATGCATTTTTTAATAGCTAGTTCATAAAGTAAATTGAGACAAATTTATCAGTAGTCATTTTGAAATTAGTAAAACAAAATAAGTATGCAGCTTAAACAGAAAGATGAGTGAATGTTAAATGCATATTTTGCACACTTTTTGCAAACTAAAACTGGAATTTACTACAAGTATTAAGATGTTGTTAAGAAGATGGTTCAAAATAAATAACCAATAGAAAAACTTGTAAATAACCAATAGAAAAACTTGTAAATAACCAGCTTTATAAAGCTATTTTAAAAGTTATAAGCATCATAAGTTTTACTGTCAAGTTATTATAAAAAAGATGTTTATAGGTAAAAAGTATATACTTAGGATTAATTTAGAGAATTTGGTATATATTTTATGTTATGATACACTGATATGATACATTTTATGTTACAATAAACTGAAATTGATAAATGCTTGTTTTTAGTTTTTTTTAATCGTAAATATCTTTCATATATAACTAACTTTCATTTACAACTAATCACAAATGTTTAAAAATGGTAGGAAAGTAATTTGATTCCATTTATGACTTTTTTCATGTAAGAAATTTCATTCTATTCAGGTTGATGTCATTTTTAAGTTGACTTAAAATATTATATATAAATTTTTTAAAAATAATAAAAATGTAGAATTGTTTCAAAAAGCACAAATTAAACTCACAAAATAATGGTGATCAATAATGGTGATCAATATTGATGATGATCAAAAAAGGTGATCAATAATGATGATGATCAAAAAGGTGATCAATAAGATTTTAATGAATAAAATTTGTAATTGTTTAGGTGTTTGAATTCATAAATTATTTTCTGTTTTTATAGTTATAAACATTTTCTATAACAAAAGATAAGAATGTTTTAAAAAAACTGATTGAATTTAAAAGCAAAGCTGAATTTTTTAGTTTTTTTTTATTTCCTTAAAAAAAATTTTTTTCACTTTTTAACAAAGCTGCCATTATATTTTTAAACACATATTTGTAACCTGTACAAAGTAGTAAGCTGTAAGTGATAAAAAGTTACAAAAGTTTTTCTAAACTTTTCAAAATTTAAGAAAATAACATAATATTTTATAAAATATATTCTTAAATTTCACATTTGTGTCTCCTCTTTCTTGTCTCTTGTATTGTTATTCTTGTGAACTGTATTACACAAATGCCAGCAAGACAAAATAAAACAACTATAAATTTTATGAGAAATTTTTTAGTGAGCTCTTTTAAAAGGTTTTGAACTTTTTGCAATGCAAGAAAAAAGGTTTAGCAGCGTAAACTCTATTTCGTAGAATGGTGTTTTCTGTAATCCCAATAATCTAAGAAGCTTGGTGCCTAAAGAAGAGAATGAGTTTTATGATTTTAAGTTAATTTGCACAAAAAAAGAAGCATTCTAATATTTTAACACTTTCTCAGATTAATCTTTTTTAATAGTTATCTTGTATTAAATTTAACCTCCATTAAAAATAATTTTTAGATTTAAAAAAGCAGCATAGAAAAATATCATCAATTAGTTGAACAAATTTTTGTCAATTTAAATTTCTTTTTTAAAAAGATAAAATGCACTTTTTTAACAAGAAATTTCTGTAAAATTACTTAGTTAGAATTTCTCATTATGTTAAGTATTTTAGTTTGCTAAATTATTTAACAATATTTACTTTCTAAAAGTTTTCAAAATAAACTTTTTTATATAATATACCCTCTACATTCTGTCCAGCATAACATGCACTTTATTTTTTGTGCAGCATAACATGTGCTTTTTATTTTTGTAGCATAACGTACACTCTACATTCTGTGTAGTATAAAAATTGGCTAATTAAAAGTGAATGGTATTTTCAATACTTGCAGAAAGAAGAAATTTAAAGTTCAATTTTCTATACAGAGCACAAAAAATTTTAAGATGCTATTGCAGTTCTTCATTTCTAGAAAACTCCTTTTTAAAAGGAAATTCCCTGCTCATGGTTGTCTAAAGTTTAATTAGTCTTCATTATCTTTTTTTAAACTTTTGATATGACGATGCTTGTAGCCTACTTATTCACAATAATGACTTGTTCTAAACTTCACATAAATTGTTGTTTGTACATGCGCCATCAGCTAATGTTTCTTTACTGACATTCCATACAGGTTATTGAAATATTGGGGGTAGTTTGAAAAAAGCAACATTTGACCAGGTCTTGCAATTCCTAATTATTATAATTATTCCTAATTATGTTCCTGGGACATGTCTGATTAAAGTACACAACAAAGAGTTCAAATGCATTCAAATGTTGTTTTGTATGAAATACTCCAAGTCCATCTAGCATACTATAAGATAATTTAATTTTGTTACCATATTAATTTCTAATTTGTTATTCTTATTGTTTAAATATGGTGATTTTTGAAAAATGTTTAATACCGTGGAATCAGGTGAATGTGAATAATTTGAACTATGACTTTTAATATTATAATGAAGAGGTGATATTGGCTTTGAAAATTAAGTCTTGAGCCAAAATAATAATTTTGAATATGAAAAAGTCTCATATTTTGATACCTTATCTTTTAAATATCTCATCTAAAGTTAAGTACAAAGTTGGTTGACATTTAGCAGGTTTGGTTTTGATTAAATTTTTCAAAGATACAACCTCCATAATGAGTACCCTCAGTTGCCTCAATTTTCCCTATCAAATTTTTAATTTTTTATAACAAAACTTTTAGTTTTTATAACAAAATTCCTAAAAATTACATGAACTAAAATCTAAAATGAAAACTATATTTTGTTTATAACTACATTTATGTAGTTATAAACAAAATGTAGTTTAAATTTTAGATTTTAGTTTATATCAATTCACAGTTTGTTTTTTTTTCTCATTTTATGCTGATTATTATTTAAAGATGCAATTAGAACTATAAAAGATTTTTTAATTCTAAAATTGTATTCGTATCATTCAGCCCAAAGTAAAAGAGGTTGCAAAATCACCAGAAAAGACACGTAAACATTGGGGAACAGATGTAGAGGTAATACCTACAGTATATAGATATTTTAGAGTTTTAAAAATGTAAAACACTTATAGTGAGAAGTTTTTGTTTTCTTTTGTCTGTAAATTGAAAAGTTTATTGTGATATATATTTTTGATTATATATATATATGTGATTTGTGAATCATATATATATATGATTTGCACACAACATTTAAATCCACCATTTTAAATTCTCATTTGAGTTAAGAATATTTCCTTTATACTCAATTTAATTATTTACTAAAACTACTAATTAAAAATATTTTCTAATTACAAAGTGTTTAATGTTTTCAGGAAAGTATAAGTTTAAAGCCTTTTTACTTCAGGGAATTGATAACATTGTCGTATCATCCTTGCAAGCATTCTCCAATGAGCTTCGAGCAACCACAGAAATTGTGGCTTCTAACATTCGGTATTAGTTTTTCTTCTTTGTTATTATATTGCTTTTTTCTTTTACCTTTCTTTTCTTTTTTTTTTTTTTTTTTGTTTTCTTTTTTCTTGTGGTATACTTTTTCTTTTCTCTTGTCGTATGTTTTTTCTTTTCTCTTGTTGCATTACTTTTTCTTTCACCTTCAGAACCCATGGAAACATGACAAACAAAAAAGATTTTTCTCTAATCTTTTAGGTCCCTTTATGAAGATTGGCGGTTAAAGAACGAAGGTGAATGCATCACAGATGAACTTAAATCGCTTGTTCTAAAAAAAGCCCACAGAAATCCAGATGCCAGTGACAAACAATTTGTATGTAATGAAATCAATTTTCCATTAGTTTCTCTTGCTTGTTTTTTTATTGGTTACTTACAAACACATAAATTTATTCATATTACTTTGTAATTTGTATAAAATTATGAATTGGTTCAAATTACTATTTATAGGGCATTGTTGCTGTGTTTAGTAATTTAAGAAAAATTGAAATCAAACTAAAAAGTAAGTACAGTGTGATATTTATTATTTTTTCCCTACTGCAAGACACGTGTAGAATTTGTGCCGCCATGTTATAGTAGGCTCCAAAAATTATAGACTTAAGTTTAGAAATGGTATTTAAAGATAGAATATGGATTCAGAGTGTTTCTGATTGCTCTAAAAGTAACAACTTAGGTCAAAAGTAGTACACAACTTAGGTCAAAAGTAGTACACCAAGTAAACACTGCATTAGATACTCATGGCCTAATTCCAAAAAACAACACCTTTTGTGTAAATTTTGGGTTAAAAAAAATGGTATATACAAATTTTATAGCAAAATTAACAAATTGCAAAGTAATGCAATTGCTGGTTGATAATTACCATTACAGGAAATACAAGACCAGTCACTTGTCATATGTACACCAGTCAACTGCTTACAGTTTCTATTCAGTTAGCTCCACAAATTGTACAAGCGGTTAATTTTTGAAAAAAGATTATAATTTACAATAATTACACTTTCTACTTTTGACTAGTACTGGGTCTGTTACTGAATACTTTTTACTTCTCTTACCAGGTGTTATTGATTTTTGTTTATATTGTATGATTGCTATTATATTGTCTAATACATTCCAAAAGCATCGCAACAAAATTGTTGTCATTTGTCTTTCATGTGTTATGTCGAATTTTTTAAATCTTTTTGACAAATTTTGATTTTACCTTGTTCAAATTCTAATGTGAAAATATATTAAATGCCACGACATTGAATCTGGCGGTTACTTATTTTAGTAAAGTAAATTATTTACCCTCAATCGAGATGACTTTGACCACTATTTATAATTTTATTTCCCTGCAAATTCTTTTGTTATTGTACTTAGTTTTTTTAATGAATTTTTTGTCCAATGTTTTTTCTGGTCTACTTAATGAAAGTCAATAAGAAAATAATTTGGAGGGAAAAAAAAATCATAAATAGTAGCCAAAGTCCCCAGTTGATGATACTTTTGAACAAAATTCATCAATTTATGACAGGAAAAAGTCATAAGGAAAAGGTTGCCAATTTTATACCTTATTTACTAAAAGGCTAAAAAATTTAGGATTTGAATAAGAGTAATCTTGGAGAAACATTAAAAAGCATTACCATTGGTAAAATAAACGAACCTAGCTTATTTGTACCTTAGTAATTCAATATTGTACCACTACCTTGATTTCACGACCTTGATTTCACAAATAAAAGACAACCTTGCTAATATTTAACTGAAGCCTCTTATTGACTGTAAGGGATGTATATATGTGTGTGCGTACATGTGGGTGACATGATTATGCCACATAATCTTTACTCTTGGCAAGTTACATATATAGTTTCTGCTTTTGGTTAACACCATGCAAAGATAAGCAGCACCAGTCTTCTTCATGAGTGAGACATTTTTCCCTTTACTTTTCAACATTTTTTCTTCATGTAACAAAATCAGTTTTCAATTTGTTGAGATGAATTTACATGGTAGTGCCTTTTTGATTCGTACTTGTCCTGTTCTATCTTTTTTAAAGATTCTAGTAAAGATTTATCTTTATAAGGGCTACTCATCAGTATAAAAGTTTTCCTGGCCTTTTTTGTTAGAGTGGTGAAGTTTTACTGGAAATGGAAATATTTATTGTATCAGAACTGTCAGATACCAATAGCTAAAAAGTTAGAATGGTTAAACGAAACACAAATTTTGTTTGAAAACTGTCCAGCCATACTTTTAACATTAGACATTAAAAATGATTATACTGATTATGTTAAAAGAAAAAAAAAAACTTTCATCGTAAAAAGTTAGGAAAGAACATGAATTGTTTAGAATGCTGACGTTGGCAACTTCTCTCCATTAAATTGCAATAAATCATTGAATCTCTTTTTGAAGTTGATGCATCTTATAAAAATTTCCTTAAGATGTTTTTCTGTTTTTTTGTTTGTCATGTTTCCATTGGTTTTGAAGGTGAATGGTCCTTGTCCAGGAAAACTAAGTTGTCTACAAGCCATACCCCAGTGTCTCTAAATTTATTTAAAGCAATACCCACAAAAGCAATTTTTGGATAAGTATTTCTTTACAGATCCTGTCCCCTTGCCATAGACCTTTGTTCATGTTCTCGCAAACTAAAAAGGGTAATTAGACCGATAAACGAGGTAATCAGACCGATAAACGAGGTATAAAACATGTTATTCTTGTGAAACATTTGATCCCTTCTTGTAAATTTTAACTTTATAACATAATTAACGACCATTTTTACAACAAAAGTTATTATTAGCTGAAAAGACGAACTCTCATCGAATAATGATGGAATTTCTTCTTAATGTTCTTTGTAAAATAATGTTTTTAACAAATTTGTGTCGCTTTGAAAACAATTTTTTTATTTACGCGATCCTAGACATAATGTATAATGCACGTTACGTTGCGCATGCGCACAGTAAGCAAAATATGGTTGTAGTCACAGGATATGCTCTTATAACCTGATTATAATTGATCAAACCGATGCACAGTGTATCGCTTCATACAAGTTAGGTGGACAAAAACATTTTGCTTTGTAATTTCATTCCTAAGAATGTATTAAACAATATTTTGGTGTTTTATTGATTAGTTATGCAGTTGGGTAGCCTGGGGGAGGCAGGGGCCAAATTACCCCGCGCGTTTAAGCTTAAAGGGGTGCCAAAAAGTCTATTTTACTATAAAAAGTTTTGTTTTTTTTAATTTTATTGTAAAAAAGACGATATTTTATTACTTTTATAACACATAAGTAATGTAATAAAATTTTGCCTAAAATAAAAATAAACTCACTGCAAATATACAAAATATAAAAATATACTCACTACACTACGTAAAATAAAAAAATATTTTATTAATAATTAATTATTATCGGATGAATCATTGTTACTTTCAGTACCCGATGAATCGGACTCTAAATAATCTTCATCGTTACACATAATTCTATTTTCATCAAGCTGTGGTGGTATTATAGGTGGGATAATTAAACTCAAAACTTCCAACTGTAGTTTACCAGTTTTCTTACTTGACAATTCTCTGTGTGAGTTAATGACAGGATCTGATGTTACCAAAAGCGTATTGAGCAAATCTATATTTGTGCAAATACGTGAATTTTTTCTTGTATGGTGTTCGCGGAATCGACGAAAATCTTTATTGCGGGCTTCTGAGACACTTCCGACAGTTGTCCTATTGGAAGAAGGCATGTTTTTATAACTTCCGTGCTATGTACAAGTATTTTGTGCACAGTAACAGGCATATAGTACCACGGATACAAATTAATATAAAGAGTTCTGGTTTCAGAACAAAGCTTTTCAAATTCATAATAGTTAATATCATAGCCAGAGGAAAGTGTTCTTAATAAAATACTGAAATTTTTAATGAGATTGATGTCTAAACCCGTAATCTTGCCACTCAACTCTGGCTTCATAAAAAACCTGCGAGCTGTGTTCCCATCATTTGTATTCCCAAAGCCAGGTTTTGTTTTATCTACAATAAGAGCCATATGCTTTTTAAATTTTTGTTTGATATCTTCTGAACGTTTTTAGACACTAAATTTATCTTCATCGCTTCTAACTTGCCACTTTTTTATATCTAAACGATAGCTAATGTGTAGCATGCACTCAAAAAAACGAATCCACGCATGCAAAGTAGACAGACCAAAACCATAATGTTCTTTTTTAACAACTAAGTCTTTTAGTTCACCGTTCATCATTTTAAGAGTCGCACCACATATGTAACATTTTTGTTGGGAACTTGTGTCAGTCAAGGTATTGCAAACTTTTCCATCTATCATTGATAGTATTAGGTTGTGTTTAACAAAAACTTGAGATTCGTTGAGTCTTATAGATGTTGGAACAAGTTGAGAAACTTCTTTTAAAACTTGGTTAGTTTCTGTTGTAGTTAAAATATTTGTTTCTTTTGAAAAAATTAATTTAATTGGTCGGCAATAAAGCGTGGATGAAGGTCGTGGATTTTGCCAAATAATATTTTGACCGTCACTCAGTCTTAACGGAACAAATGAAAATACAAACAGAAATTCATCAGTAGCATCAGAGTTTTTAAATCTCTGTTTGTATGTGCTGTGACCAGAGCTCCCATCACATCCCCATTTGCTAATTAGTGTGAATGGCGTAGTAAAAGCAATACTTTTAAGAACTTTGCATTGGGCTTCAATTAGGCGTTCAGTAGTTTTATCAAGTATAGCTTGTAGGCTAATTTTGGCACGTGTTTCTGTAACAGAAATATGTTCATCTAATGGATAACATAACTTTTTCGACTTGCATAGACTATAATAAGATGGAAATAATATATGCCCTGCCTTTAAAGACCACTTTCTCGTCTGTTTATAAGAATGACTTGTACATTTAGAGTCAATGTAATAAGCTAATGCCTCGTCACGATTTAACTGCCTGCCCCCACAAATAAAGTCTTTTGATTTAATTTTTTCTGATGTTTCCAGACTTTTTCTGATTAAAGTAGCTTGGTTTCTGTGCCCCAACGCACGGCATGCTACTTCAGCAGCTGTGGTCAACTCAGTTACACTTTGCGATTTTACTAAGTTTTCAACCCTTCGCTTTTTGGTTTTAAAGGACGAGTCTTCAAAGTTCTTTTTTAGTCGTCCTTGAATTTCTCCAGATGATGAAAAAGTACATTTCTGGTATATACTTACTTTAAATTCTACATATGCCCCCTCTAACCAAATTTTATTTTTGTTTAAAAAACGGTCCATCATCATATGTGCTGCAGACCATTTTTTTGCGAATTTTGAAGCCATACATGAAATTTTTAACTGCAAAGACCTCTCAGAATCTCTAGTCACATCAGTTACATCAGTAACACAAAATCTTTGCAAAATAAAATCCATTCAACGAGAATTTCTTTCTTCTTGATTATGTCTTCGCCATTCTTCAAACAACTCCATTTTTGAAAAAAAGCGCACATGATCTAAATGAAATTTAATAACAAAAAATTGTGGATTTATGTGGTGAAAATTTTTTCTTTGTTGTACACCTTAGGACTTTAGCTATACACTGTTTATAAATTAGCTTGGATACATGTGGATACAAAAAGTTGTATAAATTTAAAAATTAAAAACCAAAAAATATTTTACAATTTTAACCCAGTTTTTTAAACCATATTTTAACACATATTGCTTAACTTTTAGATAAAATATTTAATGTAATTAAATAGTACTTACCCTCAAAAGTAAAATCCATCGCTGCATTAAAATGATTGCTTTCATTAATTCTTGTTAAATGTTAATGCAACCATTGTAAACTTTTAATCAATTTTTTTCAAAAATTAAATTACATTTTAACGCCTCTTTATTTGCTTATAGCTCATTGCTCTGTAATGTTTTTCATAGTTAACACCGCAAGTTATTACTAATGTAGGACTGTTATTGTGAAAATATTTTCAATTAGTCGATTTCTTGATATGACTTTTGTCCACCTAGCTTGTATGAAGCGATACACTGTGCGATGTTCGGAAAGTTTCTGCATCTGCATATATTCGGATGGATAATCTGTTACCGTTTTAATTTGATTATTGTTTTGGTTCGACACCACATAACTTCAACATGATTATTTGTCTGCGAATCTACAAAGATGAGAGTATTTATAACATGTGTATTTGAGCAGCTAAAGTGGTAGCATCAATTATATTACGAACCTAATCATGATATAAATTACGTAACTAGATAAATCTGTGGTAAGAAAGTATAAATGTTGATTCACATAAATACGCTGAAAAATAAATTCTTCGATTTTTTTAAAGACATTTGTTAACCTGTCAATCCAAAAAGATAAAATTTTTGCAACAGACAGACTTAGGGTTGCCTACACCACAAAAAAGTTTGATGACGAAAAAAATTAATTGCTTTATTCTATCAAGTATTAAAGTTCCCTCCAGAATATATGTGCGTGGTATGTGTATCTGCGTGCGTGCGTGCGTGCGTGTGTGTTTATACTTCATAAATTAGAGCTTATTTCCTTGCAGCAATAGAACAAGCCACTCGGGCAATGTTTCAGCAGCTACAAGACGATAAGAACTCATCTGGAAAAATTACTGAAAAGGTACGACTTTTCTGTAAGATACTTTGTAACTAATTTGCCTGTTTTGAATGGTGTATCATGTTGGGTATCCTTTTTGTTCAGGATTCAAACAGATTAAAGCCTTCAGTATCGCGTTCTAGTAAGTATTCATTGGTTCTTGTTATTTTGTTGTCATGATAATAACTATAGTAGTAAATAATAAATAATGACGATGGCGGCAGCGGCAGTGATAACGATGATTATGAGAAATGATGAAGATGACGATTGAAGATGATAGTTAGTATAAAGTTTTAATTTTACGTCTGCTTGTTTTTTGTTTTTGTTTTTGTTTTTTTTGTTTATTAGAATCGTTTAAATGGCGAGAGCTGAAGAAAAATGTCCGCAATGAAAACGCTTCGCAGCCATGGTCAGGTGAAAAATGCTCTGACACTTTAAATTCCAGCAGCGACTCAGATTGTTAACGTCAACGAAAAAAAATGCAATAAACAGATTATTTGTAAGAAAATTTCACAGGTGTTAAATGAACGTCTTTCTACCTAAAAATTCATAATTTCTAATGCATGCTTTTAAAATGTGGTTTCAATTTATAGGAGACATTTTTGTTCATTTTCCTATTTGACTTTTTTTACCAGCGCACCCAAGTTACGAGTTTATTGTAATATACCATATAAAACTGAGGGATGCAATTGTATTATGTAGCGTAACTACGCCACGCTATTATTTTAAAGTTAAAACATTAAAATAGAAGAAACCATGTTTTATTTTTCTTTCTGTGTAAAATCTTCATTGATTTTAATTAATCCGATAGGTGTATATTTATTTTACCACGTGGTAATGAAGTCTAATTGACGTACGTAGTCTGAGTTTATCGCAAAGTGAAAAAATAGCGAAACAATAATCTCAGATACCAAACCAAAATAAAGAGTTTCATTAGAAATTGAATTAAGCAAAACTGTTCCAAAAGAAACAGTTTTATTGCCCATAATAGCATACTGTAACTTAATCCGAATCCGCCGTAAGAACTATAGAAATGTTAGTGTTTAGAGTAAATAAGTTTGTAATTTGATTGTTTGTAAAAATTGAAATTATTTAATCAAAAACGAACTTGCATATTCATGCTTTGGTTTGTTTGTAAACGTTGTGCAATTGTTTACAAACATTTCTAACTGTTGCCCTGTCATCTTAGATGACTATAAACTTCTGGTTGGCTTTTTAAATTGCCTAGCAACTCTTAAAATAACGTGCAGTTTAGTTTATTTTTTAGATTTGAAGTAAAGTGGAGTTTGGATTGTAAGGCTCATACAGGACACCTACTCGTATGTATGTTTGTATGTTAATACATACATGCATGTTCACATATACATCAAGTATGCATACATACAAGAAAAATTAAATATGAGGAGTTTTTTATCCTATTTTCGTTTCGATTTCTATCTTTTCATCGGTGTGCAAATAAATTCTTTAGCTTGTCGCAACGCGAGAAACGTAAATATTTATCTTTCCAGGTCTTAAAATTAGTTTTAAAATCTTCTAAAGTCACTAAAACTTTCAATAATACTTTTTTTGTTTTCGTAAGATCTTTTTTGTGGATGGATTGTTTCGGTTGTATTATGCTTTTCGTTTATTTCTACAAAGACATTAATTGTCACTTTTCAGAACTTTTTTTTTTTTCAAAGTTTTATTAAATTACGCATTAACTGAAAAAAATGTTTGTGCGTGTGTGTTTATTCAAAGAAGAAAGAGAAATTGAAAATTTAAGACCAAGGTTTTGCGTAACATTTGAACTTTGCATGCATACTATTTAGGCATTCCACTGGGTATATTGAGGTGCTGCATAGGTATTATAAGGTACTGCATCGGTATTTGGGTGTTGCTTTGGTAAGTTTTTATTTCCCATCCTTTTGTTCTTTAAAGGTTTGTTAATGTGTTTGTGAATGTTAAATTAGTTGTGATAATGGAATGGCTGACCATGCCATGATAATGGAACGGCTGACCATGCTATCTTTTTTACCATAAAATAAAAAAAACTTTCATTGTCAGATGGCAGAGGAATTAGTTGTTGCTTACTGCCATTATGAACTTCCGTAGCTTTGTTATTTACTATGGGTTTGTCATTAATATTACGAATTATGGGAAAAAAATTTATATGACTTTTAAGAACAATTAACGAAGATGTTTAAATTGAAAAATATTTTAAATTTACATGTAATTTTTTTTTATATAATTTTTAATAAAATTCAAGTTTAAAGAAAATATATATAATAACTTGATCAATTATTTATATGCCAATTAATTTCGCGGAAGTTCGCAAAAAGCTCGATAAATACTCATCACGAACAAATTCGTTTGCAACCTCAAGAGTGCAGATGTCAAGATCTTTTTGTTTAATTTCTTGTGTGTGTTAAACTTATTATTATCATTTTTAATTATTTATTTACCAGTTTTCATTTTACAAAGACTGTCTATCTAAGATATTCTTGATAAGCGTTTGACCTCAGTTTCTTAAGTTTTCTTCGCCATTTTTTTCTATCTAGTTTCAAATATAAATAGTATGCAAAGCATAAAAAAGAATACTTCAAACGAGCCGAAAGGAAGTAATGGACATGCCTTTCTTAGCGAAAATTTGAAGCTAAAAGTGACTTTTCGATTAATAAATATTTCTGGAAGTGATGTTTTTTTTAAACAAGATGGTCAGCGTTTTCATGAAAAGCAGACGCTAAAGCTTGCAACAGGAACAGTTTATAAAGTAAAAATGGAGACAAAGCCATCAATGGAGCTAACGTAACTTTTTCCCCCTTATGCTATATCATAGTTGTACTCTATTTATATTGCAGTTGTATTTTTTTTACATTTATCTCATAAATATTATTATATATATTTATACATATACTATATATGCATGTATAATATAAATTATATTTCAATTATTTTATAGTTATATTGAAAATACGTTTTCTTTTTAAAAACAACTTTCGTTGGATCGGATCAACAAAAGTTTAATTCAACAACCAAAAAAAAGGTTTAACAAAAAATGATAGTTACACACTTTTCTTTATATTTGAACAGATTGATAAAGTTTGGAGGCGTGGAGCACAAATTTGAACAAATTAGCAAGGATGACAATGAAGAGAAAACAATTTACCAATTTGAGTGGTCTACTACGGGAATTGATGCGACAACAAGAAGCCAACGTGCAGACATTCCATGGGTCATCAAGTTTAAGGGTTACAAAGAATTAGATTTTAAGTTGCAAGTCAAATTTTACCCAGTTAAGGAAAGTAAACACATTACTTGGGGTCAAAAGCTAAACTCAATAGCATTAGAATGTACAGTTGCATCTGGTAATAACTCGTCCTACGTAGATAACAAATCTTATCTTTAATTTGGAAGTCAGTGTATCAGTTTCCCTTATACTGAAAGTTCAAATCATCTCATCACAACTAAGAGGTTTAATACATTTTTGTCTATATGTATAATATTGTAAATATTGAAGATAATATATATAAAAATATTTTTAATCCTTTGAGAGAATTTTTATAAAAATTTGTTTTAATGTAAATAAACAGATTTTGTATCATCGTGGTATTTTTTTTAACAAAACTGAAGGTTTTTTTTTTTATGGGTTTGTCTTTCGTTTGTCTTCTCAAAAACTCTTTTTTTTTTTTTTTTTTTTTTTTTTTTTTTTTTCATAACGACGAGTAAACAATAATTTTCTAAAACTAAAGAAAAGAGTTTCGTGAATAATTGTGCTCAGATTATTTTTTCGTCAAAAATCCAAGAAAATACTTTTTAACAACAAAACGTTTAAACTTTAATGATGAATTCTACTGAAGCTTAACTCAATAAAAATTTGCGTATAAAAAAAAAATATTACAATTTGATTTAAGGTTGTACACCAGGGGAAAAAAATACAAAAGTTATCTTTTGGTGGTTTTCATTTTATTTTTTTTTGATATTATGGAAGATTGATCCTGTAAGTTGCCTTTTTAGAAAATTTTTTGACCTATTTTATTAGAAGTTTGCTTTGATTGAGCCCTAATATCATATAACAAACTCTCTTGCAACGTCCAAGCAACTGGTTTTGTACATGTTTTGCAAAAGATTCTATACTTATGTTCTATTCCGAGTGCATCATAAAATCATCAGAAGGTATTGTTCTTCTTTTTCCTGGTCTAAACTTCATTAATAGAAATCATAAAATTTAGATAAAGATAATAACCAAAATAATCCTTTTTCACTTGTGTGCATTTGTTTATTGTGTCATAGATGCTAAACAAACAAAAATTATCCAGACAAAACCAATAATAATAATAAAATAAATTCAAGTAGAATAGGTGTCATCCAAATAAAAATTGCTTTTCTTTTCGGCCTTCTTCGTCTTTAACTTCTCTATCCTCATCAATTCTTCATCAGAACCATCTGGTTTCAGTGCCGATAAGGGAGTTACTGTCAATAATATTAAAAGTAGTCGTGATGAGCAAAAATTTGAAATCAAATTTTATTTCAAACCAATAAATTTGAAATCATATTTTATTTCTAATCAATAAATTTGAAATCAAATTTTATTTCAAACCAATAAATTTGAAATCAAATTTTATTTCAAACCAATAAATTTGAAATCAAATTTTATTTCAAACCAATAAATTTGAAATCAAATTTTATTTCAAACCAATAAATTTGAAATCAAATTTTATTTCAAACCAATAAATTTGAAATCAAATTTTATTTCAAACCAATAAATTTGAAATCAAACTTTTTTGAAGCAGGTGGATTTTAGTAGCTTTCATACTTTTAAATGACCTTTTTTTTTTTTTTTTTTGTATTTAATATATGAAGTCTTGAGTACAATTTAAGTTTATGAGCTGAAAATTCCAGGAAATGTTTATTTAATATTAATGCTCCGTTTGACAACCATTAGTTTCACTTAAACATAGTTAGATGATCGCTTTAAGCTAAAAATTGCTAAAAATCTTATTTTGCTGGAAACAAAAAAGTTGAACATCTCAAATTTTCTCACAAACGCAGTTCAAAAATTTTGACTGACAAATATTTAATGAGTCTTAAACAAAGTAATGATATACGTGCGTATTACATAATAATGTAGAATTTGTAATTGTAATATTAGTAAGTTATAAATACAATATGCATCAACTAGCACGCTGAAATTTATTTATGACTCGAAATTAATGGATACGTTAAAATCAAGTCATAAATAAATTTCAAATAACTTATATGATATATTTTGCTCTAATAACTTGATTGATATAATTTAAGTTGGAGTAAAATTTCAATCAAAAGTCAATTAAAAATAAAAATATGTTCAATTGATGTTGTCTTAACGTCACTGCAGTGACGTTATACATGTATAAGCTACCATGTAAGTATGATTAGCTTTTGGAAATATGGCAAGGGAAAATACATTTCCAAAATTAGGCTTCAAAATTATGGTAATAAATTTTTTGTTCAAGTTCACAATTAGTTTTTTCTTTCATATTCTATTTTCATTTCTCTTTTTTCTCTTTTTTCTCATATTCTATTTTTTATTTCTCTAACTAAACGAAAAAAGCTTTATGCAAAAACAGCATTAGTGAGTAATACTAAATAATGATAATAATAATAATAATAATAATAATAATAATAATAATAATAATAATAACAATAATAATAACAATAATAATAACAATAATAATAACAATAATAATAACAATAATAATAACAATAATAATAACAATAATAATAACAATAATAATAACAATAATAATAACAATAATAATAACAATAATAATAACAATAATAATAACAATAATAATAACAATAATAATAACAATAATAATAACAATAATAATAACAATAATAATAACAGTAATAATAATACTACTACTAATAATAATTTTACGCTTTATTGCAAGTGTATTCCGAATTCATATAACATTTGACATGCAGCTATCATACATGCAATAGCCATGATAATCACATTAACTTTTTCACTTCATCTTAAATCAACAATGCTTCTAAATAAAAAATCACTTCTTGTTAAGGTATTAATCAATCACCGCATAATCAATTACAGTCATCTTTCAAAATTGAATTTGAAACTTTATGCTGTAACCTTATGCGTATCTAATCTGATAGATATTCCAATTCAGTTCAGTTTCCGTTTTTTACTTAATTTGGAAGAAATGTTTGTGTTTTTGATAAGCAAAAGCATGTGCAAAAAGCATGCGCAAAAAGCATGTGCAAAAAGCATGTGCAAAAAGCATGTGCAAAAGGACTGTAAACTTTCCATGCAGTAAGGTTTCACATTTTTTTGAAATTTTGAGTCTTCAAGTGCAGAATGTAATAGTTGTTAATGCCAATCAAAAGATATGTTCTCTTTTTTAAGAAGTTAATTGGAAACTCGGTTTTGATTTCAAAGTTTATCACTTTGTTATGATCGAGAACAACAACCTTTTATGGTTAGAAAAAGCTGCAGACGTCTATCGTAACATCCATCCATCTTGATTGGTAGCAAGTATTCAATTATAATCAAAATATTGTTTTCCAGGAAAAAAATATTGACTTAAATTTTTCTGGGATGATTAAATCTTTTAATTAAACATTAAATGGATAAATGTAAAAAAGTTTTAGAGAAAAATTTTAAATCTAACAAAAAAAATTTCAAAAAAAAATTTAAACCTATTAAACACTTGAATATCAAACACTCAAACATTAAAATTTTTACTTCGTCCAATTTTATTTTGTACAGAGATGATTAAATGCATTTTTAAACGGAGATTTATAATTTGAATTTAAGTATTTTTCATCTGGAGTGTCTTCAATTAGAAAGAAACAAGGAAAAAATATTCGCAAGAAAAAAATTTCATTAAACTAATTTTTATTCTTAAAACTTCGTTATTAAGTTAAAAAAAAAAATTTTTTAATTGACGAAGGTCATTTTTTAATGGTCTTTTTTTTTTGTGTTTTTTTTTTTTTTTTCTCAAAAATTTACTCTTTTGTTTTTTTTATCTTTAATTATTTTTTCTTCATCCTTTATTTCACTATAGATCTAAATATAAGTTAGAAATATTAGTCATAAATATAAGTTTATAAATATATTTTTTATCAAATTTGTCACCTTGGATAGCGATAAATACTCTAGATAATAATGAACTTTTGAATAGAAACAGCTATGGGATTATTTTGTACAAATTTTGATAATGATTTTTTTATGGAGGCAAATGACTCATTTGAAAACCATTTGCCTCCCGAACCCTCAACATCGTTCTCTTCAAATTTGATATTCTATCCTTATCACATCCTTTAATACGTTACAGAAAATCCATATGCTTCGTAAATTAGTAAAATCGACATCTTTTTTTTCCGTTCTTTTCTTTGAATGTTGTTTACCGATTTTTTATTTCGCTTTTTCCGCTTTTTCCTTTTTAATCTTTTTTTTGTTTGTTTTTTTTTCCTCTCTAATTTCTTATGCTCTCGTTCTTATGTAATGGTATCATGAAAGGATTATTTATTGGGAACAACAAAAACAAAGGTCATTTGTCTTCGTTTGATATTTTTGGCCAGCCAAAAAGATGTATCTTTTTTAAGGATAGTTCTAGATGCACTACAAATAATTCGATTTTTTGTTTGTTTGTTTGTTAGTTTGTTTGTTTTTTCTTTTTTCATTACTTCTCGGAATTTTATTAGCTGTCTTAATTCATTAATTAAAAAACAAAGACTTAATTGATTTGTGTGATGTAACAAGACTTAAGACTTAAGTGAGAATTAAGACATTTTTAGAGGTGTTTATTTCACGGGTTTCTTTTAGCATTTTTTTTTTTTTTAGAGCTTTACTCGAAGAAATTTTTTATTCTAGACCGTCTGATTTTTGTCTGCCTGAGAAAATTTAAAATGTCTTACCTTAGAAATATTTCAGCGCGCGACATTTAAACCTGGTTCACATCTATGACATAAGTGTAAGTAATAAAAACATGCCTCTTTTAATTCTGTTAGATGGTTCGTTTGGTTTATTATTTATGTAAACCAGGCTTTAGCTTTCCAGTTTCCCGTAATCGCATCTTTTGTTTCTCAAACGCGCCTTTTATTAAATTGTTTCGTAATGAAAGTTTTTTCTTATCTTCATAATAGAGAGAGAAAAACATCGATTTTTAATGTTTCTTTCTATTTTATCTGGAAAGCTTTAAAAGAAATAAATTTAAAAAACAAGAAATGTTGCCGCTAATCTAATAACATTTTGTCTTATCAAATATTAATTTGGCTGTGTTAAAAAAAATATTTCCTTCCACCATTTATAAACTCCATCTTCACTGAAACTGGACCAAAAAAAAAGAAGCATGTTTTAAGCATGCCTATACTTCAATCAGCGATTGTTGCTCGAATTTTTCATAATGAAACCAAACCGAAAAATGAAAATGAACTTCAAAACAGAAAATTTTCAGAAACGAGAAATGAAAGTTTATGTAGCGATACCAATAACAGCGATGATACACCACCAATAAAAACTAAGAAAAGATCAGACTTTAGAAAGACTTCCGAGTGTGGTGAGTAAAAAAACATTACAAGTTAATTGGATTTTATGTAAAAGATGCATGTAATGATTTAAGGAATCAACATTTGCTACATCTTTTAACTGATTAAAGACGCGTGTCTTCTGTAAACAGAAACATTCTTATTCTGTGTATTTGTGAGAATACAACCTGAATGAGATTTATGTTGGTCTAAAACCCTTCTTTTTTATAGAAAGAAATACCTCTTTTTTTTTTTGTCTCTATTTTTTTTTTTTTTTTTTTTAGCAATAAATTACTTTTTCAAATTAATATCTAATTTAATATATTTTTTTTTTATAGAAAAAAGAAGTGTTTTAAGCTCTGGCAGCTTTTCTAACCGATCAAGTATCACTTCTGGGAGTAAAGATGTAAAGTTAAAAATTTCATTTCGTTTGGCACGAATATCTGGGAGTGGAGATGTTTTTTTTAAACAAGACGGTCAGCGTTTTACCGAACAACAGACGGTAAAATTGGCGACTTGCTCTCAGTATCAAGTACTTATGGAAATCGAACCAGTGGCGGAGTTAATGTAAATATTCTTTTTTCTATGCATTGTCGTCAATTAATATTTAACATTTGACGCCTACGTTGAGTTTTGTTTTTAACTTATTTTTATTTTGCATTTAAGGTTTGTTTAAATTATCAAGTTCTTTATCAAAGCATCTTTACAGACATTTCTTACAAAGAAAATTTGTTTTAATAGTTTTTTTTTTGTTTGTTTATTTGTAGATCTTTCAAGTTGGGGGGAACAGATATTAAGTTTGAAAAAGTAACTAATGCTGAAAATGAAGGCAAAATAGTTTACCAATTGTTTTGGTCAACTGCTGGAATTGACACTACTATGAGGAGATATAGGACAAACGTTCCGTGCACCATTAAGTTTAAAAATTATAAAAAGCTAGATTTTAAATTTCAAGTAAAGTTTTACGCAATTAATGACAAAAAACATTCTGAGTTGGGAGAAAGACTGAACTCAATAGATTTGGAGTGCACAGTTGGTCGAGGCTCTTGTAATTCGTTTGTGGAAAGTAAAACTTTTAATTAACTTTCCAAGAAAATATTACGACGTATTATTAGTTTTCCAGGAAAATGATGATACATTTTTAGTAACCACAAGTAAAATAATAATAATAATAATAATAAAATGGCTTAAAAAATAAATTTAAAAACCTTTGTTCATTCGCTTTTTATTCGTAAATTCCTTGATAATTTATTCAATATTTAGGGCGACAGCTGAGTCATTTCTACTTCTAAGATAAGACGTTTGTTTGTAAAGAAAAATTGCAAAAATTTTTAATCTACTCAAATATAGTATTAGCTGTTAACACCTTAAGTTGTAACGTTACAAATCGTAGCTTATTAGAAGAATGATACTTTACTTATTAGAAGAATGATAGGAATAACTCAGGTGGTGTCTTAGTAAGAAATACGTAAGAAGTTTTAAGGTCTTTTTTATTCTCTGTTAATAAACTTGTAACTATAAAGTGTGAGAGGTTAGGCCAAGGTTTCGGATAATCTTAGGAATTTGGATGATTAACAAGTAAATCGTGTAAAACATTCAGATAGCTAAGATAAAATCGTAAACACCTGTTGTATCAAGCCTAAAGCATCTTTTTTTTAAGGTACTTTTTGTTACCACTTTGTTGTTAGAAAAAAAAAAAATTTTTTCTTCGTAAATATTCAAATGCTTTTAACTGCTCGCTAAAATCTAAACATTTTAAACGGAGTGCTAAAAGCTTTCGTTATGAATGTTCGATATTCAAGTGATATGCGGGGGAAGACGGGATTTATAGAAATAAAAAAGATAACGCGCTTAGGATGGTTTGGTCAAAAAATATTTGTGCGTCTTGTAAACAACTTCAGTTATAAAACACGTGTAAATTAACTAAAAAATTTGAATATGATGAAATATAGATATTTTGCCAGATTCACGCCTTGCTTCAAGGACTCAAGAAATAGATATTATTTCTGTCAGGTTATCCAACATTTGCTAACCAATTAAACGTTGAGCGATTAATCAGCAGGTGATTGAATACGCTCTCATTCGGTTATTTCAAGTAGTAATAATCAGTCAATTATTTACAGGTTTATGAGATAACAAACAACGACTATTACAAAGTAGAAGCGATTATTTTCTGAGCCTTGTCAGGAATAAACAATTAGCGATTGTCTATATTTGTTTGGGTTTTTAATGACAACATTTGATTAACTTTTATATCATTTCGATTATAATTGATAGTCATGCAATTAATCATTTAATCTGATAAAAACGTCAAATAAGTATATACGACTTATCGCTAATTGTTCTTCACCGGTAACGATTATCCATTTGCTGATCCTGTTCTTTATTTTTCTCTTTTGATTATCAGATAAATAAAAGTAACCACAAGTGAGGTTATGCTATTACATATATTAATCGTTGATCTTTCCCAACTCAATGTGTAGGATAATATTTTTTAAGAAATTAATTGACTTGCCATGTATTGTAGTTCATGTTTTGTAGTTGACTTGCCATAAATTGACTAAAATTTTTAATTTTTAGTCTATTTTCAACAAAATACAAGTTTATAAAAAATACCTTTACATGACCCTTTCGCTCTCCAGTAAATCAATTCCTACCCGATCTCCGAACCTAACCCTAAACTTTACCTCAACTTAAACACTTTATGATTTTTTTCCTGATGTTTTAGTGTAGGCACACTGTTAATCCCCAGGTTCTTCAGGGTTTATAAATATATAACTATAATTCGATATAAATTGAAAATATCCGAATATTTTCAAAATGTCCGAGTGAATGAGGTGTTCAAAATATTTTTCGATGGAAAAAGTTTTCATCGCAAACAAATTAAAAACCACTTTCAACTCTACCTTTAATGTTAGTTCTACTTTTGAATCACCCTAAAAAGGCTTTTACGTATTTAATGAACCAAGCCGTCATTTAATGAACCAAGCCGTCATTTAATGCCGTCATGCCGCATTAACTTTGACTAGAAAATACTTCATCAAGATTAATCGTTCTCTTGGGACATATTCCAGCTATCCAATTCAAAGAACGCATTTAAGTGTGAACGTTTGAGGTCATAATCTTTATAATAAGAATCGTAACGAGAAAGCTTTCTTAAAAGAAATCCAGTTTACAGGATTAATTTGGATGAACCCCGTTACTATCAAATAAAGAGTTATTGGGTTAAAGTATAAAACGCTGTCGAGCAAAATGTGTTTAATTTTAACAATAACGATCTTGTTTTCATGTCTCTTAAAAATGAAACGGGACATTACTCTTTTGGTAGTATTTGTTTGTTCTTCACCAATTATTTTCCTTTTTCTTCTACAAGATAAGAGCATTAAGTTTTAATAAATATCTCAATTTGTTGCGGAGTACTACAAACAGTTTGAATTCTCTATTAACTCTCAATAAATGACAATTCTAAATTCTGCGGAAATGGAAATATCTTCTTGGGGTCAGTTAAAACGCTCACCAGTTTTACAATCGCCGTTTAATTCGTTATCACGTAGAAGTAACATGGTAGATATCGTGCTAATTCTATGAAGAAAAATAAAGCACATCCAACGTCAGCGATATGGTCCCACTTGAAACAGGCAACATTTCTTTAAGGTGGCTCACCCCCTCTAAATCTAACTTTTTATTTATAAAGGTTAAAAACTTGTTTTTTATTTTTTATATAAGGAAATTCTATTAAAACTTTAACTTCTTAAAAGAAAAATGAAATTTCCATTTTTTGATGCTGAGTCAGCATAATTTGTCTAAAATCTTACCTTAGCTAAAACAATGATATCTTGAGTAAAATTTGCACTGAATACACCATATTTTGCCAAATGGTAGCTAAATAGTTGCTCCAGGGCTGGAACTAAAATTTTTTTCAAATGTTAAAAAAAACTAAAATGGCAGCAATAAAGGTGCAGAAATTGATTTAGTGCCTGTGTCAGTCTAACAAACTACATTCAAACTAATTTATTTATGCTTAAAATGTTATAATTCTAGTCCCAGCCCTCATAAATAAGTTAATCAACATACTGTGAAAATTTGAAGATAAAAGCTTTAACCAAACTGAAGATATTAACGTTTTCGTAAGAAAAATATATTAAAATAAGAAAGTCTTAAAAAACACATTTTAAAAAAAAAAACATAAAAACAAAAAGTTTTTTTTATAAAAAGTTACTAAAAACTGCCACTAGCATAAGATTTCATATCATCATTCTCCTTGTCAATGTCTAAATAACCTTTGTTTATTGATCTTATATGTTTTCTTTGTGTTTTACTAACATCAGTCGATTTTCTTGACATATTTGATAGTCGGTTTTTATCTTTTTTGAAAGCTCCTTTTTCAAAATAAACACCTCCAGAAAACCCAAACATTTTAAAAATGCAACTTAAAGAAGAAAATCCATCATTGTAATTTAAAATAGAAGAATAAACAGATATTTCAAGAATTTTCCTTGCAGTAAAAGTAGTTTTAGGGCATTGCTGCCATATCAAACCATTAAATGACTCATTGCAGTTTTGTGTCATCCCATGTAAACACTTTCTTAGCATTTCAGGGTTTGATAATTCTTGAAAAATAGGTTTAATTTCCTCCATAATTGCTACAGGTAAATTTATTTTTTGTCTATAGCTTGTTTTACCCAGCAGCTTTCATACTCTGAGAACTGCTTTCTTTATAAACTTTATGTAGTTTATTGTTTGTAATATTATAACTGTGATTCGTAAGAGGTGGAGGCATATTCATTATAGCAGTAAAAGTAGACATAGCTTCTCTACCACGTCCAATTTCACGAAATGCCATAACAGCACGTAAATTTATTTCATATGGTTTTGAACTAGAAACACTTTGATTTACAGATGGTGATGAATAAAATGTACTTTCAAAGTCACAGTTTGAACATTGTATTATAATTCCAATAGAAAATCCCATACGTATAGATTCATTATGAAAAAAAGTTGGCTTGCTATTACACTCACTGCATGTGGAATACTGTTCAAATATATTTTTAATAATTCTAAAGTTACAAATAAAGAAAAAATTGTCAACTTCGGAATCACAATTTGTTGCAGCACTAAAGTTATGTTTTTTCTTAAGCTTTGATGCACTTGTTGTTTCTGATTTCCTGCTACAACCATTTACTTCCTCTGCTCTCCTTGTATACCTATTTCCATGATATTTTCTCTTTAAATTTCTAATTTTATTCCTTTTGTTCGCCATATCCAGATAGATAGTTTTCAGTTAAATTACATTGAATTAATGATACAGAGCACATTTTTAAGAAATATTACATTTTACAGAACAGTAGAAAAGCATAATAGATCTAACATTGAAAAATAGTTCAAAACTTTAAGTTAAAACCTTCAAGAAGTAATGAATAAATTTGTTGTTTACACCGTTGCTATGGCGTTGCTAAGGAGTAGGAAACTGTATTAACCACAATAACGGTATTTTTTGTTACTTTTTAAGCATATAATAGTAAAAATATATTATGAATTTTGTACTTCGATGCTTAATATAACATAATTCAAAAAAAAAAAAAAAATTTTTTTTTTGATTTTTAATGGGGGTGAGCCACCTTAAATAAACATCAATTCTTCGTCTTACAAAAAACGTGATTTGATAAACTCACGTGATAAAATAAAAGTATTGCAATTGGTTGAGACGGTTTTTCATCAATAAAAATTTTTTCTGCCAAATCTCGAACTTAGGCTTTTTATTTAGCACATTGTTTGTAGAAAAGTTAAAATTGTAAACCAAGTTGTCTTTTAAATTTTCAGTAATAATTTATCAGCACCACTCCCCACTCCCCCACAACAATTTCTTTTCTGGTTCAATTGTAGAGCGTGTAAGATTTGAAGATGGCGGCGGAGTTTTTCCTTCACAAAGGTTCTCCAACGTATCTACATCCTGAAAATGGAGCTGATGTAATGAGCATTAGCCAGTTTATGGCTCAAAATTTAAGACAGCCTCAACCAATACCTCCTCCTCCAAAACATACTTTTGAAATATCTGAAGGGGAAAGCGTTGAAATTGAAAAAATAGTGGCTGCTGAAAAAAAGGTAAACGACTCTTCTTCCCACACGCTCACTCCCCCACGCTTTAATTTAGTTAGGTCTGAGGAAGGGAGTGCATCGTCCTTTTTAATATTAATAAATCATATAGGAAGGATCAAGTAGATGCTTATATGAAACGTTTTTAATATATGAACTATTATTCCTGCATGTAGCCTGAATTTAAATATTGTAAGCTATATCAAACCTATAAAGCTAATTAGTTTATGGCTATATGGATTAATAGCACTTAACGTTTGGTATCATATACATTCAGGTACTAATATTTAAACTATTATCAGATGTAATATCTGTATAGTATCCTGACAGCTAATTAAATTATTTAATATAGAAATGATATAATTAATATATTGTTTCTGTCCTCTATCATGTGTGTATTACTATTCACACACACACATTACCTAATAATTGTGGCAAAAATAGGTTACTTTATTTAGGATGGGCTGTTATATTACAAAGTTAAATGGGTAAAATATACATGGGAGGCAGAGGAGAGCATTCAACATTTACCCCATCTTATTGATGGTTACTGGCGAGAACACTTTTATCAAAACATTAATCACACAGCGTTAGAGACTGGTATTGGTCTAGTTAATGAAAATGACTTCTCAAGAAATAAATCAGTTGTTGTTGAAAGAGATCAGCAAAATAAGGTATATTCAGTTTTTTAGCCCTTGTGTTAAATTAATAAGACATGACTATTATTGGCTGCTGATTTAACCTCTGGCATGGATTTTTTTTATTTGTATGAGAAGTTTTCCAAAAAAGCAAGAATCCTTTAGAAATATATTAAATATATACTTTAAAATAATTACTTAGTGCTAAAATAGTTATAAAATTTCTGTAACAGCTACAATACCTCCAAATAAAAGCAATTAGATTGGAACTTTTTTTGTAGTGATGTTAGATTGCGGATTATTTTTAAAATAATCTAACTATGCACTTAAGAACACTACAAGAAAAAGTCTATTTCATAGGAGATAACCTCAGGAGTTGCTGGTTGTTGATAGTATGGTTTACTAGCTTTGTTTGGTTCCTTTTGTTGGGTATTTCTTATATTTAGTTACTTAATGTTTTAGTGGTTTTGTTTAGACTACTACTGGGGCACACCTTATTGGTGATAAAATTGTCATAACCACTGATAACAGAGGTAATTTGAATTATTTATAAATGATTGTTTATACCAAGCTAAGAAACCTCATTAATTTCCAAAGTATGAAAAGAATCTTCATCGCAATTAGTGAAAGTTTTGAATTTACCTAAGTTAAACCCCAATTTAGTAAATGAAATGATTGATCTATTGAAATTCATTTTGATTACTTTTTTAAAAATTTCTCTATTTAAGGTTTTTATTGTTTTTGCATAAGACTCTAAAAAATATTATATTCAAATTCTTTAAAGATAGTTTTTAGCTGTGGAATTTTTAAACATTTTTACAACTTTCTGAATTAATAAATCCATAATCAAAACCAAGTTGAACCTTCATTTTCAGAGAAGGCATTTTGCAGAGGAGTATTATTAAATCAAATGTAACAATCTCTAATTTCTATTAAATTGATATTTCCTCTAATTAATCAGTGGAAAAAACAAGCCTTGTTTTAGTTTTCGTATTATAACCCCTGCCTAATAGATAGTTCAATAAAGTTTGTTTTAAATCAAGATTTAAGTTAAAAATTTGTTTTATGAAACTTGCAAAAGAAGCAACCATAAGTAATGTTAAAGCAGGCATTGTCTAATTTTAAAATTTGACCTCAAAGTTGCAAAAGTATGACTGCTATTTTTTCCTCTGTGTTTTCAATTGATTTCAATTTTTTTTTTTTTTTTTTTTTTTTTTTTTTCTGTGAGATTTTTATCTTTAAACTTTCCAGGTTTTTTTGAATATTTTTGTTATTCAACAAAAAATTTTATCAGAAGCAGTGTGCAACTGTTTAAAGGGCTTTGACACTGGTTCTAGGAGTTTCTGTAAAAAAGTCCTTTTGATTGTTTTCAAAAAGCATTAAAATACAATTATTTGTTTCAGTTAAGAAAATCAAAAGTTTAAACATTTTCAACCCTAACTAACCCCCTTATTTTAATGATAGTTACATTTTTTTTATATATTTTTTTTATTATTTATTTTTTTTAGTGATAAACAATGCTGCTACTGTTGTAGGTGATCACCATGATGTTATTATGGAATTTACTTTGCCTGGTTCAAAACCAATGGAACATGCATATCAGCAACAAATTGAAGATCCCACTCCTAAAAAACAACGTCGTTCATACCCTTTAGAAAGAAAGTATCTATGCACTGTTTGCAACAAAGCTTTTGATAGAAACACATCACTTACTCGCCACTTACTGACACACACTCGTGAAAAGCCTTTTAAATGTCAGCTATGTGATAAAGCATTTAGCCAAAATGCACATTTGAAAAGGCATATTCTTATTCATATTGGACAAAAGTCATATCAATGCAATAAATGTGGTAAAATGTTTATAGAAAAAGGAGGATTAGCTAGACATGAAGCAACTCATAGTACAGAAAAACCCTGGGTTTGTAACCAGTGTGGTAAAGCTTTTGTATTAAATGAATATTTGCAGCGTCATCTTTTCTTACATACTGGGCAAAAACCTTATCAATGTAATGAGTGCGGGAGATTATTTGCAGATGGCTCGTCTTGGCGTGCTCACAAGTTAACCCATAACAAAGAGAAAAAGTACAAGTGCCCAATATGTTCCAAAATGTTAAAATGTAAGCGCAACTTCAAAAAGCACGTTGCTGCTCATGAAGAAGATAAAGAGCTTAAACATATATGTGATGTATGTGATCAAAGATTCCCAAACAAAAAACTGCTCAAGCAGCACAGTAAAAAAAATCGAAAGCATCATAGATGCTCTGTGTGTAGAAAGCCTTTGAAAACAAGCGATAAGTTTATTGCACACATGGCCACACATGACCCGAACTCTGAAACATATAATCCTAATTTTGTTAAACTTGATCCTGAAGAAGAAGAAGATGATAAAGATGAAGAAGATGATGACATTGAAGATAAGTCAGATGATGAAGACAAATCAGATGAAGAGTGCTCTCAAAATGATAGCTTAAAAGCTGGGCAGACTGATGAAGAGGACTCTATAAAAAGTATTTTAAGTGGGCAAGACACACAAAACAGTTCTCTAGCTTTTACAGCACTTATAATTAAACCAGATCACCTGGAAGGTATAGCTTCATTGTCCAATACTGCCAGCTCTTCCTTGCAAATTAATACTTCTGTTAATTTATCGAACTCTAACGTCATAAGACAATTGTCTTCTAACTCACTTGTATTAAATTCTCCTATAACTTCGTCATTAGTTCCTGTCCCACAGGTCAGTCCATCAAGTAATGTAACTCTGCATGATGTAGCTGGTAATTCGCAAATGCATCAGTCACTCCCTAGTATCAATAAAGTATCTGATGTAATGTCTCCTGACCATGACATAAGAACTAGGTTGCCTAATGTGGACTTAAGAGTTTTATCACCTGATTTGCAAGGTGGCATCTTAATTTCTTCTGATATACAGACAATTGATATGGCAACACGAATTCAAAATGTAAAGCATGTAAAACCCCCATTTGCCAATGCTCAAATAGCGTCACATCTATGTAACGTTGAAATGGGTCAAATTGGAACTCAGATTCCAAATGTTCAACTATTATCCAATTCTTCACAGCTGCACATTGATAAATTGGCAACATCTACAATTAGTGCTTCACTATCAAATTCCCTTTCTTCTGCTCATATTAACTCTAGTGAATCTGTTGCTGATTTCATTAATAATGCGTCAATCGATCGTAATAAGTCACTAATGGAAAATACGAATTTAGTGCATACACGATCCGATGATGTAGATGTTTCTAATGCAGTAATAATGATGACTCAAGATAATGGCGTTGGTATTCAGTCTCAAATGTTATCTTAAGGTTTTCTTTATAGTAAAAAAATTCTTATAATCTTTGCAAAGTTTTTACACACTTAAAGGAATCGTGAAATATTTATATTTACTTTCAGTACAAAGCAAATATAGAAGTTTACTAATAGATAATTTCCTTCAAAGTTATGGAGGTGTAGTTAATTCTGAAATAAGGAGATGGTGTTACTAAATTTCTGTTTATATATACATATATACATACATATTTATATAAAGAAGTTACTTAAATTTTCTTTTCATTTTTAAAAGCATGAAAATGTTTGATGTGCATATCTTTTTTATATTGTTGTTTTGTAGATAAATGATAATAGAATTGATAATGAATCCTCTAACAATCAAACTAATTGTGTTCGCTCAACCTCCTTTTTCGATACAAATTGTAGACGTCATACTTTATTTTATACTTGCAAATTTACTTGCAAATTTGTCATAAAGTTCATTTCCAGTTAAACTAATAATGTTTACGGCGATATAAGCAACTTGATTACCAAACCCTGTCCTGTTTAATCAGAACTATTCTTCAGGCCGTTAATAAAACATTCGAAAAGTCTTCGAAAATACTTTTTTTTAAATCAAAATAATTTTATTTTTTAAAAGGGTTCGATAATTGATAAAGAAAAGACCCAATTATACAGTTTTAAGTTTTTTTTATACGTTGATTTGCTGTCTGAATGTTTTGTACAGGAACAGGAATAATTTCAAATGAGATATTTGAATTGTAATTTCTATAAATTATCGGAGAATATAACCTGGCAGTGTATAAAGTATATTTAGTACAATTGTCCTTGCCAAAAATTTTTTAGCTACATTTAATCAAAAATATCTGGAATGAGGATAAAATGTTTTTAGGACTTAAACTTATTAAGTCTTTTATGTATTCTATTTCTGTGAAAATTATGATGTTAGCTCTCTTTGAGGCTGCAAACAGAGATTTCTTTTTGTGGGAATTATGATGTAAGCTCTCTTTGAATTAACTAACAGAGGTTCGTATGTGGAACCTTAACATTTGAAGACTCCACGGGAAGAAACGGCAGGGTCACATTTTGAAAGTTTCGACTTTTTACACTTTCTAGCTTTACTAATCATAATAGCATATTTTGTATTTGAATTCAAATCAAATAAACGATTTGATGCATATTTAAAGTTTTTCTAAATTTTCCTAAAACTTCGAAACTTATAAAGGTTTAAAAGTTTAATAATGATTTATCTCAAAAAGAAAAAATGTGACCCTGCCGTTTCTTCCCGTGGAGTCTTCATTTGCTCTTGAACATTTTTTGGCAATTGATGGTAATTCTACCAATAATGGCGGCACAACTAGTATTTTAAATCAGAACACCGAACATGTTGAAATAACATTCTCAGTGGTATTCACAGAAATTTGTCAACATGACTATGTTGATCAGTATGCTCTAGCTTGCCACAGCCATAGATAAGAAAGACCACAATTTTTTTCTGATGGAGGTTGAAGCCCTGGTTTTCTCTGGTTGTCTTTGCTTTATTATTCATAACTTGTTTGTTAAGTCTAGTGCAGTATTATGTCGCTTCACTTCTTCGAGTAAGCTTCCATCACCATCGAGTGCTCTTGTTGCGATCTGGGAGCCTGTTAATCCAAGAGCATTAGCTTGATATGCCTACAACTATATTTGCAACAGCTACTTAGTCTTTCTAAAGAGTTTTCTTTCTTTCGAGAGCAAAGTTAACAGTACACTGATAAAAGCGGTATGCTAAAATGTATTAGCAATAGTTTTTTTTAATTATTGGACAAATAAAATTTATTAGACATTTTTGTAAGTTATAAGTTGTGTTAGATTACTAAATTCTCTCAACTTACTTCATGCAACCATTTTTATTTAAAATGATTTTTTTACCCAACTCTTCAAACCCGTTTTTATCCCCGCTACAAACAATGTTATAAATACCTAACCATCTTGAATGGTAGGTACTCGCAGTTGCACTTGCACAGTCTCTGTGAGACGAGCATCATATAGACGGTTGTCGAAAGTACATGCTCTATTAGAAGGACACCTCCAATGTGTAGGTCGTACTAAATCAGGAAAAACAGTTAATCTTGAAGCTTCAATTCTGCCCGACGGTAGAGTTTAACATGGCATACCAATATGTTACGTTCGTTCGAGAGAAGCAACTTCAAATCATTCCACCAGCTTAGATAAAGCTCGGCGGTATACAGAAAATCATCGAGATTATCTTAGTCATGATGGCTGGTGTTGAGAGTATAATGCTTATCAATTATTGTATTGCTTAAGAGGGTCTCAACAACATCCTGATGAAATTAATAAATTGTACGCCAATTAAACAGCACGCATGGAACGAACTATGGGAAAAAGAATTCCACAGATAACAAATCGAACATATACAGGTCTTGTCCAAAAGATATTTCCAGTAAGAAATTACATTGTGTTTTACGATAATGCAGATAACAATCCAGTGTTAGAACATTCACTGTCTCTCATAGTAGGAGAAGCATTCCATAGATTTGGATTAGCTCTTGCGCTATTGAGTGTGATGTTGAGGACACTTCAACATGGGATGTAACACGTCCAGCTTGAGCTCAATACCCTAGTTCAAACAATGAGGCTGATTCAATTTAGCGAGTTCCATACTTGCAAGATAACGTGAGTGAAACTTAATGGATGAAGAAAATCAACCATACGTCAAACGTGTAAAGAAGCAAGCTCATTGAAAGTAGAATAAAAAATGCATGCTTTAGCGGTTGGAGCACTGTTCCTTATCTTAGCTATTTTTTTTTTTCGATAGATTTGCAATAACTCATCATACATATAACTCATATTAACACGATATACGATTGCAAGCAGAAATGCTGCAACCACCGCTGGAATAGCAATCTGTAGAAATGGAGATACAAAAAAAAAAATGCAGAGCATTTCGAGATGATTGAATGATCCAAGATATTCTAGGTTTTCTTGACCATCAACATTATTGGTGTCTTTTGAACTTCGATAAGACGTAAGAAGTCATGATATATGAGTTCTATTGATTTAAACTAGATCGCCGAGAGCTCAGCATCGGTAAGGGCTTCGGGTAATGCTTATTGGAACGGCGCAGCTGCCTGCAGCATTGACCACAACTATAGGCCCTTTTACGTCAGAGATTGTAAGTGGACCTCGCGACATATCATTTGTATATCGAGGCGACTTTGCAATTAGATTTACATTGTCAATTTTGAGTAGATAATTTGATAAAAGCTTCTCTGGTTTGTACATAAAACTTTCTATATAATCCAGGGTTGGATAATAATGCTCACAACCACCAATGTGTAATCCAACAATTACAGCTGTTGTTGTATTGGTAAGACTTGGATAACCGTCGTATGATTTAATTTCACTGAGTCATTTAGTTGTAATTTGATTTTCAAATTTCAAAACGAGTACTTCGAACACTTTGTCAGCGCTTTTACTTGTACCTACTTACAATGCTAATGATGAGTGCACCAACTGCCACTAATAATGCCCACAAATTCTAAGCGAGGAAACCAATAACATTTGAAGTCACTCGGAAGGTCCATAAAATGATTGTATCAATAATTCCTAATATAGAAACGGCAGTTTTATTTGTGAGTCATTGTAGTGGATTTTTTGGTTAGCGATAATACCTGGCGGTTTTGGTGGAGTCAGTGGGATTGGTGGAACTGGCGAGATTGGTGGAGTAGCTATCGCAGATAAAGCAGCAATTTTTAACACTTCACAACTAAAAATCCGGACAAACTTTGTAGCTTCAATATAAATGTCAAACAATCTTTTAATTTTATTTTTTAAATTATCTATTAGTAATTTTACAATCCTATCTATTATGTAGCAAATTTAATCATTTACAATGTACTATAGTCTTTACATAGTCTTTACTTTTTCAGCACTTAATTATACGTCTAAAAGTTAATAATCAAGAGGCATTCCGAAAACGAGTGTACGCTTTATTGGATTTGCATCCAAAAGAGGACAAAACGTTTATTTTCAATCACTTTCGAATAAAAAATGTCCCAAAATTGACCACATACAATATACTGCAGCAAAAGGAGAACAATATAGGACCAGAACGAAAGGTCAGAAGTGGTGGGACTGCAAAATAGATACCTAAGAAGCAGCGTAGAAAATTTGATTGATAAGAAGGATGGGGCTTCACAGCGTAGCTTAGCCAAGAGATTCAGTGTTTCCCAGTAGTATATTTTCAAAATTATCAACGAAAAGACGAGCATTCGTTGTCGTGAAAAACTAAAGCGCCGAAAAGAACATCAACTCAGAGAGCTGCTGTGAGTCCTAAGTGCTGAAAATTGGTTGCACTTATTCAGAAAAAAGTTGTGATCATTGACGATGAGTCATATTTTTCTTTAAGCAACTCCGATCTTTTTGACAACGTTGGGTATTATACTTCTAATCCCGACGCAAAGCCTAATGAGGTCAAGCTCAAAAGAAAAAGCAAATATGAGCCCAAAAGTATTAGTTTGAATTGCCCTATCTGAAAAAGGAGTCTCAAAGCATTACATCGCCCCTTCGGGCCATGCAGCTGTTAAGGATGTGTACATTTGGACTGAAATTAAAAGATTGATGTATGCAGGTAATTGGCAAGCTGAAAATCTTCGCCGACTAAGAAATCTTATTGAGTATTGTATGAAAAAAATCGACCAAAATTGCGTACATAGCCTTAGGGTGAGTGCTTTCACAAGAGTTGATCGTGTTCGCCGAAATGGACTGATAAACGAAAAATTTTTGTTATTCTATTTTCTAAAATACCAGTTTCTTGTTTTTATGCTTTTAAATTAATAAAATTGATTACTCCGTTCAAGAAATATTCACTTTTAAATTTTGTCTGGAATATTAGTTGTCACATGTTACAGCCACACTTGCTTTATTGCTACAGCAATGAGGTCTCGTAAATCTCTCTTCGCAAAAAAAGGAGCAATTTTTTCTCTCAGTGTTACATTCTCACTGGTGATAAAACGTATTAGATTAAAAAATTGTTCAAATCGTTTCTTTTGTACGTGTAGATCAGCTAACCCACATTTTCACCCGACGATTTATGTTTATTAAGGGTCTGAATCTTTTCACTTAAGGTTTTTTTCTTCTTTTATTAATATCTTTTCTCCGTGTTCCTTCATCTTTATTTCTTCTTCCACTTTTAAATCGTTTATCGGTCTTTTAACAACCCTTTATTAGTGTATTAGTAGTTTCAAGGGTGCTAAGGTTATGAACTATGGGTACGAGGGTTATGTGGAAGGAAAGTGGCAGATAGGCATTGATGTTGAGGATCTGGGGATAGTTTGGTTTGGACTACTTCTGGCATCCCAGTTCTCAAACAATGAAAAGACTTTCTTTAGTTGTACCAATAAAAAATCTACTACACCTTCATTGAGATACACTCAAAGATCTTTTTTTGAACCAATTTCTGGTATTAAACCTGGTTTTGAACCAATTTCTGGTATTAAATCATAATAATCATAATCAACTTCATTTTCCGCCATTGTTATTTGTGCCTGGTACTGTGAAGCTTTTGTATAAAGTAACCCCCACACGTGGGACTGACGTGAACACCAGATTTATTAGCAATCTTGGTCGTGCAATCATAGAAAAGTTTAGAATACGCATGCAGTATAAGGAAATTCAGAGCCTTAGTTCCTATGGTGAATATGGGAGAGTTTGAGATATGTACCTAACAAAGGTACAAAAACACAATATCTCCAATAAGGTTATAACGACCAGGCTGAGCACGGAAATTTTACTCTGCTTTGTAATGGTGCAAACTCTGCGGCTACTACTGGATCGCGTGCCGTCCTTGCTACTGCATTAGGCAAAAATCCATCTTATTTCTGCATACCCCCTAGATTTTGAGCATTTAAACAATAGAGAACCCTTCCATGCTAGCTCGTTCGGTGATTTTTTTTGGGAATGCGATTGTCTTTACTGATTGGTCACAGTTTGTTATTAACACTGACACCAGCACAACACCAAACTATTCGCTCGATAATATTACCCTACAGCTTGAGACTGCGCTCTCGTAAACTTGCTTCTGGCATATTATTGGAAGCCACTAGAAAATTCACCTTACCCTTCGAATGAATAGTCCGCCACCGCCGTATGAACCGTGTTTGAGAAAAATTGAATCTTCAATGTAAAAACTGCGAGCCAATTGTTGACGTATGTAATGATCTTGTGTCCCAGCTCAATATCGTTTGGCAGACAAAAGGAAAAAACAATTGCCGTCTTTAACCTAACCAATGTTAACATTACTTTAGATAGTATTCCTTCGAAAATTTATTCATAAGGTATGTGTCTCAGACACTTCTTTGAGGAGGCTACCGAATGCTATGTTGGTTGTCAGAATTCTGTCAATAGGCTACAGATCTCAGTCACTCACACCCCTGGATTTGGGACAATTAATGTCGCAGTATTCATCGTAATAATGCTATTGCAAAGTTGCCTTAAGCTTCTACCCCCAAAAGACTTGACCTTTCTGCATAATGTTAAATTGCTGCCGGGAGGCATTATCAATTCAAGTGTGGTCCAATCTAAACTTGTTTGATAGAGGATATTGTTTGAAAAAGTTTACTTCTAGTGCAATTATAGTATTATAAAGTCTGGCTACAGTGGAAAATTTCCACTGAAAACATTTAATTGCGTGATGTAAAGGATATGATGTATGAAAACAGTTATTTGGCATTGAATATTTTTTAACGTTTGTTTTTAATATGGGCATTACTCGACTTTCTTCCTCCGACTCCTCCTTTACAAATTTCATCATTATGATAGAAAGTTTTATGGTGATTAAGAATCGTATAAAACATAGATCTCAAAATCAATTTAAAGTGCTGTAATCTGAAGTTGAAAGTATAAAAATATACGATAAATTGCTAACATTCGCGTAAAAATACTAATAATCATGAGTAAACTAATTTTAAGGTCGATTTTGTTCTTAAAAACAAAATATTTCCAGCCTGGTTTTTACTATAAAAAATGTTTTTTGGTTTATTATAGACGTAAATGTTCTTTCGAGAGACAAACGAGATGTAAAACATGTTACTCATCTGAAACATGTGATTCCTTGATGTGAATTTTAATTTTATAACAGAGTTTACGACTATTTTAAAAAAAAGTTTTATCATCATCATCATCATCATCATCATCATCATCATCATCATCATCATCATCATCATCATCATCATCATCATCATCATCATCATCATCATCATCATCATCATCATCATCATCATCATCATCATCATCATCATCATCATCATCATCATCATCATCATCATTATTATTATTATTATTATTATTATCATTATCATTATTACTATTATTGTTGTTGTTGTTGTTGTTGTTGTTGTTGTTGTTGTTGTTGCTGTTGTTATTATTTTTATTATAAAAAGTTTTCTTATTACATTTGTTGATATTATAAAAAGATGAACTTTCATCGAATAATAAAAATGGATTTCTTTAATGTTCTTGGCAAAATATGTTCTTAATAGATGCTGATCTACACGATCCTTAGGGTTATGACGTTTATTTTAGGTTTTCGAAGAGCCGTGATATGTAGATAAACGAAGAGGCAGTAAAACATTTGCGGAACATTCTTTTTTGTATGGCAAACACAATGAAAATAAATTTTCACAGAGGGTTAATTTGAAGCATCAGAAGAAATTTAATAGTTGTAAATATAAATTTTTCGATATAAACATTTTAAACTGTTTTAAATTTCATTTTAGTATGTAATCAGAAAAAAAAATTTTTAACTTTTGCCATAAAAATTTTAGAAGATATTCTAGACAACAGAGAAAGAATCCTGTTAAAAAAAATTTGCGTGATAAATTAAACGCGATTGAATTCCCTAAACGTTCTATCGTTCTAAATCGTTATTTTTTTAAAAAAAAAAACAAAACCAACGGAGGTTGTACTTTTAGAAGATAACTTTTAAACGAAAAAAATTATCATTTATAATATGGTGAATATTCGCAATTTATTAAGTATTTTGTACTTTCAACTTCAGATTAGAGTACTTTAAATTGATTTTGAGACATGTTTTTATACGATTCTTAATCAGCATAAATTTCTCTATCATGATCAATTATAAAAATAGAGATGAGAGTGGGAGGGGGGAGGGGGGGTGTAGGAGAAAGTAGAGTAGTGCCTTAAATATGAATCAATCAGAATTGTTAAAGACAACATAAGTAAGCGATCAGTAGATTAAAATCGAAGAGTAATTAATAAATTACTTACCAATTTGTAAAAAATAGCTTTCTTCCAAGATATGTTCTATACAGAGAGAAAAACCCATTCTTAAATCGGTATTAATTGCTTTAAAAAAATTTAAAAAATTTTCGTTAATTTTATATTTAAAAAAATATTATTGTGAACATTAGTATATTTTGTACAGAAAATAATTTAAAATAAAAAAATCAGTTTTTATTATTTTCTGTACATAATGTAAAAATACTCACCAAAATATTTTTTATAATATAAAATTAACAAAAAAATATTTAAATTTTTTACAGGACCTTAGCTACCAAATATCACATCCGAAATGTCCTATCAAAAATTTAAACATACTAAGAGTATGTTTTTGCTGAATATTGATGAAAAAGGTAAAATTTTAATTGAAATAAAATAATCTATTTTGTTTTAAGAAAACATTTATAGAATATATAGACAAGATTGATAAACATTTTCCAAAAGTAATCTGCATCGAGTGTAAATATTGGGGAAAATCAACAGGGCAATTGCAATGTCTCATGTGAATGCAATTATTTCCCAATATAAAAATTGAATTGGGTCATTCCATGCCAAAATTTATGGACTATGGACTAAAATTTTACAGTTTCAACATGAATTACCTCGGATTTTGATAAAACTTGGTATGTTGATTTATATTAATAAGAAAAGCAAATACTGAAACTTTCAGGTCAAAACTTTGTGGCTCATGAGATAAGGTCATTTGAAATTTATGATTTTTCCAAAATGTGTTAACTTTTAGTAGCAAAAACATGTTTTGTTCACATATTGAAGTTCTAAGTTTTTAAAATAAAATTTCAGAAGAACTTGTTTTTTTTTGTTTTTGTTTTTTTGTTTTGTTTTTTTTTGTGTGTGTTTTTTTTTTCTGTTGTTAATCATAGACATCTCTTGACTTTCTTTTGTAAAAGATTGATGTTGAATTTTTTAATACAATTTTTTACTCATAATGGCTGCTCTAAAAACCTAAAAGATCACTCTCAAAATTAAAAAATCAATTTTTAAAGGGCTAATATACAAAATTAACAGTTTTAGAAGCAACACGATGTTTTTTTTTTAGTTTATATGTGTTAGGGTTGCTAATTTTTAGAAATTTATTGAGTCCTAAAAATGGCTCCAGTTAAAAGTTAAAGAAATTGGTCTTCACTTTGAAACTTCAAAAGCCTAAGATCAACAGTGTTTTTAATAAAAAGATTTTTTCCTATTGATTTATTTGACTTTATTTTTGTGATTTCAAGGTGGAGACTTATGAGGAAACTACAAAATCAGATAAACAAAGAAAAAAGAGTTTGCATTATATATACATATATATATATATATATATATATATATATATATATATATATATATATATATATATATATATATATATATATATATATATATATATATAAGAAAAAAAATTTTCATAATCAATTCTAGAAATAAGCCTTGGGTTAATCTTGAATTACTAAAGTTTTAAAATAGCCTAAACCCCCCATCCCCACATTTCTCCATATAAAATATATTTATGCAAATTTTCTCTCTTGTTTAATTATATTAATTGATCATTGAACATTTAATCTCACACAATGAGTTTTTCTGCATGGCAATAAAAATTTGTTGTAAAAAGCACATTGGTAATCTAAGTTCTCAATTTTTATGAAACTGAAATTGGGCAGATTCTCAACATAAAAGTCACATTTAATCTTAAACTATGAAAACAAAACTAAAAATCAAAACTTCATAAAAAGTAAATAAAACTTTATATTGAGTGAAATAATTAACATCATTTTTTTAATCAATATTTTTTCTATACATTAAATCAAGTTAAATTTGTGTATGGTAGCTATAAAGTTAAATTTTTATTTAGTTGACAGTAGAGACAAGTATTCAACTTAAAAGTTTGCCCAAAAAAGTTTTTTGTTGATGTAAAAAAAGTTATGCTAGTTGGATATGATTCATCAAGTGACTCCTCTGACTTAGAAGATATTGGAAATGAAGCTCAGGAATCTGATAACATTATTAATCTGACTGATGTTTCAATTCATTCTGTTACTAAAGAAAGCAGAGATGATAAAAACAGTCAAACTAATGATATGGATGGTAAAGATATATCCTTACAAGGAAGCTCAAAAGAATCTAGTTTGTCAGTTAATCATTTCAAGGTTTTTAAAATGATTTTTTTATATTTAGTAGTAATGAAAACAATATTTATCCAACTTGTAATTTACATATTTAACACATATTTATATAATTGATGCTTTTAAATATTCAATATATATTAAAATACATATTTAATGTATTAGAATATTAAAAAGCATGAATTATATAAATGTTTTTTTTTTTAATTCTATTTTTAAAGCAAAAGTTTGAAAAGCTGAAGATGAGAAGGTTGAATAGTCAATCTCCTTGCATTATCCATAATGATGAAAAGATTTCCAAAAGTAGGGTTTGTATAATTGTAGTATTTTTAAATATAATTGTAATATTTTTAAATGCGTGCTTACATACAAATATTTACATGCATAGAAAAATAATTAATCAAAGTATTGACTTAATATTTTTTATTTGACATTAAAAATGCTCAAATTCTTATTTTAATTAAAAGGGACATTTTATTATGAATTTTCTGATCATTTTTAACACAAAAGTTAGAAAATAATAATGCTCTTGATATTTTTCTACTGCTAAAAAATGGAACAATCATCACCCATCTGTTACTTAGCTGCTTGGTTAAAAATCCATTATTATTTTAAGTACTTAACATGATAATGCTCTTCTTTTTTTCCATTACATTTTAATTGTATATTATTTAATATTATTTCAGCCAATAAAAAGACAAGAGATCCGATGAGAAAGAAATTTCGTAAACGGTTTGTGTGACACTGTTAGTTTATATAAAATATTTATACCATATAATTTTGTTTAGAGAGAATAAATAATATTTACATTATAAAATTAAGTGTTTTTATCTATTGCTCTTTTCTTTTCATCAATGTTGTTAATTTTAACAGAGCGGTTCTAATATTTCAGCTATAATAAAATTATAAATATTGCACTAATTATCATATAATTAAAAAAGAACTATATCAAGTAAATATTAATTTCAAGTATCAAAGTTAATTAAAACTTTTGTTGAAATGTTTGCTAACAAAATTCAGGATGCCAATTAAGCAGTTTTTTGAAACTTTTGTTGTTTAAATTGTATTCTAAATTTTATTTTCTTAGGAATGAAAAAATGAAGGAATTGAACAATTGCATTCCAATGACCTTTTTGGTTTCCAATGAATATGACCCTCATAATCAAAAAAAGGTGTGTACATTTTTTTTTTTTTGCTTTTTTAACTCATTTATGAACATTAAAAGTTTAAATTTAAAATAAAAACCAAAGAGAAACTTTTTATTATATACATTTTTTAAAATTTAAAGTACAGATAAAATGATATTTTTACGCCCTTTGATACAGTCTGTAAAGTAAAATCTGTTTTTATTTGTTCAAGTATTGTTTACTAACAAGTCCCCCACTTAAAAAGATGAGGGACAGAAACTTTAACAAGTTTTTTTAAATGTTTTTCTATTTAAATTTGTGTGTTTTTAGAGCAAAATAGAGAAAGATCTTGATTCAGCAATTGCAGCTAAAGATTTTCAGCTTGCCGAAAGTATTAATAAAGAAATGATTCAAAGATCTTTTGCAACTACAGTGAAGAGTGCCATAGAAGCTAATAACTACATTAAATTACAGAAGAAAAAAGAACAAAGAAAACGATTGAGTAAAAAAGAAAAACTTCACTGGTCCTTTAACCAAAAACAACGCTGGGAAACAAAAGGAAATATGTAAAAAAAAATGGAATAAAAAAAGAAATTTTTAAAAAATATCGTCGCTTGTTTTTTGTCGTTTGTGATGTGTGCTATAAATAAAATTTAAAAAATTTATTTTGTTTATCAAAATACCCTTCTACTTCTATTGAGATTTTTTTTTTAAATTTGGCTTTGCACCAAATATTTAAAGTGATTTTAAGGAAATTGTTTCATAAAGTCAGATGCCAATCTGTAACCCCGTAGTAAGAGTTTGCCAGACCAAATGAATGGATAGATTTTCATGCCAATCTGACTGACATTTTTAAATGCTAGTTTTAGTAAAATAAAGTACATTAAACTTACAATTAGAAATATAACCGTGTGATGTTTGTTATTGTCTTGCTTATTCTTTTATTACTTAATTTTATTTGATTATAAAAAGTTTTCCTTTTTTTGTTTGATTTGTCATTTATTTGCTAATATTATATATATCATGTAGTAATATTGAAATTTAATGAGAAAAAAAAAAGATTAATTATACTTGAACAAAAATTCTAACAAATAATTAAAATATATAAATTCAATAATAACTTTTAATTTTTCCTATATTAAAAATTATTATTAAATTGAAATAACTTAAGTATATTCATCAGTGAGATATAAATACTCCAAAAATTCCGTTTTTTTAGTTAACTTACAGAAAGACTTTAGAAAAACGTTCCAATTTTTTTGATTTGCAAACGACTAAAGCCTACATTTATATCTCTCAATAACATAGCTATCAACCATTCAGGGGTCAGTATAATGCTTTATAAGAGAAAAATTGTGCGGTGGTACCGTCGCAAGAGGAACAGCTCGGTATTTCGCTAAGAACAATAGGATCTTTACTCCAAAGTAACTATTTTGCAGCAGAGTCAAATAAAGATCTTTTAATTCTCAACTGTGCATGGAATTTATGACATATATATATAGATATTATACATAAGACATAAATTCTAGATAACTCATTTAAAGCCCCCTAAACAGATAGAGTTCGAAACGTTTACAGCAAAGATTTAATTTTCCAAATTTTTAAAACTAAAAATAGCTGTAAATAATTTTCGGAAAAAAAAAAATTTCATATTGATATTAATTGTAAGTAGAGATCAGACCGCATATTAGATACGATTATTTCTTATTGTATCAATATCACGCGATATGTACGATATGTACATTTTTCCATTGCAATCTTCAAGCGATTTATTGTACGACAGTAATCGCTTGCATATCGAAAAACCAAAGTCCGGTCTCTAGTTCAATGGCATTTTTTTGCATAGCTGTGAACACCAATTATCCGATTTCTGATTTAACTTGTATTGCAGTATATTTCTCAATCTTAACATTAAAAACTACATTATCATCGCAAATTTTAGATAATCTATTTGTACTTACAAAGTAAATCGAATTATAAAAAAAATTTAAGTATGAAAATGTTTACAAAGTTTTATTAATTAAATCTAAAAAATATGTCGCAAATGTTACATTTTCACGTTTTTGAACGCGATAAAGAAAATGGTAAATTAAACAAAGCTGTTACATTAATTCAAGTTTTCAATAATTTTTTTTTTTTCAAATTGAGAAAATTATCCTCATTATTAATATTGATATTGTTTAAATATATCTTCTTTTTTTCTTTCTTTTAGACGGGGAGTGGTTGAGATATTTGTTTTAATTACTTAATTACAAAATTTAAAACTAATAACTGATAAATTTATAGAACAAACACATTTTCTATCATTAACAAGTAATTATTTATCAAATATTTAACTTGGGGTAAATACCTTTTTCAATAACGAGAAACGATTACGAGACTTTTAAGCAAATTTTGAAACTTTTAAATCTAAAAAAGGAAACTGAATTTCGCAATAAACAGAAATCCGGTAAAAAACTATTGGAATGTAATTAAAATGAAGCTTTTTCAGCGTTTTTTCCCGCAGTTTAACAAGCGTTATAAAAAGAGAATTTAAATTTTTTTTTTAAATTAACTTCAACGTAGCTTGGTTTTTTTTGTGTGAAAGATTTCTTACATATAGAAATGGACCATACGCTAACAACATTTCGTCGAGCGTTAAGCAGAAATGCTGTTGGAAAATCTTTATTTCAATTGCAAATTATGACAGTTTCCTCTGCCAGTGTTCAGCTTCTGTTTGATAATTTATGCGTTTTGTTACCAAATGATTGCAAAGAACATCGATACTATGTTGGATTGTACAAAGGAGATGCTGGAATGTCGTTTATTGTTTTATTTAAAGACTTGTCGCAGAACCATCCTAAAGATATTTTGTGGTTAAATGATTGCATAATTACAACAGTAGGCAATAAAGTAATTCAATTAGAAACGGCTGAAAAAACTATTCTGCTTCATATGACTACGATCGAAAAAATGCAACGATGGAAAAATGCCATCGAAGAGAGGATAAACTACATCCAAGATACTAATCTTTTGAGTACATCATTATCCTCAAGTTTAAATCGATATTGTTTGAGGCAGTCGAAAATTCAGCCCCAATCAAAAACTATTGAACAATTTAATGATCTATTTTCACCACTCATTACAATGTAGTAATAGTAGTGGTAGATTAAAGTTAGTTTCTAAAAATTTAAAAATTTATCTTTGGTTCATATAGATAGAACTGGAGACTTTTCATCGGTTGATGAAAAGAATCAAAAATGGTGTATAATAGATCAACTAGCATTTTGATTCGAATTTTTCACTGGAAGTGAAATCAGGCGGAACATTAAAATAAATGTTCTCTCAATTCTCATGTTTAGTTTTTATTTTGCATAAATTTTTAAATATTGTTAGTTTTATATCATTTTCAAATTATAAGAAATGGATTTACTTTTTTTTTTGTTTGCTTCGTTTTATGGGTTTAGTAATTCATTCTATATGTTATTTGCTCGCTAAATAAAAATAATTTTTAAACAAAATTTATGAAACCCTCCGACCAAATATACAACAGAAATGCCCACCAATAGAATGTTATTAGAGGCAGACGAAAATCCTGTTAATAAAGCACAAAAAACACGGCATACTCTCATACAAATTATTTCAAAACACTGTAAAGTCACGGCAACAAGATACAAGGCATTTTTTTGGCTAGTATTTTAATGCTGCTTTTTTTTATAAAAGCATGCCCCGTATTTCGGGCACGTATTTACAGTGATTTTCGTATATCATGTGTTCCATATACTAATTCCGGAAAAAAACTTTCATCACTATAGTAACCGTTTCTGAAATGAAATAATCATAATTGAGAATTGTTATTTGCATGTTGTGACTTTAGCCACGAGATCAATAACTAAATTAGGTATTTCTTTGTGTTAATCAGAATATTGGTTATACCGGATTTAATGACGAAAGAAATTTACAGTTAACGAAAGTAGAAAACGTTAACAAGGCGCAAAAGATTTTGTCTTTATTATGGTGTAAAAATGTTCATCTAACACTATTCTGATACATGCATTCATAGTAAAGTATTTACTGTGGATACGTAAATCTCCATGTAGATTATAGTAGTAATTGAGGTATAATTGGTAATATATCAAGTCAAGAAATGGTAATTTGATATTAAATGGTAATGAACTAATGATGAAGAAGCTTAGAAGCAGTAATGAAGAAGATTCCTCTTCTAAGAAAGGAAGTTGCTTGAAAAATTGTTTTAAGTTCCTGATTTTTTTTATTATTCCAATTAGCATGGGGCTAATTGCCATGTTTTACTATAAAGGAGGTTTGGAAGTTATTGAAAGTTATATGCACTTGAATAACTTAATTGATCCTATTGTTGTGAAAACTTTTGAAAACTTTGACAAAGATGGAAACAATGTATTATCAAAGTTTGAGTTTCAAAATGCATTTTATGATTTGGAGTTGTTAAAATTTAAACAAAGAGTTGTAAGTTTCATTTTAATAACTCTCTCTATATACACTTACATGTTGTTGTTACAGATTACTGTAACTAATTTCTGAGAGTTTAGGAATAAAGTTTAAAATATATATTTAAATAACAATTATTTATCAATTAATATACTTTAATATATATTTAAACAATATATGCTTAAATAATATTTTATAGGCTGCTCAAAAAAGTCTTAAGAAATACTTGGCACAGGCTATTGAAGATGGTGAGGAAATTCTTAACCTTCAAGCTAGTCTACTTCCTATTCAGCTAGAGACAATGAGAAAATTTAAAGATGAATCTGTTCAGGTAATCAATGATCTTTTAAAGTTTTAACAACAAAAGGCTTGTTAGCAATTATTTTGTTTCAAACTCATAATACTTTAGTTAAAAATGCAATACAAAGATAAAATAGTAATAACTTTATAACAACAAATTCATCTACATAGATATACACCTTTTTTTAAGTATAAGAAACCAGTTTACAAAAGAACTGTGCTTATAATTCATATGAAACAGAAATGATATTTTCTCCTTCATGATTTTTGTATTTCAGATGAACTGATAAATTTTGTTTTTGATTGATATTTTTATTTATAATCAGAAGATTTTAAATTTGTTGCTACTTTATGCATTATAAAATCAGCCCATTGGTCCCTAAAATGATATTCCAAGCGTTAATTTCTCTTGGAGACTTTTATTACTGAAACTTTAACTTCATGTTTATCTTTTTAGAGCATTTTTTTATTTATCACCTGTGAAATCAAAATAAACAGAGTTAGTGTTAAGTTGCTTGGCCAGTTGTCAGATTTAAGTTTATAACAAGTAAACTTCAAAATCTGATTAAAACATCTGAATAAATTTTCAAAAACCTGAGACTAATTGCTTAAATTTCTTACATAAAAGAAGGTGTAATCAACTTTTTTTATTTATTACCTTTTTTTTTTTTTTTTATTAACTTTTTTAAGCTTTTTTACAGTTTTACAAAGATGCAGATACATTGTTTACCTTCAAATCACTAATGGAATGGAATTCTCCAAATTTGAAATCTGCAAACTTCTCTGTTCAGAAATTTAGAGGTATTTTTATTCCAAAATCACTTCAAGTTGGAACAGTGTGGGAATTAATGCCAATTGCCATGGGGCAAACTGGTAACTTAATACATTGTAGAAATATTGGTCGCAAGTCTTAATTGTAAAATTTTTTGCCTTAAAACTGTTTCCTCTTTAAAGAATGTTTTAAAATTATATTTATATTTTGCCATAATTGTTAAAGATTATTTAGAGTTTTATTTATAAATTTTATAAAATGCATAATAGAATATAAATTAATTATTCAGTTACCTTTTTTGGTTTTGAAGTTCTCCAATGATTTTATGCAAAAAGCAGAAAATCAATTATCTATATTTAAAAAATTATTGCATTTTTAACAAGTGAAATAATGAAGACTGGTGTGATCTACAAGCATTATATGTTTGTAATATTTTCAAACAGAGTCTAGAATATAAATAAAAGTTCTAAAATAGTTAAAAAGAGTCCTTGAGAAACACTGTGTAGTTATAATTTAAAAATTTATTAAGAATTCTTAAATAATATTGTTAGTATTAAAGTATAATTTAGCTATAAACATTTAATTCCAAAAAATAAAGTTTATTAATAAGTTTTAATTTGTGATCATAAATAAAATTTATACAAAAAGTGAACAGGGAAGAAGAACAAAGTTACTTTACATGCTCATTATTGAAAAAATACATGGAAAACGGAATATTGAAAATTAGTGCCATATGTTATTGAAAAAAATATATTTATGGTATATTTTATTTACATTTGACAAGATACACTTTGTTTACATATAATACATCTTATTTACATTTGATAAGATCTTTTTACAAAGTTGAAGTTTCCTTGTAAATATTGTAAATTAAATAATACTGAAGTTTTAACATTTAAAAAAGTAAAGACAATTTGGAAGGAATATTAATTGGAATATTCTATATTCTGAAAAGACTTTCTTTTCTTTATTAGTAAATATTTTAATTTTGTCATCTAGTCCTCCATTTACAAAGTTATCATTATTTACCTATGGAACCTTCTACTTCTGCAGAGAAGTTGTTTTTTAATTTACTCAGCATGTTACACCCCCAACCCTTTTTACGAACCCGCTTTCCACCATTTGGAGCTGTTGCTGCTGTTCGTGCTCTTGGAGAAAATTACATAGATGTTTCATTCAGGTGCGTCATTCATGATTATATCATAATTATATGCGTCATTCGTGTGCATGCAACCATAAATACTAAGAATAATAATTCACTGCTGTTTCAGGTTAATTTATTTTGATAGAAGCTGTTTAATTACAGCTAGTAAATGTGTTCTGAAATAAAGTATTCAGCAAGTAAATCTTTAATTTGATGTTTTTGTTTACAGGTTGCATTGTGAGTTTCAGCTTAATAATGAGCCTCAATTACCCTTTTGGTTTACACCAGCTGCTTTTGTTGGCAATGTAATTATAAAAAAAGATGGCTCACACATTGAATCATTTAACATGCATGTACCAAATCATCACAAGTTGAATGTTGGTAATTAGTTAATAAAACTTGGTTATTACAATTAAAACATTTGCCACTCATATCTAAAATAAAGACCTCAAACTCTGTATTTAGAGTAGAGTAGTGATATTGTAAAATGTTGCAGAACTATTTTCTTTTTATTCTTAAATCTTGAGCACTCCTTAAGTTAAAATGATAGTCTATTTATAGTATATTTCTATATTTTTAAGATATGGAATGGATAAGTAAGTTAAATGAAGACAGTTCTGGAAGAAGGGCTGGTCAGTATGATGTTTTTTTTTTTGATTTATTGATTTTATTAAAATTATTTACTTCCTCACTTATTTGAAAATATGAACTCTTAGTTGTACAGGGTGTGGCAGTAATATGTGGACTAATTTTTGGCTAGGCTTTGTAATGTAAATAAAGTCTCCACTGCTTGTTTTTGTTGATTAATGTTCAACAAACATCTTAGGTTTAAATAAAAATGGAAATAAAAACATTTTAGTTAATAGTTTTAAAATGGGAGCCAAAAGAACTAAAGTTTTAAATTTGATTTACATTGATTCCCCTGCAAGTGAAATGATTTGTATTTCTTAAGTGTTTAAAACAATATTATAACAAAGTGAAAACACATGACAGTGCTGAGAGAGTTAAATACCCTCTCCAGTAAATAAAAAAGTTGATAAAAAGTTCACTGAAAAGATTAAAAAATGTGTTAAAAAGTATCCTACTATGTCCATCAGAAAGACAGCAAAACTGTTTAATGTTGAATATAGGACAGTCAGAAGAACTCTAAAAACACTTGAAAAAGTCAGTGTAGTCTAATCTACATGCCAACTTTTGATAGAAAGGCTAAAAACTTTGAAATCGAAGTGATATAGAAGCTTCTGAATCACTTGAAAAGCCATGCTTTGTTAACAGGCAAAAGTTTCTCAGATGAACTTTTAAGTATTGACTGTGTGATCAATAGGCAAAATGACAGAATAATTGTGCAGAAGATTGACAGAGCACCACATGTGTGTCATACCAAGCACCCTCAGTCCATCATGATGCTATGAATCATCGCTTCTAATTGAGAGAAATGTCCACCAATTTACATTAAAGAGAAAAAAAAAAGTTACTACTGATGCGTATATCAGTTTACTAAAAGTTTATGTGATGTCATGGCTGAAGAAGACATTCCCAGAAGTCAATTACATATTTCAACAGGACAATGCACCCTGTCATAGATCCAGAAAATACCAAATAATAGTATCAGGACAAATAAGCCAATATCTGGCCCAATGACTTTTGGCTACCATCCAGCCCTGACCTGAATTCTCTGGCCTATGGTGTGTGAAGTGTAGTTGAGAATAAACCTTTCAAAAAGACCCACTTAAGTGTCAAGATACTAAAGTTATCCATTATTTTTGCTTGGAACTCAATGTCAAGGGACTGTATAATCAGCACCTGTTACTCCTGTTGTAGGCTTGAGGCAGTGATCAAAAAAAGGAGACTTAATAGAATGTTATGGTAGGAAAAGCATTTATCTTCAACTTTTCTTTTGTTAATTTTCCATGAATATAATTTTTTGCGCTTTAAAATTTTTGAAAAATGTTCTAAGAAGTTCACAAATTGCTGCTGCATCCTGCAGTGTATGATATGTAAATACTTTTTAACATTCTAATATAAAGAACAGTAATGGTATACCCCAAAATAATATTTGGCTCTTAAGAATTTAAACCTTAATTTAGGTTATACAAGTTTTTCTCTCCATTTACTCTAGCTTTAAAAAGTGTATGAGAAAATTTTTTTAACACTTAAGCATCTAAAATTAGCTTTCTAGATTTCATGTTTTAAGTTTCACAATTTAATTATTTATCTTCCTAACCATATAATTTTTACTAAAGCAAATCTATTTAAATTCCTATTTCATTTTTAGATATGGAAGAAAGTGCTGGAGAAGTGGATATAGGTACCTTTAAAAAATAAATTTACAATATTTGTGATATTTGTTATACGATATAAAATATGGAAATGATATATTTTTTAACTTGTTCTTTGTTTTTATCATCTTGATGATTTTTTTTTTTACTTCTAACAGGTTGACTAAACTTTTCTTTCAATTTTATTAAACAAAAAGTTAATTACTAGTATATCATAATTAAACAAAAAATTAATTACTAGTTTATCATAATTTATTAAAACAAATTTAACTACTAGTTTATCATAATCTTAGGATACATAGAGAAAATGGAAATCTCTTCAACTCAACCTTCGTCTCTTCCCAATCATTTTAATGTGTCAAGTAATCTGCCAAATGATATTAAATGGCTGGAAGAAATTGATCCTGGCAAAATGTTCAAGACTCTAGAAAGACAGTTTTATCCTTTTAAAGAAGTAATTTCTTTGGTTTTACAATTTTTATACTAAAAGAAACTTATTATTTAAAATACTATATCATGAAGTAGAAATTTATTGGTTAGTAATTTATAATCAGTTACACAGGTATTCCAGAAAACCAAAACTAAATATCAATATATAAATACACTAAATTTTATGTTTCATCGTTTTAAAAATCAACACAGGAACTGAGTAAATTATTAAGGGCTAAATTTAGTATGATTGTACCACAAAGAGGCAAATAAACATATTAGCATCAATTCAAAAATAAGGGCACAGGTATAGAAAGCACTAACAATCTCAGACAGTAATCAATATGTAGAACATTTTTCCTAGTTTTCGACATCTCAATTTACTAGAGCAATTTTTTACTAATAAATAATGAATTCAAATTTTTTTTTTTTTGAATAATATTGTAGAATAATCAATAAATTTTCAGTTTTACCCTAATTTAAGCATGAATTCATTCAAAAAAAGTCTTATTTTAAGCTGCATTGCAGGTTGAGGTGATAACAAAAACATAGTACTATAATTTTGTGTAAAATAAAAGAAAGTCCTAATGCTTAGTATTGTATATTTATTGAATGTTAAAATGACTAATGCACTAAATACATAAATTTTTAGAATTAGAATTCTTTTGCATTATTCTTGGTTTAATTTTATTAGTTTTATACTTATTAGCAGCTTTTTCTTGTTTTTCTTTCAAATTTTCTTGCTAAATTTACTTTGTTTGCTGTTTCTCAGACTCTTTCTCAGCTTTTTTTCTCTCTTTTTCTTGCTTTTTCTCAATTCTCTGTCTTTCTAATTCTTCTTTAGCCCTTTTGTTCTCCTTTAAACTAGCAATATATTCATCAGATGTGATGACTGATGAAACTTGTTGTTTTTATACTTTTTTTACTCTGAAATTCTTTTGGACTAAAAAATACTGACTTGAAAACACTGTCATTCAAGGTGGTGCAAATAAATTACTTGAATTTACTGTTATCAGAGAAACTTTATTTATCACTATTTGCAGTTATGTTGTACAATTGCTTGTTTTAATGCAAAAGTGATCGTAAAGTATCATTATATGTTTTCAGAATTTTTTCTTTTTCTGTTTCTTGAAATTAAGTGAGAAAGGCTGTAATTTTAAAATTAAAATTGGACATCCGTAGAAGAGCAAAACATTTCAAAAATGTTTGCTAGTCAATCAACTGCTCAGTCATCAAAAAGTCTAGGCCATGTTGATATTGAAAATGAAGAAAAAAGTGAATGTGAATTAGACATTCCAACACTAACTTCAGATCCAATTGACCCGGTTCTCCATGAATATGAAGTCGAAAAACCAAGTAATACATTGCTGGCAAGTTTAAGAAAACAAGTATAGAAAGTAATATTATTACAAAAATGACATCATTCAAAAAAGACTGATGTTGTTAGATGTTAATGTTTGTTTGGTGAAAGAATTTAGATTGTGTAGTTTCATTAAAGAATAAAAAACATAAACAAAAAAGAACTTAATGAGATCCTCTTAAACAAAAAGTATTTTGTATTACAAAATGAAGTGGGGTGAAATGAAGTATTTTTAGAAGTCTTCAAATACTGCGGCATGTTTTGAATATTTAATGAAAGGTGGTGTTTCCTCAGATGAAATAAAATTCTTTTGCAGTTGTTATTCACGAAAAAAATTTCCTTTTCAGTCATTGGTCAACTTTATATTTTTCTTTTAATTTAAAAAAAAATTCTCTCTAATTTACACTTTTTTATATTGCTTTTTCGTTTTTAAGGTTCCTTATATTCCATTTAATGAGACGTTTATAAAAGCTGAAGAAGAAGAAAAACTCATCCATCTCATCATACTTTGGGGATCTCTTGATGATCAGTCTTGCTGAGGTAAAGATCTTTACTAAAATAAATCCATCTGGCTATAAATGCTGCTTACCGCTTCTTTTTTTTTTTATGTCTTTATATTTTTATCTATATTTTTAATAAGGTTCCGGGCGGACTCTCAGAGAAAGTGCATTAGAGAGCCCGCCTGTAATGCAACTACTAACTGATCGGTTTGTTAGCTGCTGGTCGCTGGTCGCTGATATGGAGGTATAAATTTAAAGATTTAATGAATGTTTATGCTGAAGAGAAATAAAATAAGTCTGTGATGTAGTTACTAGCAAGAATGGTTTCTATCTGTTAACAAATTAATACCACGTGAATAGTCGAACAGATCCCTTTTTGTATATAAGTTCAGAATTTAAAACTGATATAAACTTTCTGCTTTATAGGAGCTTATTAAGCATGATCTACAATCGGATATCAGTAGAAATGCAAAAAATGCGTTGGACAATTATAAGTATTTTTATTAAATTATTAAATTATTTATTTTAACTTTTTTTTTTCTTCTTCTTTTTCTTTTTGAAGAGAAGAGAGTTACGTTCGCGATTAAACGAAATTGCGTCAGTTTAATCGCGAACGAGGAAAATTTTAATTTTCGGAAAATCGATTGAATTAATTGCATTTTTAGTAAAAAAAAAAAAAAAGCCCGTTGCTACTTGAAGCGCAATGCGCTCTATGCAGCCATATGCTACTCGGAGCGCAATACTTTGTACGCATGCGCTAAATTTTTTTTTTTTTAAAATCTTGTTGATGTTAACCCTATCCCTATCCCTATCCCTTACCCTAACCCTAACCCTAACCCTAACCGCCTATCTAACCAGCTTTATTGTGAAATATAAATCGCACTGTTATAATGAAATAATTGCGCATGCATGTACAATATTGCGCTCTGAGCAGCTTATGGCTATGTAGAGCGCATTGCGCTCTACGAAGACACTTCGGAAAAAAAACGTCATTATTTTGGTTCGTAATTTACGATCTTATTCTAAGTAACGGAAATATTTGTAAAATTTAATCGTTATGTATGTCACCTTACCGTGGTGTCACCAAACAAAGTCCTATGCTGTGAGAAAGTCTTATGTAACAAATGAGAAATTTTGAAAAACATATGTTTTGGGAAAAATAATTTTGTTATCTTAACAAGATATGTAGTTATAATTTAAAAGTAACAAAGTATAAGTAAATATTTGTTTTATACAATATACAAAATTTACCATTTGTTACTTTAGGACTTTCTTTACAGCATAGTTTACACCACGGTATGTCAGTTACAAAAATTCCGTTAATAATTTGCATTAAAGTTTACAATTAACGATATAGAGATGATTTTTATGAATAGTGTTTTTTATATAATTTTCTTTGTTTACAAAATTGTGTTCCACGTACTAGTTCTTGTAAATTTTTAAAGTCATATTTTCACAGATATTTCTATTTGTATTGTTGAATATATTGAATTTACTGAAATATTGATAATAAAATTTATTTCACGTTATTTACGATTCGTAAACGTATAATATTTGTCAGTTAAATTTTATGTTATCAAATTAGATGTTACCAAAATTTTATGTTATCAAATAAAATGCATTTATATATATTTTTTTTAAATCCGAAAAATGGTAGTGCCCAGCCTCCAAACTGGTCGGCAACAAAATTTTAACCGCTCTTAAAATTTATTCTAAACTCAATAATACAAACATTCTGCAGTCCTGGTGTTATCGACATGTCAAGTTCCCCCTATATAGCAATTGTTTGGTAAGGTCAACAAGGGTGGTCAGGTCAAAGCTAAGTGCAAGAGTTGTGAGGTTGAGGACAGGAAAATCACCCTTGGAGTGGTTAAGAGCATCACTTCAAGCACAGATACCACCTTCAGCACAAGCATCCGGAAGAATGGAAGCTATTTCTTTCCAGTTAATAAAATGGAAGGTAAAGGGAACACTGAGGTCACGGATTCGGAGGAAGAGGAAGATAATGAAGGCTCCAACTAAGGAGCAATTGCTCCTCAAAGGACCTCTCAGTCTCAGTTCTCAGTAACAGAGGTGCGTGTTAGGATCATACCCAGAAAACAACTGAGACGATACCACAGTAACTAATCCTAGGCAGCCAAATGAAAAATTGCGATTGTTGCGAGAAGAATCATGTACAAACTAGTTTGGGATTTTTTACATAGTTTTTACAAATTCTTCGGACTTTAAAATTCAAAATATTCTTATGACAATCTTAATAAAAATTAAACTGTTCTAATGTATGTGTATAATATTCTATAATTGTAGGTTACTAACAAATAGGTTTATAGAAAAATTCTCGATAGTAGCTATCATAAGAGTTGCCTCAGTTACTAAATTTTATGTCAACTTTACAAGGAAGGATTGAAAAAGTTTAATGGATTTACAGCAATTATAACGAACCTTATGACAAAACTACATTGAATTAATGATGTCGGAATTTTATTTTCATAATTAAGTTAATAACATTTTTTTGTTGCGTTCGTTTTATTTTTACAAATGCACGTAATTTTAATCTTTAATTACTGCGTTTGCAAAAACTTTGTAAGTCGTCTTTCTCTAGTTTTTTTATGAAGTTTTTTTATTTTAAATTAAGTTTCCTGTTCTTTTTTTCCAAGATTTCCGGTTCAATCAATTATCATGTCTCCAAATGGATCAATCATTCACAGTGTAAATGCAAATGATCTTTTAGATATGGCGAGATTTGAATTTTTTCAAAGGTAATTTTCCAAATATAGAATGAGCTACCTACATATAAAATTTTTAACACAATAAAAAGTAAAAATATTTAAAAACTTAAATCCTTGAAATACTCGTTAAAAACGTATTACGACGATTAACAACCTTTTTTAATTTCTGGAAGGTCTTTAAAATAATATTTTTCCGAACCAAAATGTCATTTTATTTAATTAAAGATTTTTTTTTATGTGCGTTTATGAGTTAATTTGTTGATAACTTCAATTATACTGGTCGTCATTGATATCCTCCTATTTCTTATGTTGATTTTTGTTCATTCGAGGATGCTGAAGAAATCTTAAAGTCAAATTGCTCCATCACTCACCAATTTTTCAAAAAAAGGTCTTCAAAGTTCGAAAAAAAGTGCATTTCGTTCATGTTTGTGGTACTGTGACATTAAAACCACGTCCCCTCTGGTTTTTTTAACACAATAGGAAAAATTTTCTTATTCGAACATTTGGACTTTTAAGAATCCCAAATATTCAATAAAAATATAATATTAATTTTTCAAAATTAGCTCTATTATTTGTTTAAATATTTATAAAAAAGTGATTAGCAGCAGGTTCTAATTAGTTATAAGGGAGTAATTTTAAATGCTTTTCCTGAGAAAAAGGTGCATAGTTGAAAAAACCGGATGCCATATTTTGATTCAGCAAGTCATTTGGACTTGCTGTGGATGATTTAATCAAACTTTGGACAAGGGTGGATGATTTAACCAAAACGTCCATTTTTTTGATGTTATAGTGCCGCCAATCTGGTCGAAAATGCGCTTTTATTCGGGGAGTTCAACTTTGCTGACTGGTGTTCTAAGTTAACTTTTATTAAATAAATCAATAAAAAATAATTTAGTGCTTTATAAATTTCCTTATCACTGTTATTATTGGCAATAGAAAACTCGAAATATGTTGATTCATTTAATAGTTTTCTTAGAAAGATTACAAACTTTTTTGCGAAGTTTTAGCTTTTTATCTTTAGTAATCCAATAGGAGATGTTTACTTAAAGTTTCTTCACGAAGGTCTTGAGAAATTCTTAAAGGCAGGTATGGAATAAAGAATCCTTGCGAAGTTTGATGGCAGACTATCATTCGATTGTAGTGGCTCTTTTAAAATTCGTTTAAAGCATTTTTTTTTTTTTTTTTTTTTTGTCAAATATAAATTATTTTCAATAGAATTTATTAATATAAATTTTCTAACTTTTTCTAACTTTTTTTTTTTAGTTATTTATTATAAATTTATTGATATTTGTGACTAAATAAAAAGCGCTTGAAAATATTAAGTCTGTTTCTGAATAATTATGACAATTCTATATTTAACTGCAATTTTATTTTGTATAAATGATCTTTTCCGGTTACGTGGCTAACTTGGGTTATATTTGAAATGTTTTTATGATGATTTTCACATAATGTGTTGTTTCACTTGTGATTATCGGATAGACAAACATGATCAAATTATCGTGTGTACAAATTTAAACAAGGTTGTAAATGTTTGGTATATTTTTGAAGTTTTATTTTTAGGTAATAATTTTTATGAGTTATAGGTAAACCCAGGGTACTTTTGAAAAGCTTCTGTAAATAAAGTAATTCTATTTACGAAGTTTTATTTGGAAAAAAAGGGTTGACGTCTCGGATCAATAACAATCTGGGAAAACCAGCTGCTCAATTCGTAACAGAATTGCGCGAAAAATACAAAATCAACTGTCAGTGAAAAGTTTGTAAAAGGTGTTAAAATGCCATAATAAAAATAAAGAAGTAAAAACCAATACATTATAATAATAGCTACCTACCCTAAATTTCTAGCAATCAATTTCAAATTTACAAAGTAAAAATATGCACTATTTTTTATTTACAAGACTAAAAATTTTCGGCTCTTGTCGTTTTTTTTTGCCATGATCTTCGGCTTTTTTTAAAGGTGCAATCATCTTAATTTTAACACTGATTAAAACGCATAACAAATTCTCTACTCTTGTTTTGTTTATGCGTTATAATATTGACAGTAATTTTAAATATATACTCTAAACAGGCGCGGATCTAAGGGGTAGCCGTTGTGGCAATGGCCATAGTTTAAAGTCCTACTGATTTATTAGAAAATATTTGTCTAATATTTGTTAAAGATCTTTTAGAATTTTTGGGATTAAATATGGAAATATTTTAGGGATAAACTAAGTTATTGAAAAGAATTTTAAAATATTTTGTAAGACTTGCGTAACGATTTTTCGTCTAACGACTGATTGAAGTAAGTTGGCCATGTAGCTTAAATTTAACGGTAGTCGTGTTAGTTTTGGGTTTTCTCGCTTGAGGAATATCCCTAAAAATATAAATTTGTCTGCTGTAATTTACGGACTTTGGCTAAAGAGATTCCTGCCATGGCCACATCGGTTCTTATTATACGTTACTGACGTTTTATTCAATCATTAAATGCTGTAAAAAAATGTTAAAATATCGATCTTTTATCGAAATTTCAACCGTGAAAATAAAACTTGGTTACAGTTACTAATTCCTGGATCCGCACCTGCTAAATAAATAAATTATATTTTTCTAAAAATGGTAAACTCAGTTTTATTCATTTATACTCAGTTTTATTCATATATATTTTTATTTATTGATATGAAATATATCAGTAACATATACATAAATGAGGTTTTAAGCAATGCAATTTATCAAAACTAAATGATAGTATTTCGGAATAGTATTTAGAAAAAAAACGAATTTGCCAGTAATAGTCTTAATAAGATTAAAAGCAGTGTCTTGTTTACTCAAACCGTCTGTAATTATATGAAATAGAGCAATCAAATTATTTTGAAATACTTCGATGTGATAAGCAGATCTCAAAGTAAACTTATTAAGATGGTAAAGTGGCTAGGAGCCCAATGCACCACTAAAAATCGGAGGGATGGCGACTTTTATATGCTGGCACAGCACTGATTAGAATCTGTCTTAAAGTTTAAATCATTAGGAGTTTGTAAATGTTTAGCCGTCAAACCTTAATCTTCGGTTAATTATGCAAATTAAAATATAATCACTATGTTTTATACATGATTTGAAAGAGAATTCTTTCTTGTTTAATATAGCTAATCTCTTTAAATTAAGATAATTACTTTCAAAATATTCTCACTAAAAAAATGAAAGTAGAAAAAGTTCACTTTAAAAGATTGCATGCTTTATAAAAAGATTGCATGCTTTATAAAAAGATTGCATGCTTTATAAGTTCCAACAAGAAAAAAATGCTGTTGAAGCTACCAATGCAATTCATTCTGTTGATGGGATTGATGCTCTAGAAGTTAGAAATTGTCAAAAGTAGTTTGCAGTGGTTTAACAGTGGATGCTATGACTTAGAAAACCAGCAACGCTCTAAATGATCGCAAAATGCCAAAAGTAAAGATTTGTTACAGGTGATTGATGAAAATCCATGTTAAACGACAATAGAATTAACTCAAAAGCTTTCAGTTCATCAATCAACTATTTCTAGACATTTACATAAATTAAGAAAAGTTAAAAATATGGAAAATGGTTTCCGTTTAAGTTGAGCGAAAGAAACATGATTCAACGAAATTCACACCATTGAAATTCAACCCATTGAATTTCACATTTAGAAATGTTTTTAAAAAAAGATTCACATAAACCAATATTTACATGGCGTACGGATGATCCGAGACAAAATGGTATTCGAGACACAGATGGCAAAAGATCATGAATTATAATGGAAATTATTTTAATTATAACTAATACATTTAAACTTATATTTAGAAATAAAATGAAAAAAAAAAATTTAACAAAACTTTTACGTACTAATATTAAGTATTTTCAGTTACCGATTTCGTTTACGGAATGTTTTTTGTTTTGCTTTGCTTATTACGTGTATTTCTTACTGTCTAATTAAAACCAAAGGAACAAAACAAACGTAGTATCACATTTAAGTTACTCATGTCAAGTTTAGGGGACAATTTAAAAGTACCTATCTCTCTGTGATCGTTTTGCTTTAAAATATAGAAAAACGAAAAATTCATTTTTTTGGCTTAGTGATTGTCCCGTTGTAATCGTTTTGCTTTAAAATATAGAAAAACGAAAAATTCATTTTTTGGCTTTGTGATTTTGTCCCGTGAAATGAATTTAATTTTATTCCAACAAAGTCTAAACTAAATTTAAACTAAATTTATAACTGAATTATTTTTTTCTATATTTCTTTAGTGTATGAACAGGACGATAACAGTTATAGTGTCACGCCTAGGACTAAAATCCACTTTTTCGTCATAAAAAAAAGTTATTGGTTGAACTTTGAATCTTTTGAATCAATGTTTTAATAAAGCCGTCGTCCTCATAGGATAAAAATAGCAACAACGGCTACAACGAACGAAAAATATTTCTTTAAAAGTAGGTAGCGATTATTGTATTAAAAAAAACTGAGAATGTTCACTTAAAGACAAGTGAAACTTGTTGATACAAAAAAGCTGAACAATGAAGTTTCAAAAGACAACAAGAGGCTTGAACTATATTATATAGAGAAATTTTATGAGTGCAAAGCAACGCCAAAAAAGAAGGACTGTAAAGCCCCTTTAAAATGAGCTAATTTTTCAAGAACTTCGTATGCAAGAGCAAGTGGACATATATTTCCAGTCAATCTAAAATCATTGAACAAATGGTAGTAAATAAATACTGGTATTTGATTTCATTTTGTTTTCTATCTAATACTTTATTCGGAGTGTTTCTCATTATTTTGAACTAGTGGACAAAATGAACCTAGGCTCTCTCTAAATTTCATTTTAATTTCCATCAAAATAACCAAATGACCTATGACCATGAACTAAATCGAGCAACGGCTGTTGTTTCTATTATGGTTTATTTCTATTCGGTTTATTTAACCGAATAGAAATAAATCATAGTAGAAATAACAATCGTTGTGTTGACAAGATAACAAATAAGCCAAGGAAATAAGTTTTTGGGCTCACCCAAACATCTTTAAAATAAAAAAATAAAATGAATTGAGATTTATTTTCACTTGAGTTTTTTTCAGTTAAAGATGCTTATGAAAAGATGGAATATTATTAGCGAAAATTGGTAAAAATTAATTTTTAGTTTAGACTCTTAGTTTTAGTATCGCAAATCTCGCTATTTTTTGAACTGTCTTGTGAAAAATAATTTTTTCGGGACATTTTTAAGTTAAACGAGACTTAGACGATCCTGTGAGAGAATCTTTTCTCTTGTACAACTAAGTTTAATCAAGTTCAGGACTTTTGTCAATCGTGGTATCAATTAGTGTTAAAAGCCTGTTTCGTTAGAATTCTTTATAAATTGAAATAAGCGACTTATTTTGAATGAGCAAGACAAGTGCAAGAATCTTGTTTTAAAATGCTGAAACAGATGAGAAAAGTGTAATCAGAGTAAAAGCATGAAATTATGACAGTTCTAAAAAAGTAAGAACTTATAATGGTTCAAAAGAAATCCTGTTCTTATTCTCTTGAAGAGAAAAAAAAAAGGTTGTTTGAAGAAAAAAATTTTGAGCGAATATTTTTGCTGTTAATGCAATAAAAAAAAGCGCTACTTTTTTTGTTTGAAATTGTTATCAAAACTTGTAATGAAACAGCTCATGACATTTTGTAATGAACGTTGCAGTCAACAAATCCTTACCAATCGGTATATCTCTGTGGCTCTCAAATGGTTTTTCTCACGACGCATGTTCTTTTTTTTTCTAACACTGATGACGACTATGGTTAGATTATTTTTCAGGAATGCACCATTCTTTAAAACAAAAATAGCATTAAAGTAGAATCAAAAGTAATTAAAAAGTTATAATAGAAAACCATTTTAAGTTAACATCTAAAAACTTTATCACTGATTAAGGCGCAATGGAGATCGTCTTTTGGACTAAGAAAAGAAAGATTAAACTTAAAGTAAATTAAAAAATGTATTAAACCTTCACGATACTTTTTACCCCACTTTTAACATCAGCGTAAAGTTTGGAAATTAAATCGTGTAGTCTTTACATTTTGAAACGCTGTTTGTTAAAGTTAAATCATGTGTAAAAAGTCAAAAAGCACGATAAATTTCCCTCTTTAAGAAAGAATTTTCTTAAAAAAACATTTCTGTTCTTATTCTGTAAGACTTTCTCCTTTCTGTATTTCCGATTTTCCATCAGCGCGCAGCACAAGCGAAACACTTTGCGTGTCTAAACAACTTTTCCGGGCAAAATAAGAAATACAATAATTTTCGTAAACTTAATCAATACAAAGAACTGATAAGCAAAAATATATTAAGATTTTACATAGTCGTGCACCCCCAGGTGTTTAAAAATAAAACACTGAAAATTTTTTTGTCGTGACTTTTAACTTCATAAAATTAAAGACAAATATAAAACTGCGCTCTTCATTCAATTAAAAAAATACAATTAACAAAAACCATATAGGATATCAGTTGGTGTAAAATTGCTAAATCATGCCGGAAATTGAAAATGATGCAGTAGAAATACTCTAAAATGGTAATATATTTTAGCATATAAAAAAATAATTAAAAGTTACCTATACTAAAAAATTACACAAATATTTTATAAAAACTGTAACCACTGTTTACAAATCTGAAATAAAGAGAAATGTTCTATACAAGTGCGACCTTTACCATAAAAAACAACTCACTAACTAGTTTACTAATTTTTAAAGAAAATTTAAACAAATGTCAGTGCAAGACATATAGCATCTAGCATTATTCATTGGTCGAATATCTTCCCACTCATCAGTGTATGGATCATAACTGCAACAAGTATCTAAATAACGACTCCCATCATGTCCACCCATAACATAAATCTTATTATAAAGTACAGCAACTCCGATACCAGTTCGTGGTGAAGACATTGGAGAAACAACAATCCATTCGTTGGAGATAGGGTCAAATCTTTCCATACTTCTCAAATAGTTCATTCCATCATGCCCACCTTCATACAACAGCATTTAATTTTAATACAAGCAATGGTTATTAAAACAAAAAAATAGCAACAGATATAAAAAAAAGCTATAGTACAGCAGTTACCTACAACAAATATGTAACCATGCACTTGGGCAGCACCAAAATTTATTCGCTTACAACTCATTGCTGGTATTAACTCCCAGTGACCACTATTTGTGTTATACCTTTCAACAGATGATAGGTGCACAGTACCTGTAAATGTTTGTAGAATTAAAACTAGGAGAAAAAAAAGTTTATCTGCTTTTTGGTCAAATTTTACTATTTCTGACAGTTTAATGTTACCTTGGCCTCCTAAGACATAAATATATTCTTCTGATGTAACAGCTGCAGCAGCACCTCTACTGTAGTTCATGTCTTGAATTTTCTCCCATTTTTCTGTTGAAGGATTAAATCTCTCTGCAGACTACAAATAGAATCACTACAAAGATGTTAAACTTTAACAAATTTTCTAAACAATCAAAAATTTTTTTATATACTAAATCTAAATAAACTTTTTTTTTCATCTATACTTAAATATAGAATAAATATAGTAAACTATTTCATCTATACTTAAATATAGAATAAATATAATAAACTTTTACTTACTTTTAGGTATGATTGTCCATCATAGCCTCCAATTACATAAATGAAACCTTCTAAATTCACAAATGTTTTTTTTAATATAACAGCTCTAAAGTTTTGAAGTAAAATATCCAAGGTTTATCTTTAGATCAACAAAAAACTTACGGTTGCTAACAGCAACATGTGAAGAGCGTTTTTCTGTCATCTCAGATGAATGTTTCCATGTATGTGTATATATTGAATACTTAATCATTGATGAAGTACACATAAAGGATAAACCATGTAGTACACGACCTCCAATTACATAAACCCAACCTTAAAGGTAATATTGCAAGATATATAATAAATTTGAAAAACTTCAATGGATTGAATTTTTAATACACAATATGAACAAAAACATAACACATACACCTTAAGAATTCTTAACTTTAATACACAATCATTAGCTATGTTACACATTAAACCTTATTTCATCAATAAACCAGTTAAATTTCCATAAAAATTTTCTATTGCAAAAAGTATAGAAAATCTTACCATTGTTTGCTACAGCTGCAGCATCAATTCTTGCAGTAGGTAGTGGGCTACAGTCAATCCAAGTATCTTTTTTTAAATTGTAAAGTGTGCATGAGACTAAATTATTTAGAAGACCAGCTTTTCCTCCAGATAGAAATATATAATCACTGCTGTTTCTTTGGGGTTTAGCTAAAGAGAGCTCACTGGAAAAAAGTCGGCATGGGCTAGATTTTATGTTATAAAACATATTAATTTTTACCTTAGACATATAACCAGCTTTAGTTGAAAAAAACGAATGAAAAAGTAAATACGATAAAAAATTTGTGTTAAGTTGATCAAGCCTAATTTCATTAAATAATTCATAAAAGCTTTCCATTCTAGAGTCTTTATCATATAAAACCCATTGCTCAAGAAAGTAAAATATATCTTCTTCACATGAAACATTTAAACTATCATGAGAAACTATAAGCTTTAATGTATTAGCAGTTGTATGTAGGTATTCATCATAGTTTATTAGATCTAGGAAATTATGAACAGAAAATTTAAGGGATGAAGACTTTAGTTCATGTAAACTGTGCATATCTGCAAACTCTATAAAACCCAAACAATTCGAAGGATGCAATTGACTCTCAAGAAAGTTACAACAAGCAGTCACAACTTGGTATATGCCAAGCATATTGGCTGTAGCTAATAAAGGTTGGACATTTACAGAAGATAATGATATATGACCAGTATATGCAAAGTCAATAAGTATAGAAACGCATTTTTCATCTGTTTCATGCAAGAATACTGTTCTAACAAAAGACTCTTCCATTTTTGTAGTAAACATGGCTTTAAAGTAATCACTTACAGCTGCAAGAACAACTTTATGGGCAGATAAGCAAATACTATTTTTACCAACCTTCAGTTCAACATCACATAATTCTTCATGTTCACGTAATAAAGAAAGTCTTCTTAATAGGATAGCTGAATGACTATTATCCACAAACATTTTCAATTTTTCGGAACTTTTCTTTCTCTATATTCTTTTTTCTATATATATATATATATATATATATATATATATATATATATATATATATATATATATATATATATATATATATATATATATATATAGCTGTGATACAAGTGTATACTTAAAACTAATACTACACTTTTGAAAATAAAAAAATTAGTGACTGGCAAATAATAAAAGCTTTACTTATAGTAGTTAAGAACCCAATATTAAAGTGTATTTTATAAATAGGGTTTACAAAATTTTTTTGTTACAACAATTGAAACGTTAAAGAATAGGTTATAATAGTGGGTAACAATCACCAAGACAACATCGGTGATCAGCGGTGGTTTAAAAACAGACGAAAAAACAGACAAAACAAGGCAAACAAATCTTGGAACAAAAAGCCGATTATGGCTTTTGTATTTCAGAAATAAACACGATTCAAAATGGGGTTGTTGTCAGGAGTGTGTAACGCTGACAAATATATACACTATATTTGTTAAACTGTATATCCGAAACTATTTATTAGTACTTACGTTCCTTACTTGATTTTATCTTTTTAAACAATCTTTGATTCTTATTTAGATTACTCTCCTTTTTTAAAATTAGGTATTGACTGATGAGGAGGATTAGATTTGTGGAGGAGAAATGAAGGGAGGATGATAAGTGGTTTGTATCGTAATTACTTTATCCAAGAAATGCTGCGTAACTATTCTTCAAAAATTAGTCAATAAACCTATATCATAAAATTGGAGAATAAGGTTAATTTCCAAGAATATGAAATTTTTTTAGATATACTTAAAAGTACAAATAAGACAATTAAAAAAAAAAGAATACAGCTACCTAATTCTAGCATAAGTTATCTCTATCTCCTCATGTTTTTTCATTTAATGAAACGTTTTTAGTACAGTAACTATTAGAATTTAAAAGATATCAGCATTTTAATTTGTTAATTAATCATACCACTAGTAAACTATGCATGAGAAACAAAAACTTAATTTCATTGAATGTTCATTTTAAATCAAAATGAAAATTTCCTCAAAAAAAAAAAGTAAAATATTTATTTTACTTTTTGTTGACCATTAAAACTTAATGTAATTGATCTTCTATTGTACATAAAAAAACTAGAAAATTGTTACTAATTAATCATAAAAGAATAATAATAAAAAAAATTTGTAATAATAAATTATCAGTTTTTTGTTTATGAAATTTTATTGTTATATATATATTTTTTAATTTTTTTCAAAAAGTATTAAAGTGTTTTAAGTGTTTAAGATATTCGAGAACAATAAGTTTAAAAGATCCTATGTAACTTAGGTTTTAAGATATTATCAAGATCTCAGTGTCTGTCATTAAGATATGTATCTTTTTGTTAAATAATGTTAGATTATTGACTGATAAATCTGGTGTTAAAAAAAAGTTAGTTATGTTATAAGGAATGTTTTTGATTTTGAAATGAATTTTCTTTAAATTTAAAGTTTTTGTATTTAAAAGGGTTTTTAAACTTTAACACTTTTGACTGTTTTACAGCTGACTATTTTTCATGTTATCATATCAACTATAGTTGTTTTAGTGTGTGAATTTTTATATTTCCATATTTCAACTAAAAGTTTTTTCACAAACACAAAAAACCTAAAAAGTGGTATTGCATTACAGTGGGTGAATTATTAAAAAGGTTTTTTTTTTTAAAAAAGTTTTTTTATGTTATTTTTCTAAGTGAGTGTTTAAAAAAAAATCTTTTTGTTTTTAGAAAGAAAATTTTTCTATCATTCTATATTTTATGAAATCTTTCATTTTTAACTTCATTTACATATACTAGGCTTTGGGTCAAAACACCAATCATGGTGATGTTTGTGATAATTACATTTCGAAGTTTATTTTGGATTCTATCTTCTATAAGCACATTTATGATTTCAACATATGCTCTTGGGACACCTAAATGGCTTCTGGGAAGAAAATTATTTAAAGTAAATGAACTAAATCGTACTATAGAATACCAAGACTCTTTAGGGCTTTTTAACAGATGTAAATATGGCAAATGGTTAAATGAATGGGAAACCAGGTGCTACATATCTGCAACCAGTTTTGGAATGATATCTTCCTCTTATTGGAAAGTATGTGTATTAGCATTAGGTGTGGCAACATTTTTATTAGCTGTTGCCTCATTGATTGGAGTTGCTAGTACATGTAAGCAAATAATAAGGCGAAAATCTTTGATGAATATTGCTGGCATTCTTCAAGCATTTGCAGGTTATTATGTAGTTAGATATTTTATAATAATGTCTTTCTTTGATATTAGAAATTTATAGGTTAGTATTTACATTTAGTTTAGTATTTACTATTGTAAGTATGTATATATTCTTTATACAGGTATTCTACTAGTTATAACAATCATTTTCTTTCCACTCGGTTGGGATAATAACCAAGTAAATCTTCAGTGCTATGAGAAGGGAGATAAGGCATACAAATTCAAACTTGGTTTTTGCACAATTGGAGAGGCTTATTTTTGTGCAATTGGTGCAACTTTAGCATCATTCTTTTGCTCATTATTTTCGTTTGTTGCTGATAAAGCCGTGTTTTCTGATAAGGTTCAAGATGAAATCTTGGAAGGGAAGCAGCTGATATGTGTTTTTTAATTAAATTGGTGTTGAAAACACTAATAGATGGAAAAAAAAGTTTATAATTTACTTTTAAGTGATTCTATTTCAGATTATTTGTTTTAATTTTTTTGTAGAAAGTTTGACTACTTGTTTCTGAAATGACTTTCAGTTCTTTTTTTTTTTTTTTTAAAAAAAAAAAAAAAATTATTTCAATTATTTTGCTACAATGTTGCATTTTTAGCACTTTATATATATGTATGTATATATTTTTAGTTTCATAAAGCTCCTTGTTTAGTTTTAGTTGAAAATAGAAAATAAAAATATTATTGATTAGGCATTAATTTTTTTTTTTGTGATTCTCTTTATCTTGTTTTTTTTTGACAACAAAGTTTAAACTCTAAATAAAATTTTTGTTTTGTTTGAATAAGTGTTTGAAATATTCTCTTGTAAATTCTTATTTTGTAAATATTTTTAAAATTACCCTTAGACTTAGAACCAGGCTCTTATACAAATTGTATTTTGGCTTTTGTTTTGTTTGTGACAAATATCAAAATTCTGGATTTTTACTATTATATTGATTTTTATCGTTTAAAATTATATATTATGATATATAATTGTATGCGTGTCTGAAGAAAACTGAAAACCCAATTAATTTGTTAATTTTTTAGAATTGTTATAAACAGCTATTTTTGGGGGGGATGTTAATTGGTGTTGATTTTCATTTATAGTATTATTATTATTATTATTATTATCATTATTATTATTATTATTATTATTATTATTATTATTATTATTATTATTATTATTATTATTATTATTATTATTATTATTATTATCATTATTGTCATCATCATCATCATCATCATCATCATCATCATCATCATCATCATCATCATCATCATCATCATCATCATCATTATTATTATTATTATTATTATTATTATTATTATTATTATTATTATTATTATTATTATTATTTATATTATCATTATTATTATCATCATCATTATTATTATTTATATTATCATTATTATTATCATCATCATTATTATTATTTTATTATTATTTATATTGTTATTATTAATCATTTTGTTTGTTAAAGTCAAAAATGTTTTTGAACTTGTCAAATACTATTGGAACAGTTTTATTGTAAAATTATCTTCTAAGTTGATTAAGTTTTTGGCATTTTGTGGTTGCTAAATGTTTTTAAAATTTAAATAAAAAGTTTTAACTTATCAAGTTGTTAGTAATTGTTACTCTGGTAACAGATTTACTGAAGCTTTTTCATAATCATAATAAAAAAGTAAAATAAAAAAAAAATTATTTTTTTAAATGCTTTTATGTAATGTCACTTAAGCTTATAAGCTTATCTTATAAAAAATGACAAAATTCTAAATCATATCAAAACTTCCAAGACTTAATCTTTGATTAACTTTTTCCTAATCTCTTATCATGGCTGCTCTAGATTTAAATGAAAAATGTCCTGGCTAAACATTAGTGGAAGTCTTTCCTCCATTTCAAACAACATTTCAAGTTTTACAAGAGAAGTTCTCACTGAGGCAAGCACTAATGTGTATAAGGATTCAGACAAAGAGCAAGATAGTGAAGAGTCTGGTAATAAACTTATTTGGAGTCACTGATATATGATAGTATATTGATGTATGATTATATTTAGTGAATATGCTATACTATGATAATAGTTTATTGTAGTAATTTTACACTATGATATTATGATTAAATCTTTGTTTTAATTATGTTTTTTTTTTTTTTTACTAATTTAAAGACTTTTTTTTTCTAATTTAAAGACATTTTTTTGATAAGTAAAACTCTCCTTTTAAATTTGATTTTATTATTTACAGACTCTGAGCATATGCTGAGTGGAGTAGAAGCAATAGCCAATGACACAGTAGATTTAATGACGACTGAGCTAGAGCATTTAAAATTAGAAATATCTTCTAAAGATGAACAGATCCATTTATTGGAACAGGAGAACAATAAATTACAAATGAATTTTGAAAAGCACGTCACCAAACTGCGGCAACATATCCATGACAAGGATGAAGAAGTTGAGATACTTGTAGAGAAACTTAAGAACCTTGAAGCAGATTTTGTTGGAAAAATAGAGGATCTTACATTTGAACGAGATTCACTTAATGCAAAGCTAGATGCTAAAGATAATGAATGGGGTAATAACTGGTCAAGTGAAAGCAATAATGATGAAGAGCTTGAAAACCTTAAACTAGAAAATGAATCCTATTCCAATGAGTTGATGATGAAAGAGATAGTACTGAATTCAATAGAAGCTAGAATGAGAGAAATTTCAAAAAAAGATATAGATGCAGCTGATTTTTCTGTTTGGTTAGATGAACACTTACAGGACAATAAGGAGCGTATTGTTTTAAAGTGGCTGAGCAGTGTTTTAACCAATAAAAAATTTTATCCTGACCTAACTAGTTTAGAGAAATCTGAACAGTGGTTGGTTAGTATTATTGAGGAGAAAAATAAGAATGATGCCCTTGTCATAGAATTAGAAAAAAAAGTTATTAATTTGCAAACTACCATCAAAGTAATTGAAAAATCTATATGTGATTATGATGAAAATTCTCAACAGGAGTTCCAAATTGAACAGTTTGAAGAATGGATAGCATCATTTAAAAAATGTCAAATAGAAAACAGTGCTCCAATAATTGATGTTGAGAGCCAAGTTCTTTTGAATAAAATACAAGCTGAAATTCGAGAGTTTGACGTTGAAGATGAGGATTTTAATATACAAGACTTTTCGAAGTGGATTGAAAAAGTCCAGGTTCGTATAGATGAGCTTGAAGTTGAACTTATAAATGAGCAGGAGATTCGAGAAAAAAACGAAAAGCAGAGAAGTATAGAGCGTGCAAAGCTTGAAGAACTGTTTCTTGAAAAACAAAATGAGATAGCTCTCCTAAAAGTTGAACTCTATAACAAAACAAATTTTGTAGAAACAAACGTTAATGAAACTGAAGTTAAAGATGATTTATATGCTCTTCAGGAGCAGTTGAATGAAATGCATGCCAGATGTGATGCCTTTAAAGATGAACTTACCTGTTCTCATGCAGAAAGTGATAAGTTACTACAATATGACAAAGAAAACAAACTTCTTATAGAGGATCTAAGACTTAGCAACAAAACCTTTGAAGAAAAAATATGTGAACTTGAAATGCAAATAGAACAATATTTTTTAAAAAATTCAGAACTTGAAAATGAAAAAGTAGAACTTCAAAAACAAGTTGATGCATTAGTAAGCCAGAGTGCTTTAGTAAATCAGAAAACTGTTGTTGATGTTCTAGCTGAGACTGAATGTTGCTTCCGGTGTCTGCAAAATGAGACTGCTGCCAAACTTGCCGATGACAAATCCAATAAACTTAAAATAAGAGTTGCAAATCTTATACGTCAAAAAGAAAAGCTGGAGAAAGATTATTCGCATTCAGTTACTGTTTCTCAAGAATTAACTGAACACAATGAGGTTCTAAGAAAACAGCAAGAGAGCCAACACTTATTTTTGGAACATATTCAAAGTTTATTTAATGATGTTGGAATTAAAGATATTTTGATTGATGACGTAATTAAACTGGATAGCAATGATGATAACCAACAGTTATTTGAAACTATTAGAAGTTAGTATTTATCTTTTAATTATTATGTTATGTTTGTTTTATTCATTATATATATATGCTATATATATATATATATATATATATATATATATATATATATATATATATATATATATATATATATATATATATATATATATATAGCATATGTATATATATAGCATATGTATATATATAGCATATGTATATATATAGCATATGTATATATATAGCATATGTATATATATAGCATATGTATATATATAGCATATGTATGTATAGAATATTTATTAATTTTTTTAGCAAAATGGTTTTACTCTAAATATTTTATTCAAAAGTATTTTCACAAATATTTCAATGTAATTACTTTTCTATAAAAATTGTAAAACAATATAGAGGTTGCTAAAGGAAAAAGGATGAAATATTTTTTTAGATTGTTTCTTTTTTTTTTAATTTTACAGAATTTGTAACTACTTGTTTGTTGCTGCAAAAGAAGAATATAGAGTTAACAAATGCACTAGAGAAAGTTCAGCAAAAGAAGAACACTGAATTAACAAATACACTAGCAGAAAAAATTCCACAAAAGGTAAATGTAAATATGTAAAATTAGATCATTAAGGGTGTTACTATTAGTATTATTATTAACAAAGTTAAATGCAGCTGTAATAACGATTTTGTATCATTGTTATAAAAGTTAAATCTACCTAAAATAAGAATGAATAGAAGCAAGATGATGACTCTTTTTTTTTTCAATTTATGATTTCATATTGTTTACCTATCAGGTTGTAGAATCAATGACAGAGGCACATTCATTTGTTGTTGATGCCTGTAGCAGTTCAGATTATGATGACTTATCTACTTCTGAACAGACCGATAACATCCAATTAAAGTTAGATCTTAATGAAAACAACTTTGATGTTCATGAAATATATGACCTAAGAAAAAGAATAGCAGAGCAAGAAAATCAAATAAAAGAGTTATGTGCTGCGAAAAGTAAATCATTTGGTGAAAATAATAAATTTGGTTCACTAAAACGCAAGTTGCAAGAAACAGAAGATTTAAACAAAATGCTTCTTGCAGAAAACAACAGTTTAAGAAGCAAACTGGAAGAAACTCCTATGCAGAGTGGTGGTAATGAACAGTTTCAAGAGCTTCTTGTTTTATTAAATACTACTACTCAGGAAAGTCAGTTTTACCAACAAAAATGCAGTCAACTTGAGATAAAAGTCTCAGAATTAGGCCAAGAAATACATAGTGTTAATTTGTTGAAGGAAGAGTGTGAGCTAATGTTGTTGCAGCAGCAGCAAAATGAGAGTTCAAAGAGCACCAGCTCATCAGAAGTGGTCCTACACCAGCAAATTCATCAATTATCATTAATGTTAACAGAAAAGTCAGAAGAGTTTGATAGATTGTTTTCTGAATATAATAACATTAAAACTAAGCTTTTGTTTATTGAAAATGAAACATCTGATATGGATTTGATCAGAGAGGAATGCAAGCAATTGAAGACAATGTTGATAGATAAAGAAAACCAAATTAAGATAGATGAAACAGTATCTTTGTTGCAAAATGAGTGCCAACAATTGAAAAATCTTCTTGTAACCTATGATGCAGAGAATAGAAAACTACAGCAACTTAATTTAGAAAAGGAAAATGAACTCTCAGATATGTATCTGGTGCGCGAAGAATGCAAACAGTTAAAGCAGATGTTAATTAATAGATGTGAATCATCTACTGCTCAGAAGGCTTCTTCAACTAATCAAGATCTAGATTATTTGCAATCACTTCTACAAGACAAAGATTTAGAAATTCAAAAGCAGAGTGCTGTTATCATTGATTTGCAGAACATGTCTTCCAACATGGAATTTGTTCAAGAAGAATGTAAACAGCTAAAAAAAATGCTGCTCGATAGTACAGTTAACAATGTAGAAAATTTTCAAAATAATTCATTAACAATTGAGGAGCCAAACAGCTTTATGGTGCAAGTTCAGCAACTTGAAGAGTTTTTACATGAAAAAGAAGTTGAAATTGAAGAGAAAAATAGTGAGCTCCAAAAGCAAACTAAAGAAATTGCAAGCTTACAGGATTCAATTTCTAATATGGAGTTTATTCAGGTTGAGAACAAATCTTTGAAGAAAATGTTGTCAGAAAAAGAAGAATTCTTTGCAGAGTTGCAGAATGATATTGATGGTGCCAATTTAATGTTACAGCTAAAGAATGATGACATAAAGCAACGAGAAAAGCAGTTAAAAGAGATAGAAATTCTTTTACAGCAAACTGTTCATTCCTTACAATCAAAAGAACAGGAGTATGAGCTGTTGCAACAAGAACTAAATGAGAGCATTCTGCAAGATGAAAATATTCATATTTTGCAAACAGAATATCGTGGTGTGGAAGAAAAACTTCATGCTACTTCTAAAGAATTAATAGAAACACAGAAAAGACTTTTTGATGTTGAATCTCATCTTAATCAAATGAAGATCTATGAAGAGCAATGCTGTGAATTGTCTAAAGATTTACGATTGAAAGATGAAGCTTTACAACACCTGAAGATGCAGTTATCGGAAACAGCAATTTTAGAAAATGAAACAATAACTAATTTTCAAAATGAATTGGTTGAATTAAAGAGGATGGTTCTTGATAAAGAAACGCAACTGAATCAATTGAATGATGCTTTTGCTGCAAAAACCGTTATGCTACAAAATATGAATACACAGTATGCTGAGGCTACCTCATTAATAAATGACTTAACCTCTAAAATTGAATCCAAAGAAGAAACTATTCTTCAGTTAAAATTAAATTTCTCTAGTTTTGATGAAGCATATTCTGAGAAAATAAAAAGATGTGAAGTACTTGAAGCATCTGAACATAAATTACAGGAAGAAATTGACTTTCTAAAGTCTAAACTGATCGAACAAGATATGGTTGAAAAAAAGTTAACCCTTGAGAAGATTAATTCTATGCAAGGAGAAAAAGAAGTTATTTCAGAAAACATACAGGCATGCTCTTTAAATATAACTGATTTAAATAATGGTCAGAATGAAATTGTAGAAGAAGGAACATCTGTAGCAAATGAGTTTTTCTCTGTGGAAAACAATTCAAGATGTTCAAAATGTGAAGAAATCAATCTGCAGTTAATGGAAATTTATAAAGCAGTTACGGATTTAAATTTCTTACAACCTCAAGATTATGAAAATATTAATGTTGTCAGGCCTTTAAATGAACTTATTACTGCTACCCCCAACAAAGACATTAATCAAGGGAGCTTTGAAATGTCTATGCATGAAAAATGTTTACATACTATAAATGAGCTCTCTTTAAAACTAAAGTTTTCTGTTGATAATATTGAAAAGTTGAAGGAAATGTATGAGCTAAAATACATAGATATGGAGAGTCAAATTTTAGAGTATAAAGAACTAGAGTCAATGTACCAGAGTGAATATATTGAAAAAGAATCCTTGCAAACAAACTATAAAACAAAGTGTTTTGAGTATAAAGATCTCGAAGAACTGTACAAATCAAAATCTGCCGAATGTCAGGGCTTAGAAGCTACAGTTACAAAGTATTGCTCAGATTTAAACATTGTACGAAGTCAGTATGAAGAAAAGTGCCATGAATGTATCTCACTTAAGGAAAGATTAAACACTCAAAAGCGTGAATATTTAGTTGAAGTTGACTGTATTAAAAAATCTCACAGTGATTCTTTAAACGATTCTTTAGAAGAAAATCATTTACTGAAAAAAGAAATAGATAAGCTTAGTGAAGATCGTCATCATGAAACACATTTGTTAGAAGATGAAATAGCGCTGATGCAAAGCCAACATATAGAAAAGTTAAAAGTTTATGAAGAACAGTTGTCAGAAATGGAAAGCTTGTTTAAACAAGAAATGGAGAAGGTTTTGAAAAAACAAGAAATGGAGAAGGATGACTTGGTAAAAAATTTACAACAGCAAGTTCAAGATTTACAAAAACATATTCAAAATACAAATGCACAAAATTGCACAGAATGCATAAAGTTAAGAGAGGAACTAGAGCAGAACACTTGCTCATTACTAGAGAAAATCAATGAATGTGATCAGTTAAGAGTTGATGTTTTGAAATTAGAAGAGAAGCTGTATGAAGCGCAGAATAGCAAGTTACAATTTTTAGATGAAAATGAATTTAATGATTTAAAAAGCAATGCTGCTTTAAAGGATGAAAAAATAAAACAGCTCACATTAGCATTAGAAGATAATGAAGCTCGGCTAGAAAATGCAAGGAAGGAACGAATTCTTTTGGAAGACTTTGCACTTCAAAAAGCTGAACTAGAGAATGAGAAAAAGTCATGGCTTTTGGAAAAGCAGCTGCTCACACAAAAAATTCAAGAGCTTGAAGTCTTGATAAAGCATAAAGAAGTGCAGCACAAAGAAAATGAAGCAAAGATAGCCAGGGAGTTAGAAAGACTGAGGAATCACCTAATCACAGTAAGTAATTGTACCAATAACAGTTGGGTTTTTTTCTGTTTGTTTTTTCTCTCAGTTGTTTAGTTTACTTTTTTTACTCTGTTTAGTTTACTTTTTTTACATCTTATTGCTTATTTTTATATTAAAAAAAATGTTTTCAAAATTATTCAGACTGAAGATAATCATACAAAAGATATATTAGATTTACATGAAAAAGAGATTGCCTTACAAAAAGAATTAGAAGAAGTGAAAGATACTTTAAAAAGAAAGAATATAATATTAAATGATTCAAGGTAAGATATTCTACTAAAAAATGTTTTTTTTATTTTTATCTTTATGATGCTTCATTACTATTCTTCTCTATTCTTTATTACCCGTCTCTATATGAGTAAATCTAAAAAGTTTAATTTTGAAAATATTCTTATTCTAAGTTTGCCATTTGTACTTTTTTTCCCTTTAGCAAACAGTTTCAAGAACATGTATTTTCCATTGAAGAACGGTTGCATCATGTATCAAGTCAGAGAGATCTGAACCTACTTGATTTGTCAAAATACAAAGAAAAAATTGAACATGACAAAACTGCTATTATTAATCTGCAACATGCCCTTGAACAACTTGAAAATGGTAAATAAGGTTTTTTGATTTTCTTTAAAATAATTTTTTTTTTTTTAATTTAAAAAGTTAAATATGACAAAAGATTTACAATAGGTATGCTCGCCTTGACATTTATAGCCTTGAAGCAAATCATGTCAAAGACATGTTTTAAAAACCACTAACATTTTAAAAATAAATTTTAATAAGTATGTTAAATAAGTAAACTAGTAGCAGTTTTATAAAAAGTTAAGGTCTTAGTATGAAGCATTGCTTTTAATAATTTTTGCCAGTTGAATATGTTGTTAGTTATTGATGAAGTTTCAACAAGAGAAGTAAGTTTTAGGATACAAGTTTGTGTGTGCATTTAAAAACTTGGTTTGATGCTCTGTTAGCCATTTTAACACTATACAATAATTGCAGCTAATAACCAGTCTCTTAGTATTCATATCTATCTTATAATTTTTTTTTTCTAAGGCCACCACCAATTTATTGTCTTCAAATCTGTTGTCTTAATAACTGATGCTTAGTACTCTTTGCTAACAGAGTTGTCATTTACCAAATGACTCATGATAGTAGTAGTTCTAAAAAAAAACTCTGGTAAATTACCTGTTAACCTGTGGACTTGTGAAGTGTCCTACAATCGGCTTTAAAATACTGAAACAAACATTTAAAAAAGTTGTTTCGGCATTTTTTTTGCCATTTTTGCAATTCCATAAACTTATTTCACAATCTCAGTCTAAAAACAGACTTATGCATTCTGATCTGGTTTCTCGGGAGACACAAAATGACTACATATTTTTTCAAGTGTAATGACTGAAAACTCTCAAGGTTGTGAATTACAATACTGAAAGAGGAGTATCAAAGTTATCTGATTGTCTTTCTTGATAAATTTTTCCATCAAATGATTCTGAATATTGAACTTAAGATTTGCATAAACAAAATCTGTTCATTTCCTTGTGGTATTTTTTGAACAAATTGTATTAAGTAAATGTAAATAATATTATTTAATTTATGATGAATTGATGAAGTTGCAGTAAAATGTTCACATATATCTTAAGCTTCAGTTGAGTTGGAAGATCTCTAAACGAAATCACTTTGAAAATTTTGATACCACTACATCAAATAAAATAAACTAGGAGAGTAAAAGCTATACATATAAAGTTTTAATAGTTGACACCCTATTGGATATTCTAAGGTGACAAAAACGAATAACACTAATAAAACTAATAATAAAAAAAATAAAAATACTGTAAATGTTATTGAAAAAGATTTTTTTTGCATTTTTTTGTGCTCTCTTTATACTTTTGAATTTTGTATTAGAAATAAGAAATAATATAAAGGTTACCTAGAAAAAAGAATCAAATTGTTTTAAAAAATTTTTAATTAGAAAAAAGAGAGCAATATGACTATTTGGTTTCACTTGCCAAGCGTAAACAAGATGAAATGGATTCAAAAATCAAACTTTTATTAGAGGAGCAGCAAGTTGCAAAAGTAAATATTTTTTACAAATATTTCTTCAGGTATTCTTGTTTCCATACATGTATTTTGTCCTCAGTCAGGCAATCTTAATTTTTAACTACATTTGTGCATTTTATTTCCATTCAGGTATTTCTGCCTGCCTTTAGACATTTTTCTTGTTTCATTCAAGCATTATGAAACTTTTGCTGCTTTTTTGTAAATTATGATAAAAAAAATTAAAGATAAATGTATCTCTTATGTCTTTCTTAAACTAAAATAATTTTTAATTTATTTTTTGTCTTTATTATTCTGTTTTAATTACACTGTTTAATTATATGTAGAGAACAATGGAAGAAGCATCATTGGCTGTACAAGGCATCTCTAAGCTAACCAATGAGCTTAACCAAAAGGAACAAGAGTTGGTTAACAAACAGAACAAAAGTATGAGTCATTAAGTATAAAACCTTAAAATAACAAAATTTTCAAAAAGAATTAAAAAATTTCAACTTGTTACAACCCTATAGTTTGCTTCAGGATTTATCTTACTATAGCTCTATATTGTGTTTTGGGATTTGGTTTTAAATTACATGGTATTATTTATTCAAAAAATTGACATTTTCATATCCAGGCTGGAAAAAATATATGATTTTAAGTAGCAAAAAGCTTGAAACACATGTTTATTTGAGGAAAGAAAGCTAGTTATTTAAAATGAGTTGTGGACACTATAAAAATGTTACACCAAAGTTATTTGTTAAAAAGTGTGTCGTTGAAATTATGTAAATTTCTTCTGACTTGTTTTTTTTTAAATTAATTTTTTTTTAAGCTTATAACTTTATAACTTAAATTTTGTTAGCTATTAGAAGTAGTTATTTCAAATATTGATGCTTTTTTTTTTTTAAAAAAAAAAATCCTTCCAGTAAATGAGCTGACGCTAGCTCTAGAACAACGCAACACCCAATATAAAAACATGCAAGTTGCATCTGATGGTAAAATTGATAAGTAAGCAAAAAGTTTTTTTTTTTTTTTCAAATATTTAACAAAAAATAGTTTTTTTCTGTTCAATATTTTAAAATTTTTTTTCCACATTTTTTTAGATTTCTGATAGCAAATTTACTTCTTCGCTACTTTCAGTCGCCAAGTGATAAACGATCTGATATATTACAGGTTGTAGGAGGTTTACTCGGATGGAGCCATCATGATATAAAGCAGGTTATTATATTTACTACCTATTTACCTGTACTTTTTTTTCAAATCTTTCCAATTTTCATTTTTATAATCTTTTAAATAGTTTCCTCTTAAAACAATTTCATGTTTTTAACTGGACTTGTAAATTATGTTAGATAGGTGAAATTTCATATTTTTAACTGGACTTGTAAATTATATTAGATAGGCGATGGCACTGCTCCAAGTAAAGGATGGATATCAAATGTATGGGGTTTTACTACACCGAAGAAGCAATTGATCCCAGTTAATAATCAGCCCACCAATATGAATCAGGTTTGATTTTAATTATGATATGGAATTTAAAAGCTTTTTTTTTTCTAGGTTTTTATAGCTTCTGTTCGGTTTGTTATAGATAACTAATTTTTTTCTTCTTTTTAGTCATTTTCAGAATTGTTTGTAAAGTTTCTTGAAACAGAGACTGATCACAAGCCAAAAATGAACGCTGCCTCTCTTCTTAATGATACTCCTTCTGCTCCAAATGTAGTCATGTTCTCTCCTACTCCTGATATTTTAACATTTCATAACAGTCACAAAGAAAAAAGGTAAAGTTTCCTAAGGGAAAAAATTTTTTATTTGTTTTCTGTTGTTGCGTACCACAAATTCAAATGAAAGTTTTTTTTGGGACTTCGCTGCAAAGTCATTATCAAATTTTAGATATAAAATATTATTGAATAAAATTTTTATGTTTTTCCTTTAGTCAACTTACTCGAATTCCTGCTCCTGGTCAAGAAATACCGCGTGTGCACACGCATCAGGCTCAAACTGCACTTAAAACAATTTTGTCCTAGCTTGTAATTAAATATTTTTTTATTGATAATTTCTATTTATTTATAGTGAAAAACAAATGTGTTAGTGAAATTTTTTAATAAAAATATATTTTTTTCTATTCTTCACACTTTTACTAAATATAAACAGTCGGATGTGAGACTTTTTATGCAAATTTAAGTCTTTTTTTACCGCAAATTTTGTCTTTGGTCAAACTTAATCAAAATATTTATAGAACTCATAGAAATTTAAACTGGATAGGAGAAATACGAGCATACAGAATGAGATAAAACCGTATTCACTATCGAACTGCTTGCTCTTTCTTTTTAAACCTTGCAAAGTGTTTTTCTTCAGATTACATTAGACGTTACTACAAGAAAGAAAATTCATTCAACTCTAAATACTTTGACCTGCATTCTTATTAGACAAGTATTTTTATAATATAGTTATTTATATTATGAATATAAGAAATATAAGTTATTTTTTAAAAAAAAAAAGGTTGTTAGAACTTGACAAATTTGTAGTATCTGCTATTTCATATGATAAGTTATACGATCTATAATATAATTGGCTTCGTCTCTGATATCTCATGTAGAGTTATATCTCTGATTTCTCATATAGAATTGTATCTCCAATATAAAGCCTCTGGATATCAGAGATATCCAGAGGCCTGCCAAAGTAAGTTAACTCAGCTCTTATTCATCTTGACAGGTCTGCTATAGACGCTATTGTACAGAGATCAGTGAAGCTACACTTTGTCTGTATAGCATGTAATTATATCAAAACATTTGGCTGATACATTTGATAGCCTAGAATTCTAGCAGCGTCTTTGCTATTGGAAAAGAACCCATTTCTTTTATACTAAATTATTTAAAACGTTTAACAAAACCGACGCGCAATAAATGTTCTACTTTGGCCATCTTCCATGGCTTTAAAATTTTTAGTGTTGTCTGAAGAGCACTATTTCATTAGTCGTTGATTTTGGCAATGATGTTGCCGAGATAAAAAACTTCATAAGCCTTGATTGAACTCCAAGTGCGCCAGAAAATCTACAAGGAAATGTTTAAGGTTCTACATACCAGAAGGTATTTTAAGTATGTAGAAGGGCAAGTCTTCTAAAATAATTTAAACTCATCTAATTCTTGTTTTAGAAATTAGCTACAGCCAACCTTTCCTTATTTTATAACTTTTTAGTATAAATCCAGGACAATATTGGGCTTTGCTTTATATGGATAAACCTAGGCCTATGTTTAAATTGTCTTGAGCCTCACCAAGCAACGATATACTATAAGTCTGATTAAATTATGTAAAACGAAAACCTTAAGAAATCTTGTTTTACTTGCAAGTGTAATTTAACTTCAATGATACATTTTGATGTTTCGATAATTCAATTAAACAAATTCAAGCTTCTTGTTGGATCTTACTTTTAAAACATTTACATTTCTCAAATAGTTGAGGCGTATTTTACTGAATTGCAACGAAAACAGATGCGTTCTAATTTAAAAAAATCACTTTTGGAAAAATATCAAGTTTGTAAGAAAAATTTAAAGCGTTTCGCCAAGATGTGTAAAACGATTCTCTAGCAGATCGTGTTTAAATTAAGAATTTAATAGTCTAAAAATTTCTTACACGGTAAAAAATGTTTTTGATAAATCAAAACTGATCACTGAGCATCTGCGTCTCGTTATTTTTTTATTCGAGACGAGACGAGACAATGATATCCGGAATGCAATTTTTAAATTCCGAAAGAAAATTTATTGTCCCGGTTTTTAACTTTATTCCGGGACAGTTTATTCGTCAATTTTTTCCGGGACATTTCTCGTCTCGTTATGCTTGTTCCGGTTCATTTCGAGAAAACGATTCCGAGACGCAGACCCTTACTGATCACTGTAGGTTTAAAGTACAGCAGAGCAACAAATTCAATTATTCAGAATTTAAATCATCGAAGCATAATAGCTCTCATTATTCAAAAAACCTATTGTGGGCTAATATATGGCTTGGAATTAGATATGTTTACCTGTTTTAGAAACTCAATGTAGACATGGGAAGAAATTGTAATTTTTCAGATATCGCGAACGCCTAAGCACATTTAAAGTGCATTTAGTCAAGTTATAATTTTAAAATCCTCATTTGTTAAATGAACAGTATACCAGCGTTCTTCCTTTACTATCCTTTTTATTTGTTTTGTGGGATGAAAGATAAAAGATTTTGTATCGATAATTGGCCCAGTTTTTTTTTTTTATTCAAATAAAAAGAAACTCATGGAAAACATTAACAATTAAGTTACAAGAAGTTTGTTCTAATTAATTAAATTAGAAAAAATTAAATTTGATTGCCTTTATAGACAACTTCTAGTGTCGCTTTTTTTTTTTTAAATATAAAATACCGCTTTTAAAAAAAGGAAGCACTTATTAAAAACATTCCGCTGTTTTTGTCTTAAGTAAATACAGCTATCACATAATAAAAAATATATATGAAAAAAATGCGCACATAAAGAGATTTCTGTCAAAGAAATTTTTCTTTTTAAATTAAAACAAAAGTTGATTGTCAAAGTCTAACCCAGTCTTTTTGACAAAAAAAAAAAAAAATTTGAAAAATTGACCATTTTTTTAAGTTCAAAAAAAACGACACAAATGTGAAATGCATTACAAATTAAAAAAAAAAGAAAAAAAAAGGTAAAGACAAATGCTATTCAAATAAAGACCACAAATAAATTATCATATTACATTTTATTACTAACAAGTCACCTTATGGAGCCGATGCCCAAAAAAAGAAACATTGCTGTCTATTGAACAGCAAGTTGGTAGAGGGCGAAACGCGAATAAAAACAATGTTAATTTTTGATAGCGCAAAAAAGAGTATAAGCGTCATTTAACAACCAAACATTTCTTGGGATGCATAGGTCATGTATAGAAAGCCGTCTTCGTCTTTCTCATCTTTGTAAACCTCTTGTAGCGTTGTTGACATGCTTGCTAAACTTTTGTTATTAACTATCAAGTAGAATGACTGTGTAGGGGCCAGTGACATTCGATTTCTGTCAAAATGAAAATATACCTTAACATTTACCAACACAAATTTTGTTCATAGATTTATAATCCATTTGTAATCCATCCAAACCAAATCAAATATAAATAGTCAAGCAAGAAGATTGATGGTGTGAAGAGTCAAAAAAAATAATGGCAGCATGCATGTATACAATAATGGAACTTCAAAAATATTGAGCTCTATCAACTTAAATCTGATACTTTAATTCAAAAATGGAGGTGTTGAAGAATCACAAACGTAAATAACTAATGAGCTCTTTAAACAAAGCCAACCTACCTAATAATTGTTACAAATTGACTCATGGTTAATTCTTGTGGCACAAGGAATTTTGTTTTATCAAGCATCGGTAGGGCTTTTTCCTTATGATAACGTTCAACAATCACCTGAAAAAATAAACAGAATTAAAACTTTACAAAAGTCCAAAATGATTACTTAAATTTCTTTTTTTTTTTTTAGCCAACCAAAAAACATTTCTTAACAAGAAGAATTGAAAATGGTCATTAACTAAATTGAGCAAACAAATAAAAAAACACTTACAGGAATTTTGGATGGAAATTTTGCTCTAATTCCTGCAACTTCATCCCTTCGACTCGCTGATTAAAAATATACAACTAGTTATAAATATAAAATCCCAACTAAAGACAGAAATAAAATATATACAACTTATAATTCAAACTCACGTGTAAAAACTTCAATTTATGTTAAAATTATAGAAAAATGATTAAAATAATAAAACTATGAGTTGCTGATTTTTCTCTTTTAACAAAAACTTTTGAACTTTGTATCTTTTTTTTTGTCCAAATTTATTTACATCTTGCATCAGGGATTTTGAGTTATACAAATAGAAATAATCCAATAAAACTTAGTACCATAATAAGGAATGGTACATGAGGAAGATTATCCCAGCATAAAATTTAAAAAAATACTTATTAAATGATAATTGCAATATGACAAAGTATCTGCAATAAATGAATCCAAATTTGTTACATATTAATACAAATTTTCAATTAAAACAATCATCAGAATCAAGAGATTTACTGTGCCGAAACAAATTATTTTATATACTCCACTCTGATATACAGTGTCTTATTTGCAGCAGGAAGAAAGGTTTTGGTCTCAAGGAGATGTTTTTTCCTAAGTGTGCAGAGAGTGGAAAAAATTAACATATAAAGAAAAATGTCTTGCAAGAAACTATCCATCAGATATGTGCTAAAAAATGGCGTTGTTGAGCACTAGTGTTAAGGAAGTCAATAAAAACGAACAAACGAAAAAATGGTTACTATTTCATCTCATTTTTAGAGAAACACAGTACATAGAAGAAACATATACCTGTCTTGAATGCTGCTCAAGGTGTGCCATCTATACTTAAATCCTTTTTTCAGTATTTTCACTGATCAGGGGAGAGATTTAAAATCAATAATAAAAAAAGACAACAGCTTCTCTTCCCCAATTGCTGCTAATTACGAGGTGCATCAAAATTACCTATACTAGAAATTTTAATTTTTTTGATAAAAATTTTAATATACCAAAGGCTTGGGTTTTACTTGGGCTCAATCTCATTTTGGATGTCTTCAGTAGATTTTTCAGTAGAATGGTGCTTTGGCTCACAAAGTTTGCTTTGTTCAAGATTAATGCATTGTTCAAGATTAATCACTTTTAATGGACTCTCTCAAGCCCAAATCTCAATGTGATGGATTTTTCAGTATGAAGAATTCTTCAGGCAAAAGTCTGTGAAAAACCACAAAAGCACAAATTTTTTTTTGATCTTAATGACTCCTATTTGGATGCTACTGCATACTAATTGACCACCTGTCTTAAAACATGCAAAACAACTAACTGCAAAAGCTCTATGTTTAGTAAGAGATATGGCTATTTTATCTGCAGAAGAGAATGTCACGTTGAAGTGACAAGTAATACAAATTGAGACAAGTCAACTTTTCTGAAGTTATTTTACCTGCAAGACACATTTTACTTGTTATTTTCCAAGGGAAAATACATGTGTGAAAAATTGACTGAGTCTTCTTTTCCAGTCTTTTGAACTAAAAAAAATTGACTGAGTCTCTCTCTCAAGTAAAAAGGTATTGTTTTACCAGCATAAATTAATATATATTATTGAAGAAGATATATTTTATTCATAAGTGAATTTTAACCAATACTTTAGGACAACTGTATAATTTCTTAAAGCCCTTCTTGAAGGAAAGGATCAATTGTTAAAGGGTAAGCAAATTTTCCACAGCACTTTAATGCTAAAGACTCTCAATGAAATTTCCTTTTTAAACATGAAAAACTTTTGGTAAGAGTGAAAACTGTGCGGAATTTTGGCATTGCTGTCCACAAAAACCAATATAAATTTGTTCCAATTGGTTAAATATTCTTTTTCAAATGATAGAATTTGAATATCATTTGAATATCATAGAAAAAGAATAATTAGCCAATCAAACAGGAGACAAATAAGAATAGCATACTAATAATGGCATTTGAATTATTAGTATTTTGCATTTAACGGTTAGTTCTTGGGTGTTTCTTGATGGTAACATGTAATATTTATGCTATTGATTGTTTGTGCAATTAAAGTTATTATGGAATTAGTTACAAAAATTTTAATTGACATCCTAAGAGATTTTTAACAGTGTATGTATTTGAGGTGTGGACTGTTGACCTTGTATCAATCCTCTGAAAGCAATTTTGAAATAAATACTTAACTTTTTTTTGAAAAAAAGTAAATCTATTGATATTATTTTTGTGAGAATAAATATATTAAATATATATAATAAATTTTTCAAAAAAGAATTAACATATCTATGATTAAGGCAATTGCATTGGTCTCAATAATAAAGCTGATTACATAGTTTACTTTTTCTATGTTTTCTTATGTCAACAAACAACTGAAAAAATCAGAAAGTTGTTATCATTTCACTGCTTTAAGTTCATTATTGACAAAAAAAATACATAAAATTACCTTAGAAAAAAAACCTTTGAAAAAGAACTCTTCGCATCCAAAAGCTATTGCATATTTCTGTTTTTTATGCAATGTTTGGCACTCTTTTAATGAGGAAGTGAATTAAACACATAAACAAAATTTAAAAATTGAGTGAGTGTTTTGATGTTGATTAACAAATAGGATAAACCAATCTTTAAAACATGTTTATAAATATTGAAACATTTTTGTAATTGCTTCTTTGAATTTCCATTTCTTCTGAAGTTTTGCAATGATCTTCTCTTGCAACTTAAATATTTAATTATAAAAAATTGGAATTAACAGTCCCTAGAAATCAGTAACTTATTACGCTTTTCATTTATTAAAAATATCTTTCAATAATTTCTTCTTCCCAAAAAAATACCATTAATTTGTGGAAGTATCAAAGCTTTGAATAAAAGACAAACTTTGCACTTTGTATCGCTAAAAATTTATCAAGCTAAACAACTTAATAAAGTAGCCCAATCTAAACACCTACCGAAACTTTTTCTTTGTTTAAACGGTTTTGTAGATTTGCTGTCGTCGCTCATGTTTAATCGAAAGAAGTATCAGATATGTGAATATATGTTTAGGAATAAGAGAGCGCCCTTTCCTTTATACACGTCAAGTTGTTTCCAATATATTTTTGTAATTGGTTAAACCTATTTACATAGTCAATTCGAATATGTAAACCACTTAGGATAATCGAGTAAAACTCACGCCCTGGATAATACTGCTCTTCATCTTTGATGTTTTCTTGTTATTAATAATAATAAATATATTCCGTGCAAGAAATCCGGAAAGAATATAAATATTTTTAAATTGTAAACTTTCTTTCAACAGATAAGTATCTGTCAATCTTACAACAAAAAGATTGCAAATTACTTACTTTTTCCAGTTTAATGACGTAAAATTCTGTTTCAAAACACAATGCTAAAAAAAAATTATTTACTTTGGAGCATAAAAGACTCAACGGGAAATTAATTATTTTCGTAACCAACTAACCATATAAATACTGGAACGGATAAGCAGCAAATATTGCTCATCACATCCAAAACTATGTTAAAAAAAAAAAGAAAGAAAGAAAAAAAAAAAAAAAAAAAAAACCCAAGAAAATAAAGAAATTGTGAATAATAAAGTGCACCAATCACCGAGTCAATCAACTGACCAATCATCGAAATGAGAATTTGAACAAACTCCTTAAAATGTTTCAAACTTAACAAAATGTAAAATAATTAAAGGTAGATATTAAACAAATAAAATGTACAAAGGTAATAACTATAGAATAAAGTTAGATTCGTGGTCAATTATTTTTGCATTTTACCCACTTGAAGAAGGTACAGCTGTTGTTGTCCCAACTATTAAACAACCGTCTATTTTTTTAATGCAGAATAAGTTCGTGACCTATAACTTGCCACTGTCAATATCTTGACATTAATTTCCAAACCCTTCTTTTACAAAACGGCCAAATGTATATTCACAGTAAAAAGTATCACAAATTCCTGTTCTACTTTTTTCCCTCCTCCTCAAACTCTGATGGAGTTTTATTTAGAGTAAAAATTTACTTTGTTGAAATGGACTATCTCTCATTGATTCGAAATACCAATAGTATAAAGATTAATATACGGTAGCGGGAAAAATGTTTGTAGACAAAGTTTCTAAACTCCTAATAATATATCCCGCATCTTCCGGTTTTCCAACTCGTGTTTTTTTTTTTATATATATATAAAGATTATGCATGCATAATTTAAATTTAAAAAAACCCTTTCAAATATTTTATTTGCTGTGATTGAGTTTAAAGTTACGGATCAAAGTTTAAGAGCTAATTTGTTATTGAGAAAAAACTTGCAATGATTTTCACTTTTAAAGTTGATTTTTTGTTTGTTATTGTAAAAGCTAAACTTTCTACTTTTTATAATCTTTTTGTGGCGCACACTTTTCGTGTTATTTTTTATAATCTCGGAAAATACTTTTACTATTTATAATATGAGGGTGGTAATTATGTAGTCTTTCTCTCAGTATGCGTCTATCACGTTTGGCGGGTCAATTTGGTTTACATATCTTATCTAATGTCTTATATATCTTGTCTAATGGTAATCGTGTATGGTTCTTATAACGGTCCAGGTTGACATGTTGTTTGACACGTGGACTTTTAAAACTTGTAAATATAAATATAAAGCTTTAGCAACAAACTCTTAATGAAATTGAAGACAATATGCTTTTGACTGAAATTATGTTAAACATATGTATACTTACTATTTGTCATTCATTTCTTTTAAAATACTCAATAAATTTACCATATCTTTTGCTCAAATATATTTTCTGAAGTTTTAAAAACAATGGTAATCGTAATAAAGTTCTTTTCAAATATCCTCTCTCTGTACTTTTTCACAATGTCTACTTATATTGGAACCATTCCTAAAGTCTCTCTCCAGAATTTTTTTCTCTGAAGAGCTTTAAGTCAAAATAAAAGTTGTCATTTTTTCTTTCCCTCTCTTTTTATCTTTTAACACTCACAATAAAACTGTTTTTAAAATTTTCTCAACCTTTTTATTATGCGTTCGCAGATGTTTTTCAATTCATATGTTATAATGTAGAAAATCATTTTCGTATGTTCGCTTTTTTGTTTTGACTTCAACATCGAACCCATTCTTTGAACAGGGTTAAATTTGATTTATATTAACATATCTCTGGTCTCGATTGGTTAGAAAAAACTATGAAATATCTATAATATTGTCGAAAAGCCTTAAAAGGGGGTGAACAGTTTGCGGCTGTTCAATTGTTTAAAACACGGATGCAAACGTAAATTAAATTAATGCCAAGTTTATGAAAGGCTGGAGTCTTTTTACGATATGTTTTGGCTTCAATCAATAGGCTATTTTAGCATTACTACTTTAGAAATGTGTTTTAGAAAGGTTGACCAATGCAGTAATTTGCACTCCTTAATTACTTTTTGAAATGCCCGTTGTGATCGTAAAAAATACACATCGTGTAAAATTGTAATTTTTAGGTAAATTTTATTTTTTTTTAAAAAAAAAATCTACCAGTAGTCTCGAAGCAACGTACGTATTTCTCTTCACGTCGATGCGCAGATTTTAAGCTACGGTTGTAACCGAACTCAAATGTCATCATATTTAACCGAGTAATTCACTCAGTTATACAAAATTTTTTTTGTAAAACTGAGTGAATTACTCGATAATAAAGTTGTTGCATCTCTTTTTGTTATTTTTTCTTTGTTTATCTTCTAAAAAGAGCCCATCTTGTATTTCGCTTCCACTAAACTTTAGTCTCCTTCATCAACGTTCATTTTCAGCAGGATGTCATGAATAAAATGTTGCTTTGTCACAACATTTATAAAAATGTTATTTTACCAAGCCATCGCGGATAAGATTAAGCATCATCATTTGGTTTTTCCGTTAATGACAATTAATAATGAATATCAGTTTTTAAAACTAAATTAAATTTGATTGTTTAAGCTTTTTAATTTAAACAATTTAAACATAATTTATACAATTTAAACATAATTTATACAATTTAAACATAATTTATACAACTTAAACATACAAAATTAAAAATTCCATCCAAAAATTTATGTTACTAAACATCAAACACATTCGAAAACTTTGTCTCAACCCTTGAAACTATTTGACAATAACTGCATCCAATTAAATTCCGTAATACTTTTTTAAAAGGACCAAACAAATTTGAGAAACCAACAAACTTTTACGGATTTAACAAATGAATCATTCTTTTTTAATAAACAACAGAACATCTGATTTATCAAATTTATCTACAAAGAACGCTTGTACTTTATTCGTTAACTTTCGTCATTGACGGGAAAAAACAAACGCTGATGCTTTGTTGAAAAGTTATTTTACTACAGTGTTAAGGATGAGTTGTCAACATTGTTACTTTGAGTGAGGAATGGTTTTTTTTTTTTTACATCGATGAATCCCTACAAAAAGATTAGCGATGATAATGAATTTTAGATTCATATTCAGCGTCCCAAAAACTGTTTAGGTTAATAGTGTTAATCTCAAAAACGTTTAAAAGTAACTTTTTACTTGGTTGTATTTTCGCAGACATATTTCCATTAACGTTGCTACAAATGTTGTTTGTTCAAGACAATTCTCCGGAACAATTTGCGGGATAAATTCTTAAACTCTACATTTTTAACATTCCTTTTAAAACCAAAATGTTCGTTAAACTTAAATAATTGTTATCGCACATGTACAGCACCTGATAAGCTACATTTTTACTTTTTTACATTCAAAATGGTCGATACGTTGCAGGCGACAAAAAAAAGTTTCTGTAAGTCTGCTGAAAGTTCTTTTAAGTACCCACTTAAATTCATATGACCGTAAATTTTTATCAATCAATAAAAATAAAAAAACACTTCACTAAATATAGCATTACAAATATAACCTATTAAAAGTTACACAAATATAATTTTGTATTTTATTGCGTGCGTGTGTGCGTGCGTGTACGTGTGTGCGTGCGTGTACGTGTGTGTGTCTTAATAAACTATTAAGCATCAAGACATACACACTTGGGAACATGCTTTTTTGTATCAAGTATACTTTTTGTATTATATAATAAGTACTTGTAGTTAATAAGGACTAGAATTAGGAGCCCATAGTATTTGTAAAAAAAGCATTACACAAGATGCAATTGCATTTGTAAAATCATGGTATAAGAAGCCATAGTATTTGTAAAAGTATCATGGCATCTCATATCATAATTTTAGGTACTAGTAGCACTCCATCAAAATTCCAGCCCCATTTGCACTGCTAAGCCCCCCACTTTGGACTTAAAGAAAACTCCTACATTATTGTAACATTAGTTATCACCAATTTCATAAAACTTAGACCAAGCTGAAATTTAGACTAAACTTTAGGTGTAAAATTTAAGCATAATAAAAATAAAACATGTTCTTAAGTAATTAAGAATTATTAAAATCAAATTGTTAAATAGTCAGATTGTGAAATGGACCAGCACCTGTCAAGATATATATATATATATATATATATATATATACACACACACATATGTTTATTTAATTTCTTAAATCAATAGTGTTAATGAAAAAGCTTTTCAAAAATAAATCAAGCTCCCCAATTGTTTATCAGTAATTCAATCCTTACTTTCAAGTGATGCTTGCATGTGCTTATTCATGTCTATACTTGCTCATCAGTTTTTGTTTTTATTACACTAAAGGGCCAAAAAGCTAATAAATCCTGCAATAAAAGAGTTGAGAAAAATAAATAATGGAAAACTACTAGGATAAACATTTATAACAAAATATGTAAAGGTATTTACCAAGATTATGGTTTAGCAGTTTTCAAGAATTTAAGTAGCGCAGATTGTGAAAAACTTAAGAAAACAATCACAAAAATATTTAAAAGCTGCAGAATAAAATTTTACCATAAAAATCTTTAATACCTTGATATTGAATTAAACTTTAACAATTCCACTTACTATCCCTACAGTAACTTAGGCAGCCAAATAACTTCCTTACATAAAGAGTCAAACCAACCCACAAGCATCGTTAAACAAATACCCATTTTGTTGGAACTCAGTTTATCAAGACTATCATCTAACAAGCAAGTATTCAACAAAGCAGCAAACATGGTCACAAAGCAGTAAACAACAAAGCATGTTATGATGAAGTGCTACTTAAAGCAGGCTATAGCTACAAATTAAGATATAATAGACTAAATAATAGTTGTAATAATGGCAAGAATAATAAATGCAAGCAAAATATTGTACGATTCAATTTATGTTTTAAGTAAAATGTAATTATAAAGGTTGCTAAATCATCCCTGAAAGCATCTTTCCTGATCCTGGTTATTGATTGCATCCTCTTGTTTTTTTTTTTAAACTGTTTTTGACTCTTTGCATGTGGAGCAAAGCAGCATTTGTTTTCCATTGTCAGAAATAAAAATTTTTTTTCCTAGTATTTGATAAATTTTTATTGTAAACAGAAAAAAAAATTCAGGACAATTTTTTTTTGTTTAAAACTTGTTTTGAAACAATCAAAGTCAGTGCCATAAAAGCCAGATTTACAGGAGTCTCATCAGGCTAGTAAGAAGGATGTCAAAAGTGAGATACATTGAACCAAAAGTGAAGTGTTTGATATTTTTCAACAGCTTTTTTTTTTTCTTTAACTTTTTTTTCTCTAATGTTTTTTTTCATTACATACATACATACATACATACATACATACATACATACATACATACATACATACATACATACATACATACATACATACATACATACATACATACATACATACATACATACATAAATACATACATACATACATACATACATGCATACATGCATACATGCATATATACAAACACACATACATATATAGTATAAGTTACTTGTTATATAATGTATAATTAAGTTACTTCTTGAAGCTGGAACTAAATTTTTCATGTACTTTTGATTTTTCAGTAGTGGTAAGTAAAGTTTTTTGAATATAACTACTGAAATTTTTCCCCCTAGCCAGGTGTAAAGAAGAAGCATCAGGAATAAGATCAAAGTTTCCATCCAAAATTCCTGTGAGTTTATTTCATAAAAATTACCTGAACTTAACTTATGTGAAATAGCTAATTATACTTTTATTTGTGAGTTACTTACACAATCTATTATGATAATTGATTATTATATAAATAATTCTTGCTAGGAAAATGTTTAGTCTATGAAAAAATGTATTTACAACACTGTAATAAGTATTGAAAAAATCTCAGTCACATGATTTGAACCACTGATGGTTTGATATAAAGCTGCATAACCAATAATGTTGAATATAAAGGCAGTTCTTAAATTTATCTAATCTTTATTTTATATATATATATATATATATATATATATATATATATATATATATATATATATATATATATATAAACACACGCGCACGCACATAGCAAGATTTATATTATATATATATTTTTGTTTTGCCAACATGCAGAAATGTTGTAATACATCTGTCTTTTATCATGCCATAAGAATTTTTTACTGGCATTTCAGACTAGATACCTACAAATTAGTTTTGATATTCAACAGACTTAGTATTTTTGTATCACACTAAGTCTTTTGAATGGTGTATTACGGCTGTGACTTAAACTTAACTTTTTGAGGATGGTTATCTATGTATGAGTGCTTTTATATGTTTAAAACAATAAGGTTATTATACTTCATATCAATTGACTAGAAAGAATAAGTTGGATATTTTTTTTTCTTTTAGGTAATTATGGAGAGATATCGTAAAGAGAAAACTCTACCATTATTGGATAAAACTAAGTTTCTTGTTCCTAATGAGTTAACAATGAGCAAATTTTTAGCTATTATCAGGTATATGTGTAATCTTTTTTAACTAAATTTAGTTTTTTGTCTATTTGGTTGTAAATAATGGTAGAAGTAAATCTTAAAATAGATTTTTTCTGTTGAGTGTTTGCAACCATAATTAGAAAACCTTAAAAGCGTTGAAAAATGTTAGTGAATTTACGATAGATGCTGTTGCCTAATCAAAAAGCCTTTCTTATCTAATTATTTCATGCCTGAATACATAAATCACTTGAATAAAAGTTTACTCTATTTGGGTAATGTGAAAGACAATGCACAGTCTGCTGCTTTGCACATGAGGCTCATTTAAATGTTCACATTGTACATTGTAAATACAGATTTTCTCATGCATGATATGGCCACTTTCTACAGCATGAAACTTTCTGTCTAGAATTTCAGAGGTAAACAGTCATCAAAAAGTAGCATAAATTTTAGAACAAAATTCAATTCTAATTAAAGTATTCATAAATTTTAGGGATGCTCATATTATTGAAATCCTTTCAATGGTGTGAAAATCAGAAAAATCTAAGACTTTGGGTTGCATGCCCTAAATGCTTTTACATGGAATTGTCCTGTACCAGACCTTTCTTTAGCAGACTGCCAAAGTCTGTTAAAGAATGTAAAACAAATCTTAGAATAAGCAAAAAGTAAAACTGACATAAAAGATCTTTGATTTAATTACATGAAATAAAAAATATGGAAGCAACCAAATTATTTATTAGGGAAATCTGTTTAACAAGTTAACCTCATAATGATTAAGAGTCCCCAGCCATGTTACCAAATTGTTGTGTAGTTTAAAATGCATCCAAGCATATATATTTCATTGGTTGATGCTTTTTTGGAATTTAACACATTTTTATCATATGATAAAACTGTTGTTTACAAACATTACATTCTTTTTAGATAATATAAAAGTAGACCACCTTTATAAAATCAACTTTTTATTCACAGGAATCGTTTGTCACTTTCTCCCACACAGTCAATCTATTTGATTATTAACAACAAGAGCTTAGCTAGTATGTCGTTAACTCTGCAAGAAATTTATAGAGATGAGAGAGCTGATGATGGATTTTTATACATGACTTATGCTTCCCAAGAAGCGTTTGGTTTTTTACGATCGATTTATAAAATTTCTGGAAGTTTTTCTTTGAATTGATAAAAACAAATTAATATAAATATTCTCTTAAATTTTTTATTTAAATTGTATTTTGATGTTGTTTTTATAAATTTTGATTCTATATTTGTTTGTGCATTTGCTCATAATATTTTAAGAAAAAGTATTTGTTAATTTTTTATGGGTTTTTCTTATTGTAAATAGTGTCTTAAAGTTATTTTGAAGATTCTTTTTATAGCATTAGAAAAAAAATGTAATTATAAAAAATATATAAGAAATTTTTTTAGACCAATAAATCTTTTAATTGAGATAAATGTCTAATCAACCTTTAAAACTATTTAGTATTAACATATCTTAATATTGGTATTAAGATTTTAAGATAATAATATATGATAACATAATAAGATATTATAAATACCATCCAAGTACTTGATTGGTGATTGGATGTTATTTTGAGCATGTTTGATTAAGTTTGTACTGAGTTTAACAATCTAATGCTCATATATACAGGTGTATGTATGTATATATGTATGTATATATGTATGTATATATGTATGTATGTATGTATGTATGTATGTATGTATGTATGTATGTATGTATGTATGTATGTATGTATGTATGTATGTATCTATGTTTCTATGTATCTATGTTTCTATGTATCTATGTATCTATGTATCTATGTATGTATCTATGTAATGTATGTATACAAGGGTAGTCCCAGAGCCATAAGAATGAAAATAAAGCTTATATTCTTTTATCATTTTAAACTGAATAAATTTATATAAAAACACAACAAAAAGTTTCAATAAAATTGGACAATATTTTGATGATGATGATGATGATGATGATGATGATGATGATGATGATGATGATGATGATGATGATGATGATGATGATGATGATGATGATGATGATGATGATGATGATGATGATGATGATGATGATGATGATGATGATGATGATGATGATGATGATGATGATGATGATGATGATGATGATGATGATGATGATGATGATGATGATGATGATGATGATGATGATGATGATGATGATGATGATGATGATGATGATGATGATGATGATGATGATGATGATGATGATGATGATGATGATGATGATGATGATGATGATGATGATGATGATGATGATGATGATGATGATGATGATGATGATGATGATGATGATGATGATGATGATGATGATGATGATGATGATGATGATGATGATGATGATGATGATGATGATGATGATGATGATGATGATGATGATGATGATGATGATGATGATGATGATGATGATGATGATGATGATGATGATGATGATGATGATGATGATGATGATGATGATGATGATGATGATGATAATGATGATGATGATGTGATGATGATGATGATGTGATGATGATGATGATTTTGATCATTATGATGATACAATGATAATTATCATCATGATCATCATGATGCTTTTGAAGTGCTTTCTAATCAATAAAAAAGGTAAGTGTGACTTTATCAAGAAAGTTAATACTTCATCAATCACCCATAATAAAACTCATACAATCTGTTTGACTTACTTTTTTATGGAAGTAGTAGAAAAATCTGTATATGATATCTGGAAAAGATTCTCTTTTCAAAGACTGTTCAGATTGAGCAATAGTAGATGCTATGAGTTGGCCTACTAGATCCTAATGGTTGTCTTGTTTTTAGTATTAGTATAAAGCATGGTTTTAAAAACAATATGGTTGCTATAACTGCAGAAAGAAGAACTAAAAAAGAAGTTATAATTAGGGGAGCTGAGAGTTGCCACAATAAGGAGACAAAGTTTAAGTTTCACTTATATTTTATATCATGAAGACACAAAACCAAGAACCTGGTCACAATGTTTACTATGTGATTTAATTTGGACTCACGACACATGCCTTCCTAAAAAGCCAATTTTATTAACAAATAATGTGCTTAGTTATAGGCTAACATATTTTAATTTACACATTACAATAAATTAATTGATTAGTTTTTAATGCAAAAAAAACTGAACTGTTTTCAATATTGAAACTAATACAGTTTAAAATTAGTCCGGAACCTAAAAAATGAAAAACTTTTTGGGGTAAAAGTAAATGTTGCTTAAATGTTCTAAAATCTTGCAGACTTTTGGCTGTATCTAAGTTTAATACTTCCAATTTATAAAAGTAAATTTGAGGACTACCCTGATATACACTAATTACTTAATATCTACTAAAAATATTACATCTATTATCATTATTATTAATAGATCAAGTTTATTACTTTTGTTAAAGAGAAAATTTCTTGGATAAATATTTTATAAATGAAATTCTTTCTTACAGAAAATGCCACAATTATGTTTCAAGCATTTTTTTCACTCTTACTTTTTGTGTTCATCGTCATTTATGCTTGTTTTCTTCTTTGCTTTCATATGCTACAGCAACACACTCTCTGCTCAATTTGTCTATGATGACATGTATGTATATTTTTCAATAAAATGCCTTATTATATTTGTGAAAGTAATTTCTGTATTTTTTATTGATTTTTGTCAAAAATTTTTTACTAAAAGTTTAATTTGTTTTTTTTGTTAGGCGTGCTATCATAACAAATCAAGACTTGCTGCCTTCAAAACCTTGGAGAAATATCTTTTTTAATGACTTTTGGGGGACACCTTTATTGCATAGTGGTAGTCATAAATCATATCGACCTATTTGTGTAATTACTTTCCGGTTGAATTACTTAGTTGGTAAATTAGACCCATGGGGCTATCATTTTGTAAATGTTTTACTTCATGCAGTAGTCTCTTGTTTATTTACATATCTTTGCGTATTGTTTTATGGCAATACATGGGTTGTTGTATTAGGAGGTCTAATATTTGCTGCTCATCCAATACATACTGGTAATTTAATTGGGATAAATGAATTTTGTTATTGTATTAATTCAACGAAAAGAATAATTGTCAATGATATTTTTATTGAATGAAAAAATGTATTTTTTTTAGAGGCAGTTGCTGGTGTTGTTGGAAGAGCTGATGTGGGAGCTGCATTTTTCTTTCTCCTTTCATTGATTTTTTTTATTAAAGCTACATATGGTCTTGCTCACACAAATGCTCTTTGGTTTTGTTTGAGTTTACTGTTTTCTGTGCTTGCAATGTTCACAAAAGAGCAAGGTATCACTGTACTGGGCGTTTGTATTGTTTTTGAGATACTAATTGTGTCAAAATGCAATCCTGCACAACCTGGCAAAGTGTTCAAGAAAGTAAGGAAACCCTTCATCTTGAAAATGTATTCAAATTGAAAATCTTCAGTTTGTCACTAAAAAAGTTGTTTTACAAAAATAAAAAAATTTTTTTTTTCAGTTGAGTGCCTCTGGTGGTCATATTAGGTGCACAATCTTGCTATTGTGGGCACTTTTAATGTTGTACATTCGTTTTTTGACCATGCAACATTCTCTTCCTGATTTTTCAAACTCTGATAATCCGGCAGCAAGCAATCCTAATATTCTGACACGGTTCTGGACATTCTTGTATCTGCCATTTTTTAACTTGTATTTATTGGTTTACCCATGGCAGTTAAGTTATGATTGGTCAATTGATGCTATACCGTTAGTTGAAAGACTAGTGTGCTGGGAAAATGTCTGCTCAATTTTAATGTATACATTTTTAGCATATATGCTCCTGTTGTATATAAAGTTCTGCCAGTTTAATATCCACATTGCAAATGATAGTCGAAGTATTAATTTATTTGATCTCATGGTTTTTGAGGTTGCTGTTATGATACTACCATTTTTACCAGCAATTAATTTATTCTTTTATGTTGGATTTATTGTTGCTGAAAGAGTTTTATATATTCCAAGTATTGGTTTCTGCTTACTTTTTGTTAATGGACTAACTCTAATGGTTAAAATAAGCAAACATCCAAAATGGCTGTATGGAGCTGCTGCATTGTCCCTTATTTTTGCTTTACATACTTATAAGCGAAATTTTGTGTGGAAAGATGAGGAGAGTTTATACAGGTTTGTGTATGTTTCACAGTAATAATCTTAACCTCCTTTTTTGAGGTAAAAATTTTGTTTAAAAGCTTTTAATTTTTGTTATTTCAACTAAATGTTTGTTATAATTTATAATTTAACCATTAACCAATTCTTTTGTTTATTATTATTTTTTTTGTATTAACTTAGGTCAGGTTTGTTGTTGAGTCCAGCAAAATGTAAGCTTATTTCAATTTGATGTAAAACCCAGAATTTTTTAACAATTTAATGTTTAAAATGAGACAACAATCCAGAAAGCAAGTTTTGTAATTAATTTTTTATAAAATTTCAACTTTTAAAAATGTTATTAACTATTGCTCTTTTCCACTATTGAGATGTTTCATTTTCTCAACAGCTTATGCAAATCTTGCCAATGTTTTAAATGCTAACAATAAAACCAAAGAAGCAGAACAAGCCTATAGATCAGCATTAAAATTTAGGAGCAATATGGCTGATACTCACTACAATTTGTAGGTTTTTTTTTTTGTTTTTTTAAATTTTTTTTTTTAGTAAAGTTATCAAAATAATACAAAAAAGATAATTTACCACTAATGTATAAAAATTTAGAAGAGGTTTACCCTAGATGGAGGCAGTTGGGTTACAGGAACCAATAATCTATGGTTACCAGTAGATTTATTTTTAAATATTTTTTTGCGTAGTTGTATTCTAAATGCAGATTAAAACAGAGCTCAAAGTGTTGTACAAAAGCTGCTGCTGGTAAATTTGAACAGGAAATAAAACCATCCCTTTTATAAAACAAATATTTAATTTATAAATTTAGATATGTAATACAAACTGTAATTAGTTTACCCATTACTCAATACCTTAGTGTTCATAATAGCTTCTAAATGGAACCTGAGTGCACCACAAGCCTTGATGATGATAGAGTTTGTTGACCTCTACTTTAATTACACTCCTTAGCAGTTGAGCAGTTTACAGTTTGGTGAGCTAGGGGATGGCAATTTAATTGACTAGTGAAATGGCCTATTCTTTGTAAGCCAAGCTTGAGTTTATTTTGACCTTAATGGGCAGTTTGTTGAGTAGTGTTAGAACATATAATCCCTTTTTTTTTGTCTTGAAGTTCATTCAGAGTTTAACCATATTGTTCAAAACTTTGATGTAGCTGTTTGTGTTGACCTGAGTCCTGTCTCAACAAAGTGTGGATGTATGACATCGCCCTCACTACTAACAACACCCAATAGCCATTTCTTCTGATCTTGGTTGAAGTTTTTGTCAGAGAAGAACCTTATCAAACATGAATCTCAAAGGAATGTTTTGTAATTTATTAAATTGTTTTGTATTTGAGCTTTTTTTTTGTTTTGTACTTTTGACTATGGGGCTATTTTAATCCAATACATGGTTCAATGGATTTCATTTAACGCAACACAAAGTATGTTGTTTTAATCCAAATGTCAAATGTTTATTTTGAAGCATGTACTTATACAAAGCATACAAAAGTTGTAAAGAAAATGGCTATTTTTGCACATACAGCTCAAACAATCAGAGATTTGTGACTGTCGAAATATGCTATCTTATTCACTTTTGATAATTTTTTGCTATCTTATTTACTTTTGATCATTTTTTGTGTCGTAGTTTGTTAACTTCGGAGGTCATGGGGCACCTCTAAAAAAATTGTAAAGAAAATAAGTAAAGAAATATTTTTAATTTTTTCAATTTTTTTTGTTACCCAAAAGTTTTGAGGGGGTGAGACTTTACAAATTACTTCTTTAATATATAAATAGTTTATGTTTATCATTTGTTAAATGTTCAGGGGTATTTTGCTTCAAAATGAACACAGATACGAGGAAGCTGTTGTGTCTTACAAAAAAGCAATAAATTACAGACCTCAACTGGCTGGTAAATCTTTTTCAGATTTTTGTTTTGTTACTTATTTTCTTCATTTTGAACATTTTTTGTTTGTATGAAGTTATCAAAGTTTATTTTTGAGATAAAAATAAGACATTTAAGCTTATCTTTCCCTCATAATAGTTAAATTTTATAGTTAAATTAGATTTAAAATTATAATTAAATTTTGACTAGCTTTTTTATAAAACTTTACCTTCCTAGCTGCGCATTTAAATCTTGGAGTAACCCTCATGTCTTTAAACTTAAATTATGAAGCTTTAAAGGTAATAAAATTTAAAAGTTGATATTTTAAAGTTTTTTTATTGAATATAATTTGAAAAAAGAAAGATTACGATAACTTGTGAATAATTGTAACATGAACATGAATTGTATAAATTTAAAATTTTTCCAGTTACAACAAGTTCAGTTAATTTTAATTGTCAAAAACCTTCATGGGCGTTCACTTTATTCCTAGTTTCTTCAGTACAACCTCGTTTGTTAATATTTCAGAAATCAAAAACTATAAATACTAGTATTATGTTATGGCATTTGAAAAAGGAAAAAAAAAATTAAACACCTAATGAAAAATAATTACCCTTGCAAAGTATAATTTTTAGGTATTGCAGAATGCATCGAATCTGAGTGATCATGGTCTGAAAGATCCTCGTAGTCATGCTACATCCTGTAAGTTGTTTATTTTCACTTTGCATTTCTTTCTTTTTAATATGAGGTTAGATATAAAAAAACTTTTTTTTAAAAAAAAAAAAGTTATATAGATTACATTATGGATATTCATACATATGTCATATTTATTTTACAGCTGAATTTTTTCACTAAAAGCAATTAATAAAAGAACTTTTTAAATTCTACAGCTCTCTTAGGATAGAGGTTGACAAGTTGATTAGTTTGGGTTAAACTGTTGACCTATTGTCATTCTCAATTGACTTCAAGTTTTGGTTCATAGGTCAGAGTCTGAGTTTGAATCTGCATTTATATTATCTTGCTTCCCTATGCATCATGTTTTGTTTTAATTTTTGTTTTATGCTATTTTAAGCTTGATTTCATAAATTTTTATGAATTTTCTGCAACATTTGATTACATAATTACATAATGATCATAAAAATTATTAGTTATTGTAGATATATTATACTTATCCAAAAAAAAAAAAATTGAAAAAAGTTACATTTGAAAAACAAGTATTCAAAAATATTTTTAAAAAAATTATTGTTAAGAGAACATCAGAAGATGAAAACTTGAAGGTTGTTTTGATAATTTTCACTTTACATTTTGTTTTGTTATTGAAATGAATTATGTAAGTTTACTTCAGGTAATTCAGAGTATAACCAATAAACTTATAAGTTTATTAATATTATTAATAAGTTTACTTCAATAGTTTCAGAGTATAACCAAAAAACTGTTTGCAGTTAAGAATAAATCAGCACAAACCTGCACGTAGTTGAACTTATTATTCTATTTGCAGTTGTTTGTTTTATTTTCAAATTTAAGTTATATTTTTTGAAGATTTTTGATCCATTTTAATAAAGTTCTACACTACAAGTTTTCCGAATTTGTTTAGGTTGTTCATAAAGAATAAACACGCACTCAAAATTATTTTTTTTGATTAATCAAACACCCTGTTGGAAGAGATCAATGCAACTGCTACAGGACTTTCTTTAAAATCATTTCATTGCGCTCTGCTCTGATTAAACTTCCTTATTGAAGTGTAAAAAATCTACATTTTCTAAATCTACATTCACTTTCTTTTACTAAAACTGCATTTGATAACTTTAAAATATTAATTTTATATTATGGCTCCCAAGTAAATTTCTGGTCAAATTATGATTTTCAAAATAAAAAAGTCAAAATCAATATCAAACTAATGGAAAACTAGGGTGAAGATAAAACTCAATACTTTTTTAAAATTTATAAAAATAATAAGAGTTAAGTTTGATTTATAGTATAATGTGATTGATCAATCAATCAGAGCAAGAATGTGGATATGTGAATGCTGTGAATTCAAACTTAGAAACAGAATAGAACCCTAAATTGAACTCTTAACTGTTACCTGAAATTAAAATCATCTAAAAACAACTTTGGGTTTGCAGACCTACCTAAGTTGTTACATTTGGTCTCATTAAAATTTTTGACTGGGAAGAGGTTTTTATAAAATAATAATCACACAAATATGATTATAATGAATCTATTTCTAAAATTTCTAAATATAAATTTCTAAATAAAATTGTGTTAATATATAGTTTGTTAACTTTCCAGTGACTCATATCCGTTACAATGCTGGCCGAGTATTGTTTAATCTTAAACGACCTGAGGTAATACTAAATGTCAGGTATTAAATATGGTTTTATATTGTAAGGATATATATTTTCAGTTTTTTGTTAAGAAAAAAAGCACAATGTGCTTGTTAATACAAACTAAAAAGTCTTGTAAAAATGAGAAGCGCAATCTGACCAATCAATCTGACCAATCAGCTTAAGGCTCCCAAATGTCTTAAAGTTTTAGATTTTAAAAATTTTGGTGTTTTTTTTTTTACATAAATAAACTGTCTTATCCTATTGACCTTATTTGTAAAAAATGAAAGAAATAACATTTCATTATGAACACGATTTTCAAAAATGAAAAAGTGTTTAAGTGAATAGTTAGGTATGGTTTGGAAGAAGAGTTCAGAAAAGGTCATGAGTGTTCTTGAAAAGAAAAGATTCTTGAGTATTCTAAAAAAAGTCATAAGTTTACAGAAGTTTTATTGGAACATCGATTCTCAATTACACTTAAATATTTGTGTGATAAAATGTCATCATTATCATTCTTTACTTCAAAACTTTCATTGTGTTCAGAGAAAGACAACATGTGCAATCTTATTAGAAGAGTTATAAACTAAAGGGAGTGAAGTTTCTAATTGCTACTCAATGTTCTCTTTTACAATGAAAAAATAAAATTTGTATTTATTTAAATTATCCATCAGAAAATATTGCTTCTAAAGAAACTTGTATTAAAATTATTAATGTTCAGTTGAATCAGATTTTTTTTTATGATTTGTTTGATGTCGGTATGACCAAGAGGACCATGCTTTGCTATAAAAAAAAAAAGAAAAAGAAAATAAATAAGATATGGCTAGAATAAATTAAATATAAAAATGAAACAAAAACTCATAAAAAAGAGAAAAGAAATACATGAGAATATGGAATGAAAGGTAAAAGCAGTGATTGTGAAGATGAAGACACTAGTTGACAATTTAAGGATTCAGGTAAAGAAAGACATCAAACGCAATACAAGTATTTTTAGTATAAAATGTATAAAAGATATAAAATGTAGGTTTTTTCTTGTGTTGTTTCTAAGAAATATATGTTCATTTTTTGCTACCATAGAGAGTTGATTTTTTGCTACCGTAGAGAGCTGATTTATTAGTTGTATTTTCTTTAAAGTTTAGCAAAATGAATCTGGAGAAAACAAAATTCTCTTTCGTAAATGTTTTGAAATTATTTTCATTATAAAGTTTGTCTACAAAGTAATGATTTATTTAGGAAACACATCAAAGATTTCTTACAAATCAAAGATTTCTTTTTTAATTAAAGGAAGCTATCCAATCCTTCTTTGCAGCATTAGATGGAATGCCAGATGATTATGAGCCTCAAAGTATCTACAATATGTTAGGTAATTTTTTTTTTTTAATGTTTATTAATTTATGTTAATAGGGATATTTTTAATTGAACCTTGGTCATTTCTTCTTTGATTAACTTTGTCAACTAATATACCTTATATCGTGATCATATTTACTAAAAGTTGGTCAATCAATAAACAGTACTTATAGTTAAAACAAACAAAAGGTCATTGATCAACTAACATCAAATCATTTTCTTTAAACTCTGTGCTGTTGCTGATATAACAATTCGCAATTTGTTACGCTTATGAAGTATATATCTATGTACAACAATATAAGTTCATTACATAGTGTCTGTCTGGTCTTTGTTATCTTAAATACAGTTTTGAATGAATCATATTTGTCAATGCTGTGGTATTTTTAGTTACGTTTTAAAAGTATACGTTTGTTGCTTTTTCTAGGTCAAGCGTATTCTGAACTGAAAAACTACATCGATGCTGAGAAGTACTATTTAAAAGCCCTTGAGTATAAAAGCGATCATGTGCCGGCGTTACTGGCCTATGCACAACTCCTAACTTCTGTGGTATTTTTATTTCATAAAGTTAAATTGTGTTAACTTTTTGACAATATCTTTATGATGATTCTTAATAGAATTAATTGTTTTATTTTTCCTTCAATGATTTTGTTACTAAAAAAACAACTGCATTTTGTTAATCTTTTTTGATCTTGTAGGCAAAAGACCATGAAAAAGCAGAGAAATATTTTAAGAAAGCTCTTCTTATTCACCCTAATCGAGTAGAATTATATCAGATCTATGGTAGCAGCTTTATTTATATATATTTTTTTAAGCAAGAGAATTTAAATCTTTAATAAAACTTAAGTTCTTCTGTGTTTTAATGAATAAAGGAGATCAGTTGTTACATCCATAGGAAGTAACAATCGAGAATACTGAAATAATTAGCCATGCCTTTACCAGCTCGGATGCGCTACTGTATTATGCGGGGTTGGCGGAATTGGGGTCAATTCAGAGAGTATTTTGGGAAAGGGGTGGAGAGGAACCTCTAAATCTAAACAATTATTTCTAGTATTTAAACTGTCTCTTAGCTGTAAAGCGCAAATTTTGATAAACTGTGAAACAAATAATAATGATAAATATATAGTTTTTATGAGTATGTTATTGTTTTTGCAGGTCGTGCTCTCTTTGATCAAAATAAGCGAGAAGAAGCTTTACTTGCATTGAAAAAAGCGTTGCAAATCCATCCACGAGATTCATACAGTCTCGCAATTATTAGCAATATGCACAGGTTGGTTTTTTTTTTTTTGTTTCTTTTTTCTAAGTAAGATGGAGGTTGACTATCGGATAAAAGTCGTGGTTCTAACGCTTGAAAAGGTAAGAATAATTTTGCTCAAAATAATGTAAATTTACGTTGACCCGTTTTGATTATGACGTCAGATGTTAGATTTTTTTAAAATTCTCGCTCAGGGAAATGAAAGATTATGAGAAAGCATTATATTATCAGCTGCAAGTCAAAGATTTAAAACCCAATGTAAGAATATGACATTAAATTTGCTCTGGAATCTTTTGAAATCTGCCGAATTTTTTTTTGTTTTGTTGTTGTTGTTGTAATGTTTCAAATTCTGAGTAAGGAGAAATAATTACAAAAGAGAAATTACAATATTACTTCATCAAATTTGATAAGTTAATTTAAGTTAAACGAAACTATCAAATTTGGCAGATTTTAAATGATTATGTTTTAGTTAAAAACCCAATCTTGCGAAACATAGTAACGTTCGCTTGGATGCTTTTTAAATCTTGTTTGTTTTTAACGTATATTTTGGATTGATTGTCTTCAAAATAAACTTTAGGATGCGATTGCCCTAATGAACCTAGGAGCGCTGTATCACATAATGGGAAAATACGGTGATGCAAAAAAGTCATACATTGAAGCTTTGAAATTTGACTCAGACAATCCAATCCTATTGGATAATTTAAAGAAACTAGAAAGGATAATGAGAGCGTAAAATATTAGAAAATATTTTTTTCCACGTTTTTTGGATTGTTCTCCATTTTTAGCCGACATTTTTGTGGTTCCTCACTCTACTCGACAAATAAGTCTGGGTCCACCAGAAACTAAAAAATATTTTGGAAGCTTAGTATATAGGGTGCGACACCAAAATTTAGACAAGTTACCATTTTTTGTAACCATATTTATTATTGCAAAAACGAAAAGATTTACAAAATTCCTTTTTTAATAACTTGTTTAAAAGAGCATAAAGAACAAATTCAATATATCCCCCATTCGCTTAAATGACCGCCTAAAATTCCCGGTCTGAAGCATTGGCAAGCCCCTTTAATGTGTCTTGGCCTATATCAGCGAATGCTGCTTCATTAGCAGCTCTGAATATGAAATCTTTGGATGTATGGAATTTTTGGTGACCCTTTCAACTACGCTCTATTCATAAGTCCAAAAGATTTAAATCTGGGCTGTTGGGCAATGTCAATCTATCAAAACATGTTGATGTTGTCCGACGATGTCAACATGTTTTAAAATGTCACAGCGGCTTCGGAAAGCATCAGTCTTACTTTAACTGTATGTTGCTTGCAGCGGACAGCACTTTTGGAGTCGACTGCCTTGGATCCTCCAAAATCAGGATCTAAACCCGTTGAATGACATCAGGCGTTCTGACAACGCGCTCGCTCAAATGAGTTTTCCCCGTTGGTGTTGCACAACCCTAGTTGAACTCCTTTGTCTTCGCGATTACATTGTACACATTCAGAAGAACCGAAAGATTTCTGTCGCCGAGCGTCCAGCACGAACGCTTTCGATAATCGCGACTCTTCGATCATACTCCGCACTTGATATCAACATTGCGACTATTTTGAGGTTATAACTTTTTAACATCTGAATAGAAGCTATTTGGACGCCAATCGCGACCTCTACATGTGGTATAGAATTAAATCTGAAAGCTATTTGGACGCCAATCGCGACCTCTACATGTGGTATAGAACGGCGGGAATTTTAAATTGAATTTTGTCCGGATTTAGGCACCGCAGTCTGAACACTAAGGAATCTAATGAGATAAAAACGAGGTTTGGTGAATCAAATCTCGACAAAATTACACTATGTTTACATTATGCTCTACATTTCATAGCTTGGCAACATTAAAAACTGATATAAAAACATCGCATCTTATCTCTTTATTTCACATTTATCTCATATTTAACAACCAGAGATTATAAACTGCAACTTGAGAATTTCTAAACAGTTCTAACAAATCTAAACAAATGAGAAGCGCGAAAAGTCTAGTCACTTTAGCTCCTAATACAAAACAGCAGTCCTGATTTAACAGTCGATCGTGAAATTTTTTCTAATTATTTTAAGTCTGATTTTCGACAATATCATAAATTGTTCAACATTAACAGCATGACTTGCGTTTTTAATTTTGCTCACGATGATATATTTATAGACCAAGTTCGCTTCAGTGGGACTTCGAAGACTAAGTTGTATGAGGAGAATTTAGGTGTTAATCTGGAGTATTGAATTTTTTTGAAAATTAACTTTAGTCCGGAACTTAATTAAAGTAATAGAATATAATTGTTTATTATACAGGATTGTTTCTTATTTTAGGGGCGCTTTTTTGTAAAAAAAAAAAAATCAAAAATTGCAACTTTACACAAACTCCCATAATATTCAATAAATCAAAATACTATTAATCTAGTCAAACAAAACGATATTTTGTTGTATATTTTTAGGATTATATTATGTGATATAGAAGATATAAAACTTGTTAAGGTGGTTCACCTATAAAAAAAAAGGCACAAAATTAAAAAAAAATCGTTTTTTCTATGTTGGATGATTTTTGTACAAAATTTATTCAGCTTTCTTATTGTGAAAAAAAAAGTTTAAAATATATTTCAGTTTTTTTGTTATTAAACAAAATCTTGTACTATGTATTTTTAAAACGCATAGCAACGCACATAGCAACATACTGGCAATATGATAAAATCAAAGGAACTTCTTTCTATAAAAACAAAATATCACTACCAAAGTGGATTCATGATATAATTAAGCCTATATTCTTTGATTTATCTGCTGATACCTTGTTATTAAAACGTCTCCATGGGGAAACTCAAAATGCTAATGAATGTCTTAATTCATTAGTGTGGCAAGTGTCCAAAATCAGTTTTTGTTATCAGAGAGATTTTTGAAATGGCAGTATACTCTGCAGTCTTACATTTTAATGATGGAGGAAATGGTATTAGAGAAGTTTTATTATCATTTGGGTGTGATGGTTTTGTAACAGCCGCTAAAACTCAGAAACAAGATATTCTTCGAATAACACGTATGGAACACAAATCTCGTCAACCTGTTAAAGAGCGTAGGAAAACTTTAAGAACAAAAAAAAAAGGGTATCTTGATATTGAAAACCAAAAGGAACAACTGGGATATGAAGCTAGGGAGTTTTGAGGCGTTTGTTCAACTTGTAATTGTCTAAAACTATAAAAATAATTTTAAAACTTGATTTACTTGATTTTTAGTTTTTACAATTTTTCAGAAGTTCAAAACATTGTAATTTTAAACACCTGCTTTTGACTTGAAATTTTCACAGTTTGTTCATTATAGTTAAGAGATTCATTTATGCCATGGATTTATAATACTGATAATGGGAAATATTATTTTTATGCAATGTAACACGCAATAATTTTGATATTTAGTGCAATCTTTAAAAAAAATAATAATATCATCACACAGGAGCATGTATTTTTAAAAACCATGGCACAAATGAGAGATAAGGTAGTTTAGAACCAGTATGTAAATATTTTGCACTATCTGATGTAAACATTTTTAGTTGTCCTGTGATGAAATTTTCATTTTTTTACACTAAAGTGTACAAAAAAGTATGGATAATCGAGGCAAATTACTTTCAACTTTTTTTTCTTCAATTCTTCAATATTTATTTTATTATATAAAAAAAAATTATCTTGGTAGAGCTTATTTTTATCAAAAAAAATTTTTTATAGGTGAACCACCTTAAACATTACTTTATGACGAAATTAATTTAAAGTAAGTTCTTGAAGTAAAATCCATCTTTATAGTTAGCGCCACAAACTTCTCACGTTTGGAAGATTATTTCATTCAATTTCTTATATACAAAATAAATCCAAAACCAAAAAGCTAGATATTTTTTTCTCGGCTGAAAAAGTGAATCAGCACATTATACAGTAGCGTGATATCAACAACTTCATTTTTCGAGTTTTTTCGTAAAAAAACGTTTTGCTTTTTTCACTGTAAAAATGAATGAAAATTTTAGCAATAATTCCTCTGATTTGACGACTGTATAAATAACTCAAAAAAAAAAAAAGAAAAAAAAAAGATAATTTATAGCAGATTTCTTCCATTGCAAGTTAACTTTTTTTTTGGAGTAATTTATAATATGATGTCAAATTTATATTATAAATTACTTTTGTATTTATATTATAAATTCAAATTTTGTTGAAAACATAATTGTGCAAAAGTTTATAAATAGTTCCATGCCCCATAAAAAAAATCAAAATTTTGATAAGAAAAACTTATTTATAATAAAATTAATTTACTGGAGATTAAAATTAATTTATGAGATTAACTTAAATTTGAATTTAGGAAATAATTGGAAAATCTAAGGAATTGTCACGAAAAAAGAAAAAATTAATTAATCTTCTGTTGAGAAGAAGATTCCTTATTAACAAATTCCTGAGCCTCGCGATAAGCTTTATGATCATCATTTAGCGTGATTTTATTGGTCCACTTCATCGAAGACATAAAGTATGAGAATATTGATTATATGCCACATGGAGAGAACAAAATGCCTCGTGGCTGGATTTTTCAGCAAGAAAACGATCCAAATCACCAGGGAAATTCACATTTGGGCTTTGAGAAGGCTAGTCTTTGCAAATGCATATTTTTGGACTAGCCTTCTTAAAGCCCAAATTTAAATCCAATAAAACATCATTGAGATCGATCGATCAATTAAAGGGCGAAAATTGACCAATAAAAATGATTTATTCAAGATGCTTTCGAATTATTGCTAATATCCCCATAGATGTTCTTATCAACCTAGTTGACTCTATGCCTCGTCGTGGTTGAGAAATATTAAAATCTAAAGGATCTGCAACAAAATACTGATGAGCTGTGATGAAAAAATGTGAAGGAATTAGAAACTCTTTTTTGAATTTTTTGATTTGTTTAAAAACTTTTTTACGAATATGTTTTCAATTAAATTTGAATTTCTTTCTTCCGTTATAAAAGTTATCATTTTTTAATTTAATTATACTATGCAGTCACATTAGAAGAACAACTGTGAAAATTTTCATTCCTTTTCAGTGAAAAGGCAAAAAGTTTGTGACAAAATAATTCAAAATATTTTACTGTTTACAAACCTTTTTGCACGCTACTGTTTGTCCCTAATGATAAATAAATACTTTAGTGTTTTTGTCCTTAATTAATATAACAATATTATATATAACTGTATTATACAACTATATTATAAAATTATCGATTTAGAATTTATCGACAACACGAATTCCGGCGAATGGTATTGTTTACTTCTTTATATATTTTCTTTTTTAGAAGACTTATTTTTCTTCACTAAACTACGCCAAACTTTCACCCAAAAGCATTCCTTAGGTCTTTTATCTTACTGTTTACAATATAAATTAAACATAAGCTTTTTCTTAAAAGGGTTTCTTTATTTTTCCTTGTTAATTTGTAAACTTGTTTAACAAGACAGTTGGTTAGGACTTTCATATATTCTTCTTTAGAAAGCCTTTTTTTTTTTTTTTTCCGGTTTCCATTTCTCTATAATGAATTTAAGGAAAACTTCACCGTTGAAGTGGGGGCCATGTTTTTCAATGCGATATTTCTGACATTAATACAACTTTCTTTTTTGTTTCATCTCAAAATGGATTGCTGCATATTTTTTTATCAAAGACCTTGCAAAGTGTTTATTTGATCAAATTAAATCCTTAATGTTTTACTTACTCTCAGTTAAAACCCATCAACACTGCAGAATAAAAAAAGCTTCAAGAACCTTGTGTATTTTTTTCTTTTTTGCTTATATTTTTATTTCAGTAACTCAGTGTTATTTATTGCCGCATCAGAATTTCGAACATACTCATCCCCCCCTACCCCGTCCTCGCCTCCACGTCAAATACATTATGCTATGAGTCCCACACTGTAAACCATCAAACTAATTGAAAAAAATTTCACAACTTTATTTTTAACTTTATTTAAAAATCTTAAACTTAACAGGTTATAAAAAGTAAAACATTTTTAAACCTGCTTCTTTCTCGTAGATTACGGATTAAGATTATGGATCCACTGTTAAGATCACTGAGCTACGTTTAATACTTGATCACCAAAATTTTTTTTTTTTATTTAAACATATTGCAATGAGGAATTATTATCAAGTAGCTTTTTTGTCGAAAAATAATCCGCGGAATTTTTTTGTCGGAAAATCTGTAAACTAATGAAATTAACAGCAATCGAACAATATGTTTGTAAAATAATTATAAAGTAGATAGGTAGCAAGAACGTTTCGACTTAAAAAGAAAAAAGATTTGCATGTTTTTTTAAATTTCTATCAGTTTTCCATTGAAGTAAACATCTGCAGATATTAAATATTCAATGTTGTAAATATTCATTATTGTAAATATTCAAGGGTTTTCGTGATTAAACCGTGTAGAAAAATTTAAGGCGTTTTTACCATGTGCAATGGATGCACCAATGAACTAAACTAAAGATTACATACGAGGTGCAAAAATCATTGAAGACCAACTTTTGACTTTATTTCCAACCGTAAGTGATTTTTTGTGCGCGTGAGTGCGTGTGTTTTAATATGTGTTTTGCGTCACCGTTGAAACTATATGCAAATATATTTTTGCAAGCAGCTAAAATTTCCAGTTAAAAAAAAAAATCCTATTTTGGTGAAAAAAAAAAAAATAATAATAAAAGATTCTCTTTCTTTAAAAAAGTCAAACGCAACATAACAAATTTCAACAAAAAAAAATTTTCATCCATTAAAAAAAGGAAACAGGGTAACAGCTTTTCTCTTTATTTGTTTGGACTTCACAATAAGAACAAGACTCACTACTATGACGTTTATCTCAGCGTAAGATAATTCTTTCTACACTTTATTAAACTAATAAGAAATACTGAAGGAGGTTAAAATATATGATTTTACATATTTTGCTGAGTTCAATATAAAAATATTAAAACTATAAAAATATTGTATTATTCATAAGTTTCTTTTGATCGATATTTCGGATATGACGTAATAGATTTAAGAATAATTTAGTGAAAACTAATAGTTCTGAGAGAAATACTTAATCTTTCTCTTTTGCGAATAACAAACATGTTTTTAAAATATTCTCTATGGATCTTACGACTCGTATTGAAATGTCGATTAAAAGATTCGTTAAAAAACGGATGACACCTATGGCGCTTGGTTTGAGTTCTATCTCTTTGAGAAGCTTGAACACAGTTTACGGTTTTCCAATCATAAAGATTGAAACTACTTGATGCTAGCTAAACATTCTCCCGTTTTTTTTTTGTTTTTTTTTAAAAAAAAAAAAAAACCGTTGAAACTAAAAAAAAAATGTTAAAAAATGTTTTTTTTTAAAAAAAAAAAAACCACTTTATTTTTAGGTTAAAATGTCACTAAACTTTCATGACATTATCTTCTGGAAAAATGTTCAGCTGACGGCCGTCATCTTTTTAAGTGGGTTTATTATTTTGATGGGATTTTCTTTCTACAGCGTTATTGAAGTTCTCACGTGCATAGCTATTCCTTCGCTTATCGTTACTATGGCGATGCGAGTAATATATTCAACAATGAGCATGATTTTCAAGGAGGACTTTGACCATCCTTTTAAGTAAATATTAAAAAAAACCTTCCAAATACATTTTTTTAACAACCAAATAAACAAATATTAGATCTTTAATATGTAAATACCATTTTTTTAAAGTTATTTTTACTAATAGAACTTAAATACTTCATACCTCTTATTAAATTTGTTTATTTAACTCAATTATGAATGGATTATCTGACCATTTTCAGAATGTGGTTAAATAAAGATTGGGAGATAACGGGAGATAAGGTAGGTTTGACTGGTTCCTCTTAAACAGTTCTGATAACTATGATGATATTTCCTTAAGGTATATATAAAAAAAAAACCTTTTTTTCTTCTGAAAACTCGATTACAGATTGAATCGATTAATAGAAGAATATATGAAGTTGTTAACGTCACAACTCGAAGTGTTAAAAGAATTTTATTGGTCGATGAGTTTAGCCAATCACTAAAGGTTAGTTCAAGTTGTCACACATTTGCATAATCTTAAAGGCGACTTTAAACAGTAAATTATTCTATCAGAAATTACTTCAGAATTTCTTGCATTGTAATTAATTTGTATAGATATGTCTCGCTAATCCAAACAAATTTATTTTCAATACAACTATGGTGATCTATATTTATTTCTAGGAAGAAAAAATAAAGCGATTAAACACTTATTTGCAATCAAATTAATTTATTTTAAAATATGTTAAATTATTTAATTGAAAATATATTAAATAATTTGGTTAGGTCGTTAAATAAAAAATTATTTTAATTGCGTCTAGGAAAATCTTTTCATCTCATTATTCTCATCTTATCATTTTCATCTCATTATTTGAGCCGTTCATTGGAATTAACTCTACTTTTTGAAAAATCTTAAGTTTGAGTACTTTTTCTAATTATAATAACTTGCTTTAGCAGTAAAGATTAATAACTAATAATAAAGATTAACACCATTAAACGACAAAATTGTTAACAAATTGTAACATTACTAACGATTAATTTATGACTTTGGTTTCTTATCAATTTAATATAAAGTTAGACGAAAGCTATAATGTATTTATGCTTTCTAGAATATATATTTGAATTTATTTTATATAAAGGGAATTTTAAAAAACAATGTACATATTTCATCACATTTCTAAACTTTCTGTTTCATGAAGTTTACCTATTTGTGCGCTGAACAGTTTCGCTTATCTATGTCTTTGATATTCTGTTTAACTTTGTAACGGTATTTCGCTTTGAACATTTATAAACAAATTTCAATTTTGTAATTGCTTTTTTTTTAGTAAGCTCTTGATAATTCCCACTTAATCGGAGAAAAAAAATTTCTTGAATAATCTTGGGGAAGGATGTTTTTTTAATCTTTTTTTTTCTTTTATTATTCTGAAAGATTTCCATTGGTAGAGAAAAGTCCTAAGAAAAAATCCTCAAGTAAATCAGGGAAGGCAATTCTGTTCCCTATTTCTTAATCAACAGATACCTTAACATGCCGCGCTACAACTTCTGTCAGTATACTGCTCCTCCTTCCTCCTGAGCCTATGGCTATATCTATATTACAAAGTGAGGATTGTCTTATATCTTTTATATGGATCATATGAACACCTATATGACCATATAACCCTATGCAACCATTTACGTGGGTGTGGCTCAAGTGTTCTTCACTAAAAATATATGAAGTGCAAGATTATTATTTTATAAAATTTGCGAATTGCGCATGATAATTATTTTATAAAAAACTTGAAACTTGAAATACCTAAGGGCAAGAATTGTCATCGTGAAAAATTTTTTTTTTAGCTGAAAATATTAAAATCTTATAAGTTTGTAAATTAGTCATGAAAATATTTTTAATGGCTTGTGATAGAAGTTAAAGTTATTTAAACGCCGTTTCTTCGTCGCTCATAGAAGTTGACTATTTTTGCTTAAATCAACTTAAAAATAAAGCTTAAAAATTGTTTTTTTCATAAAATTCTTAATTTTTTTTTTAAAATTTTTGATTCACTAGGCTTTGCTTTGCTTGTTTTTGTGGCATTACATCGGAAGAAACCTCAGTGGCTTGACATTGCTCTTTTTATGTGAGTTTTAATTTTATTATTATTATCTACAATATTTCTTATTATTATTACTTCTGATCATTGTTTTTAATTTATAACCCTCATTGTTTATTTAATTTACAACCCTCATTATTTATTTAATTTACAACCCTCATTATTTATTTAATTTACAACCCTCATTATTGTACTCTTTAGTTTGCAATTAGATGAAAAATTAAAAAACTACTATTTAGGCTATGTTGGAATATTTTTTGTGCCCAAACTGTTAGACAAATACCATCGAGAAGTTCATAGTAAAATAAAATTTCTTAAAAGTAACTACCAAAGAGTTACTACGAGGTACTTTTTTGTAAACTCAATACTTCTATTTCCTTAACGACTATATGTTTGTGTGTATGTGTGTGTGTGTGTGTGTATATATATATATATATATATATATATATATATATATATGTATATATATATAAAATGCAATACTCATTACCACCCAATTACTTATCTTTAGGATTTCAACAGTGTTTGTCGGAAAGATTGAGAAAAAAAGCTCAGATAAAGATTAGAAACGAAGTTCTGTAAATATGCTTAGAATTCAGCTGTACAACGTCAAAACACAGTATCTGTATTTTTCATAATTGGATATGAAAATGATTTTGTAAAGTACGTTGAGCCGCCAACTTAACTTCATACTTATCACTTGAAACTTCATACAATGAAGCTTCAAGTGATAAGTATGAAGTTAAGGAGGCAGCCCAACGTACTTTACAAAATCATTTTCATATCCAATTATGAAAAATACAGATACTGTGTTTTGACGTTGTACAGCTGAATTGTCTTGATGTATAAATGTTGAATAAATATAATAGATTTAGGTATTGGAAAAGCTTGGTATTTAAACTCGAAGAACAAAACATAAGATAATTTAAATGTCTATGATCTATGCAACTACATACAAACTGACGAGTTTTCAAGAAGGCTGCTCAGTTTCCATCGTAAATTTATTTGAAATGTGTGACTTGATTCATGTTTCATTATATTTGTATGTTATCGAGCATACATATGCGTATGTATCTAAAATGGATGACACCTATGCCAAAGTTATGTTCTTACGAAAAATCATTTCGATATATGTATCAGGATGATTTTTCGTATCAATTTTAGAGAAATAATATCAACTAAGATAAAAAGCATTTTTTTTTTTAACCAATTAGAAAAAAAAAGAATTTTTAGCATAAAAAATATACTATTTACAAAATTACAAAAACCTATACAAAAGACAACTGTTTTGTTTCCACAACGGTCAATATAAATTTAAGGTTATTCACGCATCACTAAAGAAAGCTATTCAACCAGCAAATAGCCGACTATTTTTGATCGTGGATATGGAATTTTTTTTGCTCACGAAAAGATTTGTCAAGAAAATAATAAACATAAGATGACAAAGTTAAATAAAACGGAAAAAATTTTTTTGGGGTAACTTTAAGAAATTTGCAACTGGCAAAAGATACATCTGCGAAAATGAAAGAAACCTGAACGCAATCTTTCACAACACAACGCAATGTTAAAAAGCAGAGCATAATACGAACATTTCGGATATGAGAATTGAAATTCTCTTTAATAATTCAGTTTTGAAGAAATTCAGCATCTAACTCAAAATTCAAATTTACGATTTTCTTAATAAAAAAAATAAATAATATCAAGAGAAAATATATAAATACTGTATAAAACTACCCCCCCAAAACGTGTTCTTTTAAACCATTTCAAAGTATGTGTTAACACACGTTTAGTATTTAGATACTTAATGGCCATAGTGAATTAAATTTCCGAAGTTACTTTGCTAATTATAAAGCAGACTTGAAACAAAGGGTTTTTCCATCATATTAATTCCCAGTCGTTATGATCAGAAAACAAGTCATTATAGGAAGGAGCTCGGCTGCTTAAGTTACTTCCATAAAATAACATGGTTTGTCTTTGATAAAGATGACCTTGGCGATCAATTCCCCAAAGTTCGTCGTTAGCACTTACACTTATCTGTTCGAAATTGCCAGGTACTTTCTTCCAGTAGTCACCCATTACATTACTATGCGATACACCAAATCTACACAAAACGTCACCATTTGGACAGAGTCCCCAAACGTGATTTTTGCTTATCGCTAAATCTTTGCAACTCGTCTCAGAGACTAATTCCCAAGAAGTTCCGATCCAGAAGTTCTCAGAAACATCTTTCCTTGTGTAGACGTTATTCATATCGTCACATGCCCAAACTATCCGATCATCAGGTCCAACAACAATATTCACAAGTTTACTACCATCAAGAGGGCATCCTTCAACTGATATCCAAGCAGGAGAATATCCTTTAACGCTTCTATCTTCAGACCGAATAATTTGGAACCAAACATTCCCTTCAAGATCAACTGACCACACTACAAGGTTTCCACAACAAATACTATTTAATCGTTTATTCTCTAGACCTATCATATTGACTTTCAACCATTTAAGACCTTGCGGGCACGTATCAGAAATCCCGATTCTAACATATACATCAGGACCAGCTGTTAAAGCCCATAGAGAACGTGGCCCTGCTGAACAGTACTTCAGAACCACTTTGGCTGGTGGATGAACATTATAACTTTGTCCGTGAGGTTTGTAGCAAAACAACAATCCGTTAGGTTGCATGGCCCAGATAAAACCTCTGTTCATATCTGCACCACCAGCAGTTACGCAAGTCCAACAAGAGGATTCGGACATATGAGACGGTATAGTTAACTCCCATCTTGTACCCAACAGATGACCATGCGCAATATGCAAAGTGCCCTGTTTACCTAAAATTATTACTCCAGCTATGTCATTTGCAATAATCATTTTAGGTTCATTTCCTTTCCTAAAATATGAAAGCATAGAAGAAAATCGTGTCGCTTCCACAGATTGATGCTCTCCTAATGAAAGTTGGTACCATGTCCCACCGAGGGGATTTTCTTTAGTAATATCTTCGTTGAACCACACACCGTGCTCACAGTCAATAACCCAGCACACATTCTTCGCTCCGAGCATTACATGAGTAGCGTTTATTCCAGGAAGTTCACACCAATCGGAGTGTTGGTTATCTTCTTGTAAACATGCATTTTCAAGTTCACCTAAAACGATGTTCGCTTCATTTATTTTTTTGCCTCAGTTTAGAGATCAAACAAAAACAACACAACACAGTTAAACTTACCTTTAAATATTTGGATATGATTGTATATGTCGAGCGCCCAAACAAGACCATTTATGCAAGTAATTTGTACTAAATCACTTGCCACTTTAACAGTTATCCAACCACTTCCTGATGGTTTCCACGATGTCACTCCCGTTCTTACGAAAACATCACCATTTGTTTTGATTGCCCAAACGCAATCTTCATCGACAGCTATGCAGTGAATATTCTTTTCGAAAGGTTCCCAACTGTTACCTAAAAAATTAAACTCAAAAAGATACCTAAAACCCGGTCCGATCAAAGAGGCAATTGAAGAAATAAAAACGTTATAAAACGCAGCCGCTTACCCTGTGGATTATTTTCTCTAACCGAGGTTCTATAATATGCTACTCTTTGCCTATCAACACACCATACAACAGATCCATGTTGATTGCACGCAACTTGAATAGCTCGGCCATCAAGTTTTTTCCATACATACTCTTGCATTCCTGAACGCACTTTAGAAGGGGTGTAAAATATATGATCATGTTGATCAACAGACCATAAAAGAGTTGCTGAACAAGATATACCCTGCAACTGACCACAAGCTGGTCCCTCCACTTCAGCCCAGCTGTCTGCAAGATAACGTAGCCGTTCATTAACAACTTCTGAAAAAGCTTTGGGAGAGTGCAGAGGACGACCTTCCATGTCTGAACCACACGGAGAATTAGGAAAACTGGATTTATTTTTTGAACGTCGTTTCTTCTTAATTGAAATTCCTCCTTAATTAAAAGGTTTAAGAATCTTTATTGAGAAACTATTAATAATACATGAACTGCTATTAAAAGATCTAGAATCTCATACAATATAGTCTGTCATAAAGAGATCAATCTATAAGAAACTAAAATTTATCTTTATAAAATTTTCTTCTTTATTTAGTAGCAATTTTCTTTTTAATCACAAAAGTGATTGGGAAATTTACCTGCTTTAATTTCTCCTGAAGATAAATCCAAAATAGATAAATCCAGATTATCTTCAATATCTGCTATAGATTCCACAGATTCTATCAAATCTGTATGTACATCAATCTTATCATATTCTCCTATCTCATCAAACAAAACCTCTTCCTCTATTCTGTCATCAAATGCAGAAAAAGAGGCTTCAGAGAAACTTATACTGCGCTGAAAGTAAATTGACTGCATCTGAGGGGCAGGAAATGGGCTCACAGGATATAACTTACAATTATCTCGAGAGCTAATAGAATCTTTATGCAACGATTGATCTTCATAATAAACTACTTGCATGTTTGATTCAGTGTCTTCAGCAGTTAAAGATGTTTCAGGATTAAAAGAACCTTCAACTGCCTCCCCTCTGATTTCCCTGCAACGCTCAGTGTAACCAAGACTATGTACACTAGCATTACTACCTTGCCGATGATGAGAAATTTTAACATTAATAATGCTTGTATCATATTCAGAATTAATAGTTGACTTTTCTTTGTAAATATCAAGACGCCTAGCGTCGGTAGGTATTAGTTCTGGCTCTAGTTTTAGAACTATGCTGTTTGGATTTGTGTCATCAAGTTTTGTTTTATAATTTTTTAAAGATTCAGAGATTCCAATTTTGTTAGAAATTTTATTATTAACATCATTTTCTGTTGAATTATTCATATGGCAAGTTTCACAATTTTCACATTCTTTTTTAGACAGTAAATCTACTGAGTTTGTACAAAACACATCCGTTTCAGAATGATCTTCTGTATTTACTTTAATATCACTTTTGCTGGGCTGCATATATTGCTCTTCTAATTGAAGTATTGTGTTGTTCAACAAACTACCTGAAAAACAAACAGGTTCAACACAATTTAAGATTTGACCTTCAAGATTTGAGTTGTAACTGCCGTCATTTAAAGATTTTTGCTTTAAGTTTTCCAGACTTTTCTCTGATTCCTTCTGGGAATCAATAAAGTAAAACTCGGGACTGTTTGAATTACCTAAAACATCATCATAAATGTCAATTTTTGTGGAAGTATAGCTTAACAATCCTTTTATATTTTCCTTGTTTTGAACACCTTCTGTTTTGCGTGATTGAACATTGTTTATATTATTGTCTCTTGTTGGCGTTAAACAATTGTCTTTAATGTTTATTTCATTGTTAACATCATTGAGGTCCTGAAGGTCAAGTGGTTCCTGAAGATCTTTTTGAAGTAAATCACTATTTTGAACTGAAATAGATAAACTATTTTCTGCTTCTTTATCAAAAAAAACAATGGTTTTTTGAAACGTATTTTCAATAGGAAATCCAGCAACAGAACACTTCTCCAAATCTTTACTTTGCAGAGAGTCTATGTCTGTTAAAGCCTTGTCTAAAAAATTAACAATCATATCATGAAAATCATCAAAGTATATTAGAAAAGTTTCTTTATTTCTAGAACATAGCATTTGTATAATAAACCACACTTGTATTATTTTTTACTAATTACTGATAACTATTTAACAGTGAAAATAATAACAAATATCATGAGTAATAAAATTAATTAAAATAATTTAAATACAATAGCATTGAAAGAATCTAAAAAAAAAAAATTACATTGTGGTTTGAATTTCTTTGCCTGTTTTAATGTAGTTCCTTTTGAAGTTCCTTCAAAGACAATATCAGATGGAAACTCTTTTTGTGAAAGATGTTCAAAAACCTTTGATTTTTCAAGTTGAGGGTTCACATTCTTTTCATCTTCATAGCTTGATCCAAAAGGTTCTGTTGATCTTTCATTTTCAGTACTGTCACTTTCGTTAGATTTATCAGAAGAACTTTTTTCTTCACTTGTTACAAATGGGCTGATATTGGTATGAGGGCTACTCATAGAAACCTTTATGGTAGACTGAAATTTATCAGAATCACTTGCTCGATCATCTTCAGATTCTTCTCTGAATATCATTTGCTCCTTAATTTCTTTCACTTTCCATTTCACATCACTAATTGCAACTTTTACTTTTGCTCCCACCCCATCAAAGATTTTTTCAAGCTTATCTTGGTCTTCAAAGTGATTGATGGAACTTGAGCGCTGCACTTTCTCAAAATAACGTGGTTCATTCAAATCTAAAACTTCTGTAACAATGCAAGGCACGGAAACCACAGTTTCAAAAATGATTTGGCGAATAAAATTGGTTTCCCCTTTAGATAAAACATACAATTCATTTCCAGTTAATGCAACATCAACAATAAAACCAAGATTACTATGGCAACCAATAACACATCCTGTTGATGGATCAATCACCCATAGGCAAGAGCCTTGCCAAGAAACCAAGAACCTATTACTAAATACAAGTAGTTTTCCAAATTGTTTCTGATCACTTTGCACCAATGAATCATTGTGGGAAGGAAGTTCAATCGTTGAAATTTGAGGTTCCTCTTTGTATATAGAGTCCTTAAAAATCATTGTTGAACACACCTTACCTTCAATAGAAGCACACCATAAACGCAAACCAGGCCGAGCAGCATAAATGCACACCAGGTCATCTGAAGGTATCGGACTGCAAGGTGGAAAAAAACATGCACCAAAGTTACCAATTCTGTAAAAAAAAAAAAAAAAAAAAAAAAGGTCCAATGAAGCTATTTTCAATAACTAACACATAATAAATCTAAATTTAAAAACTTTAAAAAATCTTTTTCATCTCCAATTTGGTGTACTTTTATACTAAGCATACTACATAAGATCACAAACAAGGTCAAAATAAGAATGAAAAACCACAATGCTTTATTCAAGTGACAAAACATTCATTACACAATGGGCAAGACCAAAAAAACTAGAGGAGAAGTATCCAATATGCATTAGTTATTTAAAACAGGTTCAATGGTAAGCTGACTATGTCTAGTTATTTTATAGTTAACTGAGTTTTTGATTTTCTTGGCACTGTATAACTTCAAGTATATACCTCTCTTTTTCAGAGGAAATAGTGAATTAGATGAATGAGGCTTATTTCTCAAATACATTTCTAAAAGGTCCCAGATTTAACTTGTAGCTAGTATAGAACGAAGTGGAATTTATTGTTTATTTTCCAATCCAAACTTGCAAACAATAATGTAAAGAAATTGATAAACCTTAACAGAAAAAAAAAGAGATGATTTTAACAAATAAGCAAAAAGGATTGTAAACTACTTCTATGCAAAAAGATCCTGTCCAAGAAGACCATTTTTCTGCGATGTTTGCTGCAGACAAAACAAAAACTATATCTACTTCCTTTTTTGACACTTTGGATCTGGAAAAGTAGCCTTCCGAACTTGTGGACATTCAAATATGGAGTGATGAGCAATTAAATACAAGAGGTACCAGATGACTGGAAGCAAGTATTAAACAAAACCTCAGCCAATCAGGGAAACTTACATATTGAACACACATCCTTATGTCATTCTATAGAGACAACAGGAATGGCAGCTTTGAATCTGCTGATCCAATCACAAAGCCTCTTCAAGGGAGCAAACTCACATAGCCCCTTTATTTAAATTACAAGATATAGTATAGATAAATAGTTACAGTTTACGTTCTTGCTGGCCAACTTGAACAATTTTTTTTGTGTTGAAGGGCCACACAAGTGTTCTCTTTAGTGTTGAAATGAGAAGTGCTGTATGACAGAATGATAGTTGTGTCACAGGAGAATCTTCTTTGCAAATAAAGACTGTATGGGATATACTCTACAAAAAATATAATCTATTTGTACATCATCATCATCATCATCATCATCATCATCATCATCATCATCATCATCATCATCATCATCATCATCATCATCATCATCATCATCATCATCATCATCATCATCATCATCATCATCATCATCATCATCATCATCATCATCATCATCATCATCATCATCATCATCATCATCATCATCATCATCATCATCATCATCATCATCATCATCATCATCATCATCATCATCATCATCATCATCATCATCATCATCATCATCATCATCATCATCATCATCATCATCATCATCATCATCATCATCATCATCATCATCATCATCATCATCATCATCATCATCATCATCATCATCATCATCATCATCATCATCATCATCATCATCATCATCATCATCATCATCATCATCATCATCATCATCATCATCATCATCATCATCATCATCATCATCATCATCATCATCATCATCATCATCATCATCATCATCATCATCATCATCATCATCATCATCATCATCATCATCATCATCATCATCATCATCATCATCATCATCATCATCATCATCATCATCATCATCATCATCATCATCATCATCATCATCATCATCATCATCATCATCAATAACATATCTTAAATACAAAAAACAACCTCATCCATATTTATGACAGTAATTGCAACATTTCCCTCACTATCTGATGTAAACAACTTGGTTCCATCCATTGTCCATTGCAAGCTAGTCACAGGAGCAGTATGATGAGACTCAACTGTACATTTAAGTGAAGCCTAAATACAATTTTTTTTTTTAACGATTTAAATGCTATTAAACATATTCTGCAATAATCCAAAAAGTACACAAAATAACAAAATCTGCTTGCTATTTAGTTTAAAGAAAACAAGAAAGGACACACTTATTTGTATCATTTTATCTTTGTTAAAATAAATTTTTGTGTTAATATGACATAAATAATTGTGCTTTTTGTAGGGAACTTTATTACAAAAGAATACAGTTTTTATATTAAAAAAAGTTAAATTTGTAGCTCAAATTTATTAGAAATAACCAGAAAAATTAGCCAATTTAAAAAAATAACAACCTTCACTTGCCCATTTTTATCATCTTCATATTTAAAAATGGTTACTGAACCACTAAACTGTCCAGTGGCAATCAGACTTTTTTCTTCCAACAACTTGATACTAACAATTGGAATTTGTTTGCTCTAAAGAAAAGATTTTCATTTTAAAAACAAAGGCTTCATAAAGTGAATTTAAGAAATCCAGTTACACAGTTAATATCAAAACAAAACCAGTAATAATGGTTCATTAACCCATATCGATAATCAAGAAAGTTATTCTTTTTTTAAACAAACTTGATTGAGAATCAAATCATAGTGTGAAATCAGGTGGTCAAAAATCAAAAAAGTCACATTTTAAATTTCATATTAGACTATGGAGTTTTATTAAGAACACATTGAATAAGAAAAACCCAAAATATGAATGTTTTAAGCGATACCAGTTTGGAGATATTTAGTAATAAAGTCAAAAATTTTGAAAAAAAAAATCATAAATCATACACTTTAAGATTTTTTTTAAAAAAAGTATTTGTATGGTAAAGAGCAAAACATCCCCCATATACCGTTAGAACCACAGTTAAACGTAGTTTTTAATAATTGCTTTCCAAAAATGCTATCTCTCTGGCATATCTTTCAAATTTCCTTGTTAAATTGAAATTTATGAAAAAATATCTTCATTTTCATATTTGATGGACATTTACAAATTTGTTTAGAATAGCTTAATTGAGATATAAGTCAAAATCGAATCTATTGACATGCCTACTAACTCAGAATCTATTGACATGCCCGAAAACTCAGTTTTCACATTTCTACTAAAATATGAAAACTAGCATTGCAACATTTTCATGGATAAATTGTATATTTCTAATATTAGGTTTGAAAACTTCA